>NW_012267341.1:4745052-4812031 GCF_000151885.1 Dipodomys ordii
AAGAAGAAGAAGAAGAAGAAGAAGAAGAAGAAGAAGAAGAAGAAGAAGAAGAAGAAGAAGAAGAAGAAGAAGGAAGAAGAAGGAAGAAGAAGAAGGAAGAAGAAGAAGAGAAAGAAAGTCTCTCACAAATAATAGGCAGGTAAGATCCAGATGGGTCAGACTTACATCTTACCAGATTAGTAACCTAGTGGGAGGCAGTCTTTTTAGTAAATACTGGATATAATTCTTATTGCAATTTGCTTCATATGGATTGGATCATATCTACTCTGGATTTGTGGAATGTTCTGATTGGTCAAGCCTGAATTTATGCTTACTCCTCTGGGATTACCTCTAGGCCAACTTCAGAGAATGAGTTTCCTGTGGGAAATATAACTTCTATTTCTAGACAACAGGTGTCCTTAACTTGGCCAAAGCAAAATATGGTGTTGAACATATGTGGTAAAACTATAGCCCAGACAAGAAATGTACCTATTACCTTACTCAAATAACTGTAACCCCTCTGTACATCACCTTGACAATAAAAAAAATGCATTTAGAGTTCTCTAGTCAGGCAACTTTCTAAACAAGTCATAATGTTAGAATAATACTTTAGGTACATAAAATACTGGACACATTTTATGCTATAAATGGTGGCAAACACATTTCTCTTGAAAATAGTCTTTTCCTGAGTTAGGTGAGATTTTTTTTTTTACCTCCACACTTTAGAATGGCATCTGAATGGGGAAGAAATTGAGTTCATTTGTTATGCTACACTTTCTTTTCACTGATCATTTCCTAATGTCTCCATACCTGGAGTCCCTATCCCTAATACAGTGAGTTTTAGTTACATAATTTCTGCTGCTCTTGTCCGCCCTGCCCCCAAGAAGATAATCAGCAGTACAAATGATGTTCTGGGGTGGTGTGAATAGGTTAACTTGCCTGCATTTAATATTTTTTTACCTTCCCGTAAAGTGTCTTAGAGAAATTAATATGACTTCAAGATTTTTGGGACCTAGTCTCAGAACTAGCACACATTTGAAATTGACCAAATTGTGTCAGAAACAGAATCCAGATTTAATACATAGGCAATGACAATTTCATTCTATTTGAAGAAGAGCTTCAAGTTCATGTTTTAAAGATAAAGATACATAGAAGGGTAGAGAATTACTAAACGATTTTCTAAACTTTCTCCATGTAATTTCTTCATGGTAGTTTCTGCCAATAAATCGGCTTTAAAAATCTACAAGTACACTGGATGGTTAAAAATATGCACTGGGACATGATAAATTATACAGGTCTCTAGGCATTCACACACAATGAGACCAGTGGAAAATATTCTTAGGAGAGAAACACAAAAGTGAAATACTCATGTACATTTGATCATACAAAATAATATTTATCCAAAGGAGCTCTAGGAAATGGAAACAAGAGGTTTTATTTCTTTCTTGATGTTTTTGTTTTCTTTTCCTTTTGTCTGATTTGATACTTTATCTGACTTTGGGAGGGTAAGAGGAGGCACAGAAATGAAGGAACAAGGGGTGAACAAATGCAGCAGTGGTACTCACTAGACATACTGAAAATTAACTATACACTTTGTGGATGGAGAAACTGGTAGAGAGGGAGGGAAGGGATGACATTGTCCAAAAAGAAATGAATTATTTATCTTATTTATATAACTATAATCCTCTGTACATCATCTGTGTAATAACAATGAAATAAATGAAAGAAAAAACATTAATATATTCATTAGTCAGCAGCAGAGGTTATACACAAAATTTAATCCTGCCTTGATGTTTTTTCATATTTGGGATCAAACCTCCAGTCCTGTGTATGCTAAGTTAGTACTCTGTTCAGCTATAACCCAGTCCCAACTTCTTTTTTAATATAAATTAATAGTATGAAGATGTTTCTGTGATATTTCCATTTATTGAAATCATTTATTTGAATTAAGTTATAATTTTTATGATTCCTAACCCATAATCTAATAATTTTAAACAGTTTTTTTGTGATTTTGTTATTTACATATCTATCATCTCTATCCATGATCTATCTCTTTCCCTATTTATTCCTATCTCTCTATATCTGTCTGTCTTTCTGTCTGTCTCTCTCAATCAATCATACTCTGAACATGTTCACCCACATCAACTTCTCCTATTCCCTCTTCTATACTATTGGTGTTTCTTCCCAAATGGTTCTATTTTTTTAATCAAGTCATGGTATTTTTCCCATAGATTTAGATTCCTCATATTAGTGAAAACATACAATATTTTATCTTCCTGCTCTTGTCTTATCTCATGCAATGTGATGATCTCCAATTCCATCCATTTTACTGAAAATGACAATTTAATTTTTCTTTATGGCTCAATAATACTTTACTACGTGTATGTGTCACATATTGTTAATCTATTGGCTTGTTGTTAGGCATTATTACATGCATGGTTTTACCACAGTGAAATTACAGTAAAAATGAGAAATCAAAATAAAAATGTAACTACTCAAGAATGGATTCCATTTTAATTTTTCTATAACTGCCTGAAGGAAAAAAAAGTGTTTTTCAATATGCATTCAGTTCAGTTGTAGATACCTGGTTTTAAATGGCTTGTTTTATTGCACTTTTTAGCTATTTATAAAATTATAGTTGTTAAACTTCCATTCTTCCTTCAATTTCTTCCTGGCTGTGAAAACACATTTGAAATTTATCTCAAGTCAATATCTTATCTTGACATTCTTCCTTTACATTGATATATGGGAAATTATATCTAGCCCAGTTGTCTTCTCAATGTCTACCTACCTCCGGCTGACCAAACCCTGGTAGGAAAATATATCATACAGAAAGGTCCCACTGGTAGATGCTGGTCTCCAGTCTCGTCAGCACTTTGGCATTATTAGGTGATTCCTCTAGATTTCATCACTCACTCACTCACTCCATAACTGTTTCCTGAGGGTCAATTGTCTGACAATTCTTCTAGAAACACAGATAAAAAGCCTTTCCTTTTAAAGAGATACCACCTAGTCTAATGGGTGAGGAAGATGTAAAACACATCACCACAGGTCATAGATACAGGCAAATCAACCATGGTGACACATATTGTAAAGGAAAGTTTAGGGGTTTTATGAGAGCTTGTTATATGAGAGTTTTTCTCACACATAGAAAGTAGAGAAGACAATCCCAGAGGAACACAATGTTCTTTTCCATAATGGCTGTCTAAAACTCCTATGATTTCCTGGACCTCCTTTTAGAGATGATAAAGTTGGGGAAGATATAAAACATAAAAAGGATATTCTTTCAGCTAGTCATGATGACATTTAAACTTACATGTATTAGCATTTGTTATCTTTTCTTCCTGTGATATTCCTATAATGTGGAGGGATTTTATATCACTGATATCCAGTCTCTGTCTATGATCACGTGCCATCAATCAGCAGTAAATTACCAGAATCAGCACAACTGGGATACCAAACTTATACTAGCACCAAGACTCTTTTGTAGCCACCCTCCACTCCTCAGCATCCTCACATTCCTAACACCTAGCAGCTGCAAATCTGTATTTGTAGAATGTTCTGATATCTGGATTGTTAAATAAATGGAAGTATACAGGGTACTTTTTTATTTATGTTTTTTCAATAAGTATAATTCTCTGGAGGATCACTCGTGTGGCTGCATTTATTAAGAGTTTCTAATTTTGTATTGATGGATAATATTAATGGTTGGGAAGTATCATAGTTTATTTGATTATTCATCCATTGAGGAATAGTTAGGCTGTCTCCAGATCTGAGCTATTATGAATAAATCTGCACATTCATGTACAGATTTTGTGTGAGCATAAACTTTAAAGTTTTCTGGGATAAAGGCTCAGAAGTGCAATTTCTGGATCATCTAGTATCTAGATGTTTATATTTTAAAGAGTTTTTGAGAGGTAGATGGTGATTTTTGTAATAACGCTAAAGAAAATATACATTTTCTTGATTCTGTGATACCCACAACATATTATAACAAAGGGACAATTTACTGTTAACTTTAATGCCATTTTTGTCATAACTTCCTTAAAATTAAACAATCAAGAAAAGAACAATTCTTGCTTTGGTTTACAACATTTGTCAGTCTTCGTGAGTATATAATCCTTCATGTCCCATGTCAGTCTACCAATTTGATATAAATATATATGGAGTTGTAAGAGGTGCTAAGTACCACCAGCAATATCCACTATTTCTGCCAAACTAGTACAATAGACATAATCTCAAGAATTTAGATAATAGTAAAATACAATCCAACAATTAGGAAGTGGAGGTTTTGTATTTATTGACATTACATATCTAACTATAGGGTCATATATAATTAATTTTTAAAATTTATTGCAAAAATTACCAACACTTGTAAAGTTCATTTCCAACATAGTATCATTGTTGCATTACTTCATTATTTCTCCTGCTGTTTCTTTGATTCCCTTTCCCTTCTTTGGATCAGATAAGCTTATATACAAGACAAAAGGTACAGAAAACTAAAACATAAAGAAAAAATAGAAATAACCTCATACAGGACATACTAAGAACCTCTTATTTCCAATTCTTGGAGTTCATTTTGATATGCTTCATTATATATGGTCCTATACACTAAACGATTGGGCTATTGTGAGCCCCTGCTAAGACTATCTGGACCTTTACTAGTTATTACAAATCAGAGAATCCTTGAAGCCTATATTTCTTTGGGCCTGGTTTGTTTTGCTTAATATAATTTCTTCCAGATCTTTTCCTTACTTATGGGACATTGTCATTCTTTCTGATGGAAGCATAGAACTCCGTTCTGTATATTTTGCACATCTTCTTGACCCATTTATCTATTGAGGAGCATCTGGGTTGGTTCACATAAAGAAATGCTCAACATTTCTGGCCATAAAAGAAATGTAAATCAAAACAACATTGAGATTCCACCTCACCCCAGTTTAGGATGTCTATAATCAAGAAATTTAATAACAACAGATGCTAGTGGGGATATGGCCAAAAGGAAAGTCTACCATAGTGTTGGTGGAGTATAAACTTGTTCAACCACTCTGGAAAGCATTGTGGAGATTTTTGAAAAGACACAAGTGGTTTTTTTCTTGCTTGCTAGTATTTCTAACATATTTATAATGTACCATGTAATTTTTTTGATGCTTTGTATATTCTTCTCCCACAGTATAACCCCTGTTTTCACCATATTTGATGGCAGTGCCCTGCATCTTGTATATACACTTCTCTAATTTGGGGAGGGGAAGGGAAAAACAAAATGGTTATATAGGGATACAGGTTGACCCATTGTAACAATGAGATGTACAAGTCACTATGTTGAAAAATGAACTTTACAATTTAGTGGGGGAAACGTAGTTGTGGAGGTGGGAGGAAAGGGATGATAGGGGATAAACAAAGGAAGAGGCAACAATGCTTGATAGGAAATGTACTCATTAACTTAATCATGTAAATGTAATCTCTCTGTACAGTATTTTTACAATAAAAAACTTAAAAAAAGACTAAACATGGAACTCCCCTATGACCCAGAAATCATACTCCTAGGCATTTACCTGAATGACCACAAACAAGGCCATACAAAAGCTACCAGCACAACCATGTTCATTGTAGTCAAATTTTTACTAAAAGCTCTGCCTAACATCTAACTCATAATGTTCCAAAAACATTGGCAATCATCCCTTTAAAAGTCCTATGAAGCCAGGTGTTGATGGCTCATTCCTGTAATCCTAACTCACCTGGCTGAGATTTGAGGATCATGGTTGAAAGCTCACCCAGGCAAAAAAGTCCATGCATCTCTTATTTCCAAAAATCAACTCAGAAAAACCTAGAATTGGTGCTGTCACTCAAGTGGTAGAGCTACAGACATGAGAAAAA
Organism: Dipodomys ordii; assembly: GCF_000151885.1. Taxonomy (NCBI): domain Eukaryota; kingdom Metazoa; phylum Chordata; class Mammalia; order Rodentia; family Heteromyidae; genus Dipodomys; species Dipodomys ordii. The sequence goes on from NW_012267341.1 coordinate 4,750,909, forward strand.
AGAATCTTAAGGATAATGTCTAGGTGCTGAGTTTATGCCCTAGGACTGACCAGCAAAAAAGAAAAACAAACAAATGACAACAAAAAGTCCCATGAGTTGGCTGAAGAATCAAACCATTTAATATTTCTGTTATGTTACAGTTCTCCATATTTCCTATGTGTTCTGGTATAAATTCCTAAGTACACTGTATTTTATCCATCAGCATAGCTCTTAAAATGGTCTAATGTCTCCAGTCAGTTATTTTATTGGGAACTTTTTTCTAACATTACAATGTGTGTTGTTTCTAGATTATAGAACTTACACATATTCACCATAGAAATTTTGTAAATATGAAGGGGGATGTAAAAATCTGTAATAATTTATCATCCTTATAATAATAATTCTTAAAATACATTGGAATTTTATTTCTATGCCTCGTCTTAGCTATAGACAGCTAAAAAATGATTTGATGTTCAATGATTTCTTCATTAACTTCTTAAAACTCTCCTCTCTCTCTCTCTCTCTCTCTCTCTATATATATCTACATTACTTCAGGGGTTATATATATATATATGTGTGTGTGTACTATATATATATATATGTATATATACATATATAAACAAACACTGCTACTAATTCTCACATATTTCTTTCCATACTGAGATTAACTTTTCACAGCAAGGTACCTATTTGTAGATGTCATAATACTTAATGCAAACAAGTTATGACAATCCTGTTCTTTGTTTCCTGAGTCTCCCTTGTGACTGGGAATGGTCCGGTGATTCACGTTAAATTATAATTCCTACAATAGAAAGGGAGGGAGAGATTTCTCAAGGGGTAAAAACAATTTTCCTGATAAAAAGTGGAGAGCCCTATAAGAATACATACATTTTTCTAGCTTCCCAGCTTAAATCTGGTTGTCTGGGGCTGCCTCAGCTACCTAGTGAAGATGAGATGACAAGAGCAGTAGAACAGGCAAAAGAGAATTTCAGAGTTGCCAACCTTGACATCTTTGAGCTTCTGAATAGAAGCCAGAGTTTCCTGCCTCCACAATTTTTTTCAAGAGAGAAGAAAAGGCCTTACATGTTTAATCCACTGTGAATGAGGCATTCCTCCCTAGTACACCTGCCTTCCTAGCTGCCTGCCTTCCCTTTCATAGCTTAAATTCCAGACATGCTGAACCAGACTCTCTTATGCCTCTAAGGTTCTGCTCACAAGGGGGCCTCAGAGTAGGACATGCTTTTTCTCCTTGATCATGTAGCTTTTAGAATAAGGTGAAATGTAATTTTCCATGTAACTATTTTGATTCTACATTTAATTCTCTTTCTCAGTAGGGTTGGGAAATGCTTCCTCTTTTGGTCCTTATTATATCTTATATATTTCTCTACCACAGTGCCTGCAGCAGCTACATTTGTTTATATCTGAATCACTGTGAACTTTCTTAGCAGTTGTACTTTATTATTTTCCCATGAAATCATTTTTTAAAATAGATTTCCTACCTAAGTATCTTTTTTCCACACTAGATTTTAATACTACCAATATACTCTGTATTGGTTTATGCACTGTATGTATATCTGTACTATTGCATGAAAACAGCCGAATTTTTTTCTACCTCAAGAACAACTCATTTCTGTTGTTTAGACAATGTCACTGTTGAGAATGCATGCTGTAGTGCATGGTCTGAATCACAGTTAGCAGTCTGTAGACAGTTGGCGAATTAATAAAATACTTTTGACTTTAAGAGAGTTTGATACAGTAGTTTTGTCTGCATTGGTTTAAATAGTTGAAAGAAAAGAAACTTCTAATTTAGCTTTGCAGCCTATCCTTTCTTTCATTAATGTTTAGAGCTACAAGTTGGTAAAGGAAGTTTTCAAGACAGGAACATGAGAAAAAAGTTTATTAGGATACTTTTATAAGAGAGACAGAGGGCAGCTAGGCAAAGAAACATGGCATATTGATATAGAATTAAAGGAGTTGATGTCCTCCATTAGACTACATTTTATTGGTTATCTTCCTTTTCTCAGCCTCTATAACTGGCTATCACTGTTTTTGATGATAATTTGAACTACATATGCATTAGAATATCCTATTTTTAAGAAAACCTTCAAGTAGTTGTACAAAGAAGTTTCTATTTTGTATCTGAAGAGCTCAGATTTGATGTGTATATTCCATCTAGCTCATTTCAGTGGCTTGACTCACTTCTGCATTCTATGTGTTCTGATTTGGCTCACCTCCACATTTCACCTGGCCCTGGATCTTTCTCTATATGCTATGTCTCATTAAATGGGGCCTTTCCATATGTCCCTTCCTGGCTTAACATAATCATCTCATTGACTGTTTTTTACCTGTGGATTTCTTGTTTGATGGAAGAGGAGCACATGAGTTTGTTCTGCCAGGTGAATTTATATTCTGTCTCATGTTAATGCTGGGGTCATGAGATGATCTCTGGATGAATATCCACATTTTAGTAGTACAAAAAAAACAATCACAGTTTCATCAAAGATACAGAGTGGGGCAGATTTGAATAGGTGGGCATTATGGAAGACTATGGAGGTGCAACCAGGATGCAAATTAAAGAGAGAACTTTTGATACTATAATGGTTCTTTAAACTGGGCAGTGCTATGAGAGGAATTTGTACCCTAAATTCATATATTAAAGTCCTAACTCCGGTATCACTTACATTTGGAGAAAAGCTTTTTACAGTTGTAAGGGGAAAGGTCATTTTAACTCAGTATGACCAATGCGATTATAAGAAAAGGAGATTTGGATACAGACACAACAGCCTGAAGGATGACCCTCTGTAGACACAGAGGGAAGTCATCCACCCACAGCCAAGAAGAAAGGCCTTACAAGAAATCATCTCTGGAGATGCCTTAATCTTGGATTTGTAGTCTTTACACCTGTGAGAAATACATTTCTGTTGTTTAAGCCACCTGCTCTGTAGTATTTTGTGATGGCAGCAAAAGCAGGCTGATTCAGGCGACAGAGAGGGAACATCTCCAGGGAGGAGGGACAGTATGCCTTGGCAGTGTAGAATTAATTTTCCTCTTTGCTGTGTGCGAAATAAGGAGACATTACCCGTGATTCAGTGGAGCTCTTGGCCGAAGGAGGTTATTGCACTGGGATATGTTCTCTCCAATTTTTGCTCCAAGCTACTCTCCCTGCAAAGATAAATTGGCATTAAAGGTCTTTTCTGAGGTGAATTGTTATGATGAATTTTGACACCTCAATCCACTTAAGTTGGAGTCCCTTAATGCAGCCAGAAAAGTGGGGATTCTTTTTGGTCAGCTTTTCTTTTATAATCTCTTAAAGGTTGAAGTGACTGCTTTAGTGATCAGGTACCACTGCCAGGTTTAAGGGTAAGACCTAGAGTACTATAGCTCAGAATGGAGGAAGGGATTTTTACCTAAAACGCAGGGTGGAGGTAGGAGGAAGAGCCTCTCTTGAAATGATAGAATTGCCTGTCCTGGCAATTTTTCTTCAGTGTGCCTGTTCAATTGAGATCTATATTCTTAAACTTTTTTTTCTTTTGAGTCTTCTGCAGGAGTTGTGGCTGGTAGAAGGTACACACTTCAATTTGCATAGTAAAGAACTTCTTTGATATTAAACAGTTTCCCAACTGGTGATATAATTAGCTTAAAGTTTATTCCTCCATATTAATCTGTAAAACTGTAATATGGCTCATTTCATGGAATTTTTGTAAGGATTAAATTTGGAAGTGTTTCCCAAACATGTAACATAATGCTGGTTCTTCGATTCTGTTAAATGATGGTTAATGCAATAGCCTAGGATAGCATAGACAGAGTGGGTCACAGTAGTGGATGGAAATGTGGTTTTTTTGTATGTTTTCTATTGTAAAAATGCTGTACAGAGAGGTTACAGTTAAGTGAGCAAGGTATTGAGTACATTTCCTATTGAGCATTGTTGCCTCCTCCTCTGTTTTCCCCCTACCATCCCTCCCTTCCACAACTACCTGTGTGTGTGTGTGTGTGTGTGTGTGTGTGTGTATTTGGCAAGCACAGTCCAAGACGGAACAGACACTGGAGTGCTCACGAAGCATGCACTTACACCGAAAAGGAAGTCTGTTTCCTTTAAGTATAAAACAGTCCACAGCTATTATTTCAAGGACTAAGTGAAATAATGCTACTATAGGCCTATACTTGATTTTACTTTGGTTGGTTTGTATATCTGTTTACTTCATTAGTAGCTGTTGCCCTGAATTACAGTTCCTTATTTTTTGGCAGTGTTCAGGTTTGAACCGAGGGCCTTACATTTCTTCAACTGGCACTCTACTACTTGAGACATGCGTCTCATCCTATGTTTTTCTGATTATTTGGAGATAGAGTTGAGCAAACCTTTTTTGTCTGGGCTGGTTTTGAACCACGATCCTTCAGATCTCAGCCTCCTGAGTCGCTTGGATTATAGGTGTGAGTCACTAGAGCTTAGATTGAATTGTCTGCTTCTTAACTATCTTCCCTGAAATTCTGGAAGGTTTTCTTCAAGGAACTTTGACCTGCCTGCCACTCCTAATGGAGTATTATTTTGAAAATTTCAGTTTTGTTTCCTGCTAGCTTTTATGACTTGAACTACTTCTGGCTGTTTTTATTATTTTCTTTTTAATGGATGGAAGTAGTATAATCTAAGAATAGTCTTGGTTCTAAATGTAGGACAGCCTGGAAGAAGAGAAAAAGCACTGAGTTAGGAGTCTTTAGTTCTGAGTTTAGTGCTAATGAATGCATTAGAAATAAAAACATAAAATGGGGGTTTAAAAATAATTTTGACATCTAATGTAAAACTAGAGACAGGGATTAGTCAGATATCTAATTCTTGAAAGTCTAATAAGTAGCATACTGCATATAAAAGAAAATATCTGAGCTGTTTTCTATAAGGTATGTAGTGGGGAAATGGGGGGCAGAGGATGAGAGAAATAGGCTCCAATTAGTTGTCTTATAGAAATGGGTTTGTGAAAAGTCTTCTTTTCTAGATCCCAGCCTCCTAATTTATACAGAGGAAGACCAAGGAGCAGAGGCTTTTTGGGTCATACCTCAGCATCTTACTTCATAGTGCTCAAGGGTTCTGCCTTGGGATTACAGTGGACATGTTGGCATTCAATGAATGGCAATGTGGGTGCCAGATACTAAAAGGATGATAATGAAAGAGATATTGGTTAGTGTGGTTATCTAGGAAGCATTTTAATTGTCTGGTGTAGCTAAGGTGTGAATCTTTTCTCAATTAAGAAGAATCACACAATTTCTTCAGCCTTACTTTTCTTATGTGTAATTGGTTCTTTTCTAGTGATAGGATCCCACCTCATTCCATCTTCAGTGATCATGACATCTGAGTTTCCCAGTTGACATGACAAAGAGGAAGAATCCCCATAACTGGTTGGAGGAAGAAAAGGACAATAGGAACCACAACTAATGCCTTAGCTAATACGGTTTTGGCAATTCCACTGGATCTTTAGAAATGATGACTAATTTTTCTTAAGGAAAATGAGGTATACTTGCCCCTCACTACCTTTCTCTTCATGCCATAGTCCTTTGCCTGATTCCATTCAAGTGTGTATAAAGTATACGTAGGATAGATGTTCGATAGTATTATATGTTCTAATCTTACAATACAGAAGGTCAACTATACATCTTATCCACTTCATATACATAGAGACCTCCAGCATACTGGTGCCGTGAATATAAAGATGCTCAATAAATGTTTATTAAATAAACCATTAGGTAAAAATTATTCAAAGGCCAAATGAATCCCTGCAGAAGCAAATATTTTCAAAGCATATTAAGTACAGATTACTTCTTATTTTTATTTCCACAATGTCAGACACTCAGAAGTCTATATTTTAAGTGGCTTTCTTTTTTTTTCTGTATTCACACAATAGACATAATAGATTCCAGGCTTCTGTTTTTTACATGGAAAATTTCAAAGTATTCTAATAATAAATCCTGTGAAAGGTTTTGACCATAATGGCTTTCCAAAGCTTCCACACAAAGAAACTCAGTTAAGACCAGGCCATAAATAAGACCTCAGTGCTGAAGCAGGGGAAGACCCTGTATATCTAAACCCATTAAATGAATCATTTATTTTGCTACTCGTCTGTCATGTTTTGAAGGTCACATAACAATGCTTATTTCTTACGGCCCACCGGCAAGCTGTAGAATCAGAGGCTGAATCAAGTCCTTGAGTCAAATACTTGAGATGGGTAATTGTATTTCCAGGACTAATACCTGCAGTCGTGTTCACTAGGTAAAATCAAATCTCCTGCCTTGGGAGGGCACAGCCATGCCTACCAGAGCAAGAAAAAGGATTTCACCACATTCCATCCCACCTCTGCCTAGTTATATCACATTGAAATATTTCTACAACATGGTTAGTTGTTTTTTTCCCAATATCTCCAGGTACATGGACAAGAGAATTATAAGAGGAGGCAATGCACATTAACAGTCAGAATATGTCTGTGATGCTAATGGATTTGGTATTAAAAGTCCAGTTAACCACTTATATGTTGGATGTCACTAGACAAGTGGCTTAAGTTCTATGGATCTCTTTTTTCTTATTGCCAATTCAGGCTGATTTCTGTCTTACAAAGATGCTATGAAGATTTACTGAGTAAACACATGAACACTGCCTGGTACAGATTACTCAGTATATGTTAATATTCACATTGTTCCCATTCCTCCTTACAGCTGGAGTTACTGAGGGTTAGATTCCATCCCTAAGCTAGGCAAGTGATCACTTCAGGCAAGTCTCATTTTTCTCATTTCTTGATGTTCTATTTATTCTTTTGAACTTTTAAACAGTATTTATAAAATTTTAACTTACAGATTTTATGCATATAGCTCAATTGAGTTTAGGATAGACATACACTTGTATTTAACCATTGCTCTAACTAAACTTCATGGCCAAGCATAGGGGTCCTAGGAAATCTAACTTAATTATATTTTCCTTCCACTAGGATTAACTACAATTTCAGTTTCTTTTGCCATCAGTTATGTTGGTGAACTTCCTATAAATGGAATAATACTGCACATACTAATTTCTTTGTAGTTTTTAATACTTCAACAAAACACTTGTGAGATTCATCCGTGATGTTACTTCTTTCAGTACACTTTATTTTTTCTTGCTCTGCATAATACACTGCAAAAATACATTCTCCAACCTATCTGTGCCCTTATAAACAGATACTTAGTTTTTTATTCTTTTGTTTTTAAATATACACACATGTATGACATACATGTATATATACACATATATATATATACATATATATATATACATATATTAAGACATGCATTTATTTCTCTTGAGCATCTACTTTGAAGTGAATTTGATGAATTATGTGCAAACTATTCTAACAGACATCTCATGGAAACTGAATATCAGGAAAATGTAAATAAAACCACAGTGAGATCCCATTAAACACTCATCAACACAACTAAAATTTAAGATGAAATTTTCCAAATTATTGATAAGGATGCAAAAGAATATCAGATTGGCTCTGTGGTTTCTAGGTCAGCATATATCTGCTTTGAGGTCACAAATCAAGTGAGAATCCATCTGAGGTTTGAACTTTATTCTTAATTTTCTTATATGTGAAATCAGCCATTGGTAAGTAAGAGTCAAGTAGTCATAATCAAGTTTCTGGTTGTGTTTATCAACTCTCTTTCACTGTAGCAAGTACCTGAGAGAATAAATTTAGGAGATGAAGGTGTAGAGTTTGGTTTCAGAGATTTTAGTCTCTGATCCACAGGCCTGGTTTGCTTTGGGCATGCAAAAGTACATCATGCAAAGAAAGTGTGGTAGTACAATAGAGCAGCATATTTCATGGCCCAGTAATGCAAAAGAGACAAACAAAAACAGGATTGGGGACCACAATTTTCTTCATAATTATATCCCCATTTCCTGAAGACATCCCCAGCTAAGTACCTGTTAAAGATCGTAACCACCTCCTAATAGTGCCAGGATGAAAACCACACTTTTAAGTCATGGGCTTGAGGAAGATTTGAAATGCAAACTATAGCTGTCATGATGATACCTAGGTCTCAACATAGCATGGTACAAAAGCCATTAAAAGCTGTTGACACTGTATTTGATTTTGGAACCCTGGTATTGTATATATATTTATCTGAATTAGGGAAGGGAAGGGGAACAACAAAATGGTGACCAATGCAACAGCAATATTCACAAAACAATATGTTGAAAATGGTTTGTATACCTTTGGGGGGAGGATTCTGGTAGGAAAGAAAAGTTAGAGAAAAATGAGGGAAGGTGTAACAAGTTTGACAAGAAATGTACTTATTACCTTATGTAACTGTAATCCCTTTGTTCATCACCTTGACAATAAAAAAAGAGAGAAAACGTTCCTCCAATGTTACATCTGATCTCCCATTGTAATGCAAGAGGCAGCTCAAGGCCACAGTGCCCTGATGAGACAGAGCGAATGATTATATAGAATCATCTTTCATTGTTTAATATTGTCTTACAGTTTACTGGAGAAAGGCAGGGAAAAGAAACACAGGTACTTGGTATCCACAGAGATAAGCTATACAGACTCACAAATGTGAGTTACTAATAGAGCATGAGGCTCCCTGGGGCTAAATGATTTCCAAGTATGAGCCTCAAAATTTCTTGAGACACTTTAAGAAAATTTGGACATCTTTGCACAGAAGATCTGCATTAGATCCTGAAACATATGCTTTGCAGAAACTTCTGTAATGATGCAGGAGTTGGCCCAACTGTAAATATTTACCGAACCTATTTTATTCAGCTGAACACAGATTTCTTTTTAGCCAACCATTTGTCAACTCTTTCCCCAAATGGCTTTACCATTTTCTTAATCTCTGTGAATGCTCCAAATTACAGAGCTAAGAATAGACTTATGTCATCACAGTTCCAATAGGAGTACAACCCTTTGACCTTCTCTTTAGCTGGACTTACTTCCTTGATGCAAACTTCTTGAATTAAAAAAAAAGCTGACCTCATAAGCTAAACACCATGACCTTGATCCTCTGAGATGCCTTTGACAGAGCCAGTAATGGTGGAGAACTGTCTACTGACATTTCCTTTAGGCCAGTTCCTCTGCAAATATATTCTTGTTTAATGTTTGCGATGACTTTGAGAAACTTGATGTTTTGATTATGCTTACTTTATAAATGAGAAAACAAAGACTAAGAGCAGTGAGGTGACTTGGCTAATTAATGTTATAATAAGTAGTGAGTGAGCTCTACTGTGCATGGTGGTATCCCCTTGTAATCCCAAAGGCAGGATGTCATACATTAGATCATGGCTTTTATTTATCAGATGGTTGACACTTGAAAGGTCTGGGATTGCAATGAAAAGAATCAGCACTCCTTCCTACAGAGCCCAAATGGTTTTCTTTAACATTCACTATTCAGGGATGTAGACATATAAGAAGCAGGGATTGCTTCATAATCAATCTTTCTTGCAGTGTGTGCATAAATCGGGTTTTTAATCTTATGTTTTCTTGATACCCACAGCAGGTTGACCTAAATGAATAGATAATTACTCAGGCTGTTACAAACATCCCAATCCATTTGGTGATCACTTTATTAAATGAAAGAGGTCCTTTTATTCTGTTTCTGATACTGCCTGTTAATAGAATAATCTCAAAGCTATTAGCATTTAAAGAGGAATTAGACAAAGATGTCCTGAATTGTCCCTTCTCCTGGCTCTTGGTGCTCATGGGACCCTTGCTTTAGCTAATTAGCCTGAAATGAATATTAAATGCATTGATCTCTATCAACCATATCATGAGAAGAAAGCTTTTGTGAAAGTCACTCCAATTTCAGTTTTGGGTTGCCTATACCTAAAATTCAGAACAAAGAAAAGGGCATTGGAAATGTTTCAGAAGTTAATACACACACACACACACACACACACACACACACACACACACAAGAGTGAGAAGGGTTTTCTACTTTTTTTTAATGTCCTTGTATTAGTCCCAAATGTCTATGGTGTAGCTTTTTTCCATAGGAACCAACCAGAGATAAACATCTCTTTCCCCTCAAGAAAGAAAGCTATTATGAGACACAGTTATTGTGTCTGATAAAGTGACATTTGGGAGAAAATAATCTCTTCTGGAAATAGAGTACTGGGTTCAAATTCTCATTGAGACCTAGTATACTAATAAGACCTTGAGTAAACAATCTTCTTAAGGTTCAATACACAACCTTAAATATAAACAAAAATATTTGACATATTCCCCATGGAGAATTGTGCAAGACGGTAAATTAGGTCAAATATTATTGGCTAATACTAATAATGAAGAACATAACATCGAAAGGCAACAGGGTTTTATTTTTTCCTGTCAATCAAATCTCAAAATACTCCAACATACTAGAGAATATTTTGGCATGTTTTTGCTTCTTTAAGGGACAATGAGACATGGTTTACAATAAAGTATCAAATCTACCTTCTGTCCTGGCTCTGATGTAGCCTCATTGCTTAAGCTCTTTGAAATTCAAAAATAGAAGTGGTTGAAATAATGTACATCAAATGCCTAGCACAACAATTATATGGAATGTTTGGGGCTTCTGTTGTCTTCTCATTTTTTTCTGGGATCAGGCATTCATATTCCTTATACTTGATGAAGTTGGAGAGATAGACAAGGGAAGGGTAACACAATGGTGAGGAAAAGAAGTAATGGAGCTATGTGAGAATTTGGGCTGATAGACACTTATGGAAAAGGAGATGAGGCTAGAACTACATTTGATTTTTAATTGTTGTTTCTTTTACTCTTGCAAACCACTCTGACATACTATTGGGTAGCACTGGGTAGATAACTCCTCAATACTTGAGAAATGCTAAACTGCTTCAAGGGAAAAAAAGTCATCCAACACACTCGAAAAACATGGATGCTCTTTGGGAGTTGTTTCTGTAACTTTTGCCATTAGAATTAGAGTGCATAAATTCTTTTTCTGCCTTCTGACTCACTCCTGGGTTATTTTCTGCAGTTGGAAGAGTTGGAAGTGACATGAAGGAAGAGATTAGCATTCTGTATATGCTTTTGTTCTGAGGTGGGAAAAATACCTTTGTAATCACCAATGATGCATTTGAGCTCTGCCTCTATGGATTATGTCTCTTTAAGCTTCCAGCCAGGCAAAGCCATATGGGGGGGGCGGTGGCTTCCCTCTCTAGATATTCTGAGTTGGATTCCTGTACTTCTAGGCTTCTCAATCCTCTCACTACTGCCTAGAGCACGGCGGGGATTCTCAACCTTCCTGCTGGAGATGCAGGGCCTCTGAAGATTCTCTTTAATTCCCCTCATCATTTGAGTCGCACGTGTCTCCATCACAATAAGGCACCTGCACTAGTACTGAGTGGTCTTGTCACCATGACAACCAGCACAGGCTGAGGATTAGGCAGGCTGAACAGAAGGAGGTCCATTCTCCAGCTCTCCTACAGGCAGTGCTGCTGATATATAATCCTTCCCATAGCCACAGCTGCTGTCTTGGTGGCCTTTTACTTCCACTTGTGAGGCAGGGGTAATGGGGTGGGAATGGGTCTGGGGCTGAAATCAAATTCCCACAGAAGCTCAAGTGTTAGAGGTAGTGAAAGATTCCAGGCTTTAGGGACACCAAGGGTGGACTTTCTTTTACTGTTAGCACTGTCTGAACTGTAGCCTTTTTAAACACATGAAGTGCTTTCTTCATGAGCAAGAGGGGAAAAAAAGGAAATGTAATTAATTATTGTGTTAGGTTTACTGATGCTTAATAAGCACCTGTGTCTCAGGCCTGCACCTCCCAGACATCACTGTCAAAACAATACACAGCCTGGAACAGTATACAGAATGAAAAACTGGAAAGTTTTGTTGAATATCAGGAGCAAGTTTGCATTCCAGATCTGTTGTCAGGTAAGTTTTGTCAACTCCTGAACTTGTGGAGTCTCTCAGATTAGGCACTAATTCCTAACCAATAGATAGATGACTAATTTGCTGATAGGGTAAAGAGAAAGTAATAAATGTAATGTGCCAATAAACGTATTCCCAAGCAATAAATGTAATAAATGTAGATGTCTATAACCAGAATAGATGATGAATGATAGCTTTTTATTATATTACCATTGACACAGAAGCACCAATAAATCAGGGTTAAGATTTTGAGCATCTTTGATGTGGAAATACTGAACACAGATAGAAAATATTTCACCAGTGTCTTGAAGCAGATAATGTTGAATTCTCTGACTGACAGTTGTTTTCTTAGGTTTGCTACTTGCTTCACCTATATGAGGGGAGGTCTTAAGAGACAAATTCTTTGGCACTATGCAAGAGGTTCTGGCAGACATGAGTAGTAGAATCTAGGAATCTGTGGGGATTTTGTTGTTATTGTTTTTGTTGTTTGGTTGGTCATAGGGCTTGAACTCTGGAACTGGTTTAGCTCTACAGCTCAAGGCTAGCACTCTACCTCTTGAGCCACAGCACCACTTCCAGTTTTCTGAGTGGCTTTTTTGGAGATAAGAGTCTCATAGACTTTCTGCCTGGGCTGGCTTTGAAGCATGATCCTCAGATCTCAGCCTCCTGAGTAGCTAAGATTACAGGCGGGAGCCACCCGCACCGGACCAAAATTGTTTTAAACATGATTCACTTTAGTTTGAGAACTGATTGCTCCCATGGAAGAAGAGCATGTTCTCTGGGACTGAGAAACAAATTTGATCTTTATAAAAAAAAAGGAGCTAATCTAAGGGAGATCCTTTAGGGGATGTTTAAGGATACATGAGGTCCATCTCATTGTGTCCTTATATCTTAGTCAGTTTTTCATTTTGCAACAAAATACTTAAAGATGAATTATATAAAAAGAAAAGAGGTTTGTTTGGCTAAGAGTTTTGGAGGCTGAGCATCCAAACAGCATGGTATCAGGTCTGTGAGAAAGGCCTATAGAGAGTGGAAATGCAGAGTGAGTGCATGGTGAGACAGGATGGCAGAGAGGGATGGGAAAGCCAGGCTTCACTTTTATAGTTTGCTTTCTTAGGAACTAAATGGAGTTTCCATAAAAGCTATCTTAATCTGTCCATATGGCAGCAGGCCAATGCCCTAACCACTTCCTATTTGGGCCTATCTCTTAAAGGACCACCATGCTCACACTTTGGAACTGAGGGTCAAGCCTCCAGCATATAAGCCCTGTGTATGAGCCCAAATACCCTTCTATTCTATCCAGGTTTGGAGAACACAGTCAAGGTTCCTTGTATTTTATGGGGATGGAGAAATGCTTAGAACAAAACAGAGGCATTGGCAAGACTATAGAGTACATAGGGTCTACATCTTGAGACAGTATCTGGGACTGTCATCACCATCACCATCATCATCATCATCATCATCATCATCATCATCATCATCATGAACTTTATCTAATATCAGAATGCTTTCCAAAGACTATTCCTTCAGTAGGTACCAGTGCAAGATACCTGTTCTTCAAGTGAATAGAGATGTATACACCCTTCTCGAGTGAATTCCATTTAGAACCCTAGATCTCATTTCATAACTCAAGTCAACTTTGAGGGATCATGTTTCATTTTCCTCCATGTACTCTATATCTGTTTTTTACTGAAAGACAAAGGAAGAATAGGAACAGGAGAAAGAAACTCTGAACATCAGAATTATTTATCTAAAATAATAAAATACTAATTAAAGCAGTCATGTTTGAATTTTATAAAAGGAGATATATTGGAGATATATTGGAACTTCTGAAAGGCCCAGTTGAAGGGACAAATAATCCTTTTGTTTTTATAATATGGTTATGTTGGATAACTCCTAAATACAGACACTGCCACATCATTGTACATTTCTGTACAGACAATTTTCAGAGGCATGCATTTCTCACTTTATTTAAAATTAAACAGCCCAATAACTTTGCCACAGAATGCCTTATATCTTTTTTGTCCTGTTGCACTTAAAAACACATTAGATATTTATGTCATTTTTTGTGTGTTTATTGTTTGTTTACTCCACGTTCTGGAGTAGATACTTCATAAAGTCAGAAGTTGTTATTGCCTGCTTTGTTTAAAAATTGTTTCAGTTCACTACCAGAATAACTGGAACATAGCAGACACAATAAATAGATTGACTATGTGAGGAAATTAAGGAAAGGTGGATATTGTAGCCACTCAATGAACCTCATCTAGGCATCTTTTAAAAGTGTTAGTAGTAATTAGTTCACACAATACTGAAAACAAAAGTTTTAGGAATGAATTCTTCTTTGAAGATGCATGACTCAGAAAATGGATATTTTGACCTATTGCCCATAAAGAAAAGATGATATTCCCCTTTAGGGGAAAAAAAGGCATTTTGTTGCCATCAATAGTGATTGGCTAGAAAAAAGTCTTTAGTGGGAGCTGACATTTACCTCTAAAAGCTGTTGCAAAGCCTTCATTGGGATTCAAGGGAAGATTTGCCCATAAACGACATCTAATAAAGAAATTTCCCAATGAAATGCTCACTGGAGACCCACAGTCTCCAAGACCTCATTAAAGTGTTATGTATGCAATATGCTTCTTAACTGCTTGGGTCACTTTGCTGCCAAGTAATAAATTCTACCTTTGTCCCCCCACCTTCTGTCTTACCCTAGATCTGTTAGGTAGATTGTCTTCCGTCCAATGGTGTTCCAGTTAGTCTAAGAGGCCATGATGGTATGTTCAAAGGAAACTACAGCAGCTCTTCTCATGTAGAGTCTTTCTGAGATGTGAATACTGAGGGCCTTGGGTCCTTGGGATGCTTTTGTTGCCAAAGAAACTGAGTTTCTTTCAAGTATGGTTATAATGAAAGGAGGAACAATGTTGGGGAGCCATTGTTAGACCCTCCTAGACCAAATGTGCACAGCTTTCAAGTTAAAACTGTGTATTTGAAAATCTAAAGGCTGTCTCCACAGGCCTTTGTATTAGAAACCCTCTATAATAGATGGACCAGTGGGAGGTTTTGGAACCTGTATGGATTGTGCACACATGAAATAGGCCAGACCCCACCAGGGGGAATAAAAAGAAGAGTAAACTGTCCATGCACTTGGTCGGGTTGGGGGTGGGGAAGAGGGAGAGAGACTTCACTATTTCAGAAGACTAAATCACAAAAGCAAACACAGGATATAAAATATTATGTGAAAAAGAGAAAAAAAGCTATTTAATTAGCATGACAGCTCTTCAGATATGTGACTTTTTGTTGTTGTTGTTGTGTTGGGGATTAAACTAAGAGCCTTACACATACTCAAGTATACAACCACCTAGCTCCATCCTCTGTCCCAAATATATGATTTCTTAAAGAGTCTATTTCATATAATAATTGTGTCCGTTTTTAGATGTAAACATGAAATAAAAATGCACTACCAAATCTAAGCTGTCTTGATAAAGCCCCAAATGGAATAGTTATTATTAAATATATACAAGATAGTTTTTCTCATTTGCTTTTCACATTTTATTTATAGATTTTGGTATTCAGAAGACATTCTGTGACCCAAAGTTGCCTGGGGAAAAAAAATCATTGGTTTTCTTAAACACTTATTATATGGCAGAATCTTTGCTAAGTGATGAAGACTTGATTTTGTAAAATTTCTCTGGGTTTGAGGAAGATTGTCTCAATGATTTGTAAGATGAAAGTTTTAAAATTTTATTATCTTAAAATAGTTGTACAGAGGAGTCGTCATATAACAAAGCAACTAATGAATACAATCCATTTTAATCAATGTCATCCCTTTCAACATTTTAGCCCATCCCTCCTACCCCACCCCTTCCCTCACTCTTCTTAATTTCATATCATATATATTGAATTATTGACTGCATTCTCCCCCACTTCTCTCCTTCCTTCATCTACCCCTTTCCCTATGATACCATCCCACTGCTTTTCAAATACCCATTTCCTGGTGGTTATTTTGTTGATTTGATGTTGCCTTTATAACAAATTATACTGAGTAACCCTTGAATACATATTTCAGTTAATACATTTCTATACATTTGAATACCACCACCCAAATATTTATTTATGTGTTTTTGAACTAATTCTTCCTTCAACATATAAGGCAAACTATGTACCCTTTGTCTCTCTGGCCCTGACTTCCCTTAACGTTTTTTTCCCAGGTCTTCCCATTTCTTTACAAATGATAACAATATGAGAATATAGAGAGAATTTTAAAAAGAACCAACAACCCAACTGATAAATGATATAATAAGCTAAAGAGAGAATTCACAGAAGAAGAAATAAAAATGGCCAACAGAGACATGAAGAAATGCTGTATCTCTGGTCATCAAAGAAATGCAAATCAAAACTACACTGAAATTCCACCTTACGTCTGTTAGAAAACAAACAATAAAATACTGGCATAGATGTGGACAAAAGGGAACCCTCATACATTGTTGATAAGACTGTGAACTTGTTTAACCACTCTAGAAAACAGTATGAAGGTTCATCACAAAACTAAACATAGAACTACTCTATGATACAGAAATTCCACTCTTCAGTATTTTCTCAAAAGATTACAAACCAGGATACACTTTTACAATTTCTAACAGATGTAAAAACCATAAAGTCAATTGTTCTGACTACCACATCTAGGCTCCTTGACTTTGGCATATTCATTCTGTCCAATAAGAAAATAAATTTATTTCCTGAAAATAGAAACTGGCTCTCATTTCCCTCCATTATCAATTGGAAAAATAACAAAAGTAACAAAAATATTTAAAGTTTTAAAAAAAATTAATCCTCTATGCCAACAGTTCAAAATTAAACTTAAAGCCTGGCACTAGTGGCTCATGCCTATAATCCCCTCTACTCAGGAAGCTGAGATCTAAGGATCATGGTTGGAAGTCAAGAAAGTCATGGTTGGTGCAGGAAAGTCTGTGAGATGTGTATCCTCATTTAACTACCAAAATGCTGGAGGTGAGGACTGGCACCAAGAAAATAAAATAAAAAACTAAATTTGAAAACATATACAATATGTTTTTATATAGCTGTCATTAGTATGAATGAAGAGTTTTATGATCTATGTTTTTTATTTTCATGTGTACAAGGTTACAAAATTTTTAAATGGTTTAAAAAACCATATCACATTCCAAGGAATGGGTACATATAACATATTCATCCATTTTCTGTTAATACCATGAAATACCTAGAAATGGATAATGAGAAGAGGTTTGTTTAGATCATAGTTTGGGGGGCAAAAATTCAAAAATAAAAATATTATCTCTGCCAAGGAACCCCTGGCTAGATTACTTCATAGCTTATTGCTGTGACAAGGAGAAATTGCATTGTTAGACAGAAAGTCAGAGGATAAAGTAAGACTCTGTTTTTATAAAAATTTAGTCTCACAAGTACTAACCTTAGGTTTAATGGTACTACCAGTATTCCTTCTGAGTTTCTGATAACTGATCCACTTTTACTAGATTCCTCCTCTTAATTGATATTGCTACCACCAATATAGCTTAACTCCACCATTTTCTCTTAACATTGCTATAACAAGGACTATGCTTCCCACATAGAAACATTTGGAAGATACACTTAAATCCTAACACATCATGTTGGATAGTATTTCTTCTTTGTTAGGAATTATAACTAATAATGTAGCCAATATGTTAATTAAAAGAAAAACACACCTCCAAACAAATGATTTCCTCTGGAAAAAAATTACTAAAATATCATTGTTTCTCTTGATAAACTCTGATAACATTGCTTTCCAAACAGTGCCCCATTGTAAGTATGCTGAAGATTGTTCATATTTTATAATGACCTCATTGTTGGTGATTGTGATTTAAGTTTATCTATGCAATGGTAATGAAATATAGCCTCACTATTTTAATTTGCATTTATTTGATTATTTGAGAACCTGAGCAATGACCTATATACTCATTTAGGAATTTTTAATTGTTATTATTAAGTAGTTATGCAGAGAGGTTACAATGCCAGAAGTGAGTACAATTCTTCTTGGTCATTGAGCCATGACCTATATATCCATTTAGGATTTTCTTTTTTTCAATCATGAAATTAAGTGGCATTGCATAAATAATTGCTTTTTATAACTGCTAATAAACATAAAGGATATAGAGAGATGTCAAAATCTGTCTAGCTTTATATATATATAACTTTCATAAATTTATATAATTTCATAAAAATATACTCTGCAAGTATATATTTAATATGTGTGTATATTTTTCACTTTTAGGAAAGAAAATATTACAGTCATAAAACTTCAATCACTCCTTTTTTCTAAAAGGATACTAAAAATTCTAACGACAATGACTTCAGTGTATACTACTTTTTAATTCTTTTCTAATTTACTTAAATGGGATAATCCATCATCTATCCTTTAACTCCAAAGCTTCCAATAACTCTGTGAAACAATTATCTTAGGCTAATTAAGGAATTGTTAGAATTCCACTGGCCTCCTACGAAGGACACCTCTACACTTGAAGAATGTAGCCCAGAAAAGCAGATAACAAATGCAACCCTTCCTGTACTAATGGTGCCTCCACATTGTGGCCTGTTATCAATCTCTGATTAAGTCCAGTATCTTAGTGTTGGCTTTTGGTCCTTCTCAAAACATGAAGACTATTCTGATGTGATCACAGTAGCTGTCACCTGGGTACCTACTGTTTAGTTGTAGGCAGTTTGGGATTTCCTAAAATCACATGAAACCATGACAGAGAAGTTTTAAATTTTCAGCTTAAAGGATAAACAATACAGACTGTGTATTTATAGTATTTCACCAATCAAAGCCTGTAGGGGCAACTCCAGAAGGAATAAAGGGATTAGGCCAGCACCAACTAAACTGAGCCCTTTGATTTTATCTCTAAGCACAACTTTACCTGGTCACATTTCACCGCTTACTTGGAGCAGCACACAGCCCATAAAATGCCATGATGGGGGGGAAAGTCATGGGAACATGGGTGCTTGCTTCTCCTTTATCCCTCATGTTAGACCCTCTTAGACATTAATAAGGAACTTGGCCCCTGTATTGTATTAATTATCTTCCAAAAGTTAGAAGGTCTGAGAACTGATATTCCCTTCAGAAATAAGTTAGTTTTTCTGATGACCCTTTCACTAACTGGAGAGTCATGATCACAACATAGAACTTCTGTGTTAATGTCTTAAGTTTTGTTTTTTTTTTACAAAGAAGTCAGTAATGTGATGTCATGTTTGTATATGTTTTTGCATTGTGGAGATTAATGTTCTTATGAGATCAAAATAAGAGGTATGAAAATATATCAGTACTGTGATGAGTACTGTTTGGTTTGTTGAAAATTGAGAACTTGGAGCAAGTTGATTTGACTTAACCTGCTATGTCAGAAGATGATTTCCTAAGGTAGTGATCTCTATTCTGAAATCTGAATGACAATAAGTAGAAACTGATTAATTGAAACAAAGGGTACACATAAACATTACAAGATAGAATGGAGAAATAGAGGATGGTATGTCTGAGCAATTTGAAAGGTCCACATAACTGGAGCTATAAAAGACGGAAGAACGAAGTTCAGAGGGTCTAGGGAAGTGGCAAGCACCCTTATGCAAAGGCTTATACATCCTGTCAAGCATTCATCCTTTATCATAAGACTGAGTAGAAATTATTTCAATTTTAGGCATAACAGAGACATTGTTGTACCTTTATATGCAATTATGATGTTAAAATTATATTTATATATGTATATGCATGTGTGAGCTTGGAGCTCACACCTAGAATCCTAATTACTCAGGAGGCTGAGATCTGAGGATTATGTTTTGAAGTCAGCACGGGCAGGAAAGACCTTGAGATTCTTATCTCTAATTAACCACCAAAAAGCTGGAAATAGAGCGGTGGGCCATGTCATATAGCACTAATCTGAACAAAAAAGCTGAGGGTCAGTACCTAGGCTCTGAGTTCAAACCTCAAGACTGGAATACATAAATACATACATATATAACACATACACATACATATATGCAAACATACATATATATATGCATGCATGTATATATATATGTGTGTGTGTGTGTGTATGTATGTAAGAAATAGCTCTTTCCAGATATATGCTACTTTTGCATGTCAAGCTATAACATCTTCAAAAATGATTCATTCTGTTCACATATGACACCAAGTTTAAAATCACCGTAATCATAAGGAATTTCCATAAAGTGCAGGTATTTTGTGTGTATATATGTGTGTGTAAACTTCTAAGGATACTGCTGTCATCACGTCTAAAGGTCATAGCATTAAAATAAATACATGCTTGTTAAATGTATTCTTTCCTTTTGACAGTGTTTGGTTTTATGCCATTGTTCCATATATAACAAGCTGAGATTATGCATTATGGGGGTAGAGATATAGCAATGAACAAAAGAAATGTAAAATAAGTGCATCCTTTTTCTTGTAATGGACCTCTTTCTTTTGTTCTTTGAAATAACTACTAAAAGACTTCATTTCTGATGGTAAAGTACTGTATATCTTTATAGGCTCTCAAATTCATACTTTTATTTTTCCATTTTTATGTGACTTTTTTGACAATTCTGCAAAAATAGAGGCAAGAGAAAGAAAAGAATTGCATTTGAAGATTTGTAGTCAGGAAGACTGGTGTTTGAATCCTGTTATACACATTTATACATATCTTCATGCACATGTGTACTTAAAATAGTATACCAAGTACTTAGTTTTTCCTAAGTACTTTATACATGGCATCTTAAACTTAAGGATCTACTGGATTTATCTGATTCATTTTATTGTAAGATAGTGCATAAACAAATACCTATCAGAGTAAATAACACATCTGACAAAATATTATCTCTTGACTAATACCTTATACATATCAATAAACTTAAAACCTTAGCACCTATACAAGATACCTACACTTGATCAAACTGCTTTATACTTATAGGTGATTTTGAACTGAGCATGTGATTTTTGTATTTGTAAAGGAGAAAATTAAAGTTCAGACAGGCGAATCTTTTTCCAAGGTCACTCATCAAGCTCTTAAATGGAAGTTAATGAAATTTATGGAGGACTAGCAAATTTTTCTTCTGTATTCATTAAAAATGTTTCATTTTTTTCCCTCATTCAGAAATTCTGCCACTCTTTAGGGTTAGACCAATTGCTAGGCCTCTAAACATTCTGCCTTATTTTAAAAAAAGTCTCCTGTTAAAAAAGTTCCCTGGCTGGAGAAAACATTTTCTCTTGTTTCTTAATGGGAAAGAAAGCCTGCTGATTAGAACAGAGTAATAGTTTTCAAAGCTTCCTCTTGACAGAGCATTTGCTTTCTCATTTCCTAATGAATTACTCCCCAAAGAAATCACTTAAATTTCGAGGCACAAAACTCCCTAGAGCTCCTCTTCTTCCACCATTCAGTTCCATTTAGAAACCTGTAAGACTTAGCAAATTCATTGAGTAGATCCCCTGGAATTTCTTCCTCCACTGTAATTCTTTGTTCTATATTATGATCAAGAGAATCTTTGCCCTCAGATTAATCAAAAAGAGAAGTTTTTCTCTACAGAGAAGTAACATTTTGCTGATGAGATGGAAAGTTAGAATAAAAACTTACTTATTATTACTATTGGAATTTCAGTAGAGTTTGGATCATGGCTCATTATATGAAAACACAGAAGTTTTATTCTTTGTTCTAACAAGAACAACAATACTGAGGTGATACCTATCTTTCCCCTGGGGGAAGAAGAGCCATTCCCAGCAACTCTATTTTGTAAGATTTTAGGGTTCTTTCTTAGGTTAATACAATTGCATTATTTTATTTTATTTTAAAAATTATCTTTATGTAGTTGTACAAAAAGGATTAAAATACAGCACATCAATTTGTGAATCCCTTACATCTTGATTGTCACCACTTCCCATCATTCTTCTAAACTCAGCCCTACCATTCTCAAGTTACCTTCATTTTAATTTGCTTTTCATGGTATCACATGTATTCTTTTTGAAATTTAATTTAACTGTCAATGTGATTTACAGAGGGGTTACAGTTACATATGTAAGGCAGTGAGTACATTTTTTGTCAAACATTGTTACCTCCTCCCTCATTTTCTCCCACTTTCCTTCCCCCCACATGCCCCCACCCGAAGTTGTAAAATTCATTTTTAACATATTGTCTTGTGAGTATCACTGTTGCATTGGTTGCCCTTTGTCCTTTATCTCACAATTGTTGTTCTCTTTCCCTTCCGTAATTCAGAGAAACATATATACAATACACAGAGTGCCAAAATCAAATATAGTGACAACAAGGTATAAACCACAGAGAAAAAAGAAAAATGCAAGAAAAAGAAATAATTTTGCATAGTACATTAGAAACAACAACAATAAATAACCTCTTGTTTCCATATCTTGTTGTTCATTTCACTTAGCATCATCTTCTATGGTCTTATGTACATAGCTATTGAGCTATTGTGATCCTCTTCTAGGACTATCCTAGACATATACTGACATATACAGGCTTACTTCACTTAATATGATTATTTCCAAGTCTTTCCATTTCCTAAAAAATGGGGCAATGCCATTCTTTCTGATGTAAGCATAGAATTCCATTGTGTATATATAAAACATTTTCTTTACATGTTCATCTACTGAGGGGCATTTGGGTTGATTTCATATTTTAGCTATGGTAAATAATACTGCAATGTACACGGTTGTGCTGGTGGCATTAGTGTAGGCTGGTTTGTGGTCATGTGGGTAAATGCCCAGGAATGGGATTGTTGGGTCATAAGGGAGCTCTACTTTTAATTTTTTTGTGGGTTTATTTTTGGGTCTTTACTTCTTTTTTTTTTTAGTTGTGAAAATACTGTACAGAGGGGTTACAATTACATGAGCATATTACATGAGTATATTTCTTATCAAATGTTGTTGCCTCCTCCTTTGTTTCCCCTTCCCATCCCTTCCCATCTCATCCCCCTTTCCCCCCCTCCCCATGCCAAAGTTGTAAAGTTTGTTTTTCAACATAACAGCTTGTGCATCTCATTGTTGCAAGGGGTCTACCTGTATCCCTATTTAAATGTTTTGTTTGTTCCCTTCCCCTCCACAAATTATACCAACATCAAATACAGTGAAAACAGGGCTTATGCCATGGGGAAGGGACATAGAAAGCAACAAAGAAATCATCTTATAAATATGTTAGAAACAATAGCTAGAAAGAAAAAAATAGAGTCCTTATCTTGGGGTTCATTTCACCTAACATCAACTTATCTGACTGTTTCTGCTTGTCTCAGACATATACTAGTTATTGCAAATAAGGGAAACCATGGGACCTATGTTTCTTTGGGCCTGGCTTACTTCACTTAATATAATTTTCTCCAAGTCTTTCCATTTCCTAACAAATGGGGCAATGTCATTCTTTCTGATGGACACATAGAATTCCATTGTATATATATACCACATTTTCTTGATCCATTCATTTACTGGGGGGCATCTGTGTTGGTTCCATATCTTAGCTAAAGTAAATAATGCTGCAACAAACATGGCTGTGCTGGTAGTCTTATTATGACCTTCTTTGTGATCATTTGGGTAAATTCCCAAAAGTGGGATTGCTGGGTCATAGGGGAGCTCTATGTGGAGTCTTATGAGAAACCTCCATACTACTTTTCAAAGTAGTTGAACAGCTTTACACTCCCACCAACAATGCAGTAGGGTTCCTTTCTGTCCACATCCCCTCCAGCATCTGTTGTTTATTAGAGTTCTTGATTATAGCCATTCTACCTGGGGTGAGGTGGTATCTCAATGTTATTTTGATTTGCATTTCTTTTATGGCTAGGGAGCTAAATAAATAAATGGAAGAAAGACAGCCTCTTCAGTAAATGGTCCTGGCAAAATGAGTTAATCACTTATAGAAAACTAAAGCTAGATCCTTATATATCACCCTGCACCAGAATCAACTCCAAATGGATCAAAGACCTTGGAGTCAAAGCAGACACCCTGAAAACATTACAGGATAGAATAGGAGAAACCCTACGTCTCCTTGGCACAGGCTGAAATTTTCTTAATAGAGACCCAGAAACACAACAAATAAAAGAAAGGTTGGACAAATGGGATTGTATGAAATTGCAGAGCTTCTGCGTGCCAAAGGACATAGCTAGCAACATGAATAGAAAGCCCATGGATTGGGAGAAGATCTTCACTAGCCATACAACGGACAAGGGTCTCATATCTAAAATACACCTGGAACTCAAAAATTAAATCCCCCAACAAAAAATCCTCAAAGAAACAACTGCCCAATAAATAAGTGGGCTAAAGACTTACAGAGAAACTTTTCTGAAGAGGAAAGAAGGATGACCAATAGACACATGAAGAAATGCTCTACTTTTAATTACCTCTCCTTTTTTTTATTATTGTGAAAATACTATGCAGAGAGGTTACAATTACATGGGCAACTGAGTACATTTCTTATCAAGCATTGTTGCCTCCTCCTTTGTTTCCCCATACCATTCCTTCCCCTCTCTACTTTTAGTTTTTCTTAAGGAATCTCCAAACTGCTTTCCAGAGTGGCTGAACAAAGTTTGTTGTTGTTGTTGTTGCTGTTGCTGTTGTTGTTGATCTTCTTCTTCTTCTTCTTCGTCTTCTCCTCCTCCTCCTCCTCCTCCTTCTTCTTTTCTTCTTCTTTCTAAAAAATTGTTATTACAAAGTAGAGATTACAGTTAAACAGTCAGGTAATGAGCTCATTCCTTTTTGAACAGTGTCACCTCTTTGCTTATTTTTCCTAGTTTTTCCCTCTTGATACCCCTTCCCAAGCCTCAAACTCTTATCTTAAGATAACTCTCCTTTTCCTTCCCTTATCTGAAGCATTCTGCTTTCCATTATAACTATATAGCATGTTAAACTTGGAGATAAAGTATGACCTTTCCTTTACAAATCTTCCTTCAGTATTGTAACATACTCTGTAGTGGGTTGAAAGGAAGAAGCAGGTAATGCATATAAGTTTTCCCCCACGCCTCCATTCTAGGCTACTTAAGACTACTTTATTACCTTGTTGACTGTTGGCGGGGTGGGACTGGTGGTAGCCTTTTATCAAAATGTCTCATACTGATGAAGTTTCAAATCCAAGCAAGCCCACATGACATTGGTCCCTCATGAAGCTTTGCCTGTGTTCTGCTATTGCTGGCATAACATCTTTCCCTGGTGTGCAAGAGGCCTTGCCCTACACCCCACAGTCCTCTAAAAGCATAGAATTCCAGTCTTACCCATCTGGGTGGCCTCAGTTCTTGTACCTATGTAACTGGTAGAATGGGTCTTCTGTACCTGGCTCTTCTACCTTGTTATTACTCTGGCTCTTCCCTTGCTCTGGGCACATGGGGCATGTCAGGCAGACTGATAGACTCCTGGGATCCCAGTGCCATTTCCTCTCCTTGTTTGAGTTTCCAAGAGGTTTCCTGACAAAGTGCCACAAATGAGGACAAGTGAAAACATCAGAAATTCCCAAGGCTAGCAGTACAAGATCAAGGTCATGGTAGGTGAATCTCTCTCTCTCTCTCTCTCTCTGAAACTTCCTTTCTGCCTATTCTTAGCTTCTGATGGTGGCTGTTGATCCTTATGTTGCAGCCACAATCTATTGACCTAACTTAACTACTATAATTACATTGTGGCTGGCAATGACTTTTAAATAAGATCATTTCTGAGGTGCAAGGAATGAGGACTTCAGAACAGATTATATGAGAGGACACAACTTTCCTTCTAGTTCTTCTCATAATGTCTTTGATAATGAGAAGCAGAGTAGTTTCATGACCCCATCTTCTCACAAACAGAATATGTAGAGGAGAAGAATAGCTTCATGAGACTGTTCCATTAATTTCTTCCCCATTTCAAGCTCTTTTTTCCCCATTTATGGGTAGAAGGAAACTGGTAGCAGTATCTTTAGAAATAATACTTCTTCACAAATAACAGCTCACAAATCTACTTTCTGCTGTCTTCTGGTTTTATCCTCTGAAATGGGCTTTAGGACCAATATAAAGAGACAAAAAATTCTATCCAGTATCTCACAGCATATATATTAATATATTATGTTAATATTAATTAATTAATATATTAATATTGATCAGAAAGATTATGATAATAGTAGTATTAATAATGTCTTAGTACATTTACAATTACTATCATAATTTTTGAAGCAAGGTTTATTTTAACATTTTCCTTTTGAACTAATTTTAGACTTACAGAAAATAATAAAAATACAAAGATTTCATTTAGTGTCACCTCATTTGCCTTGATTCATGATTAGTCAACTTATTCTTTTCTCCTTTTCCTTTGGCTCGTTGAGCATTTCTTGCAAATTTACAAGTGGCTTGAAGGAGGTAGGCTAAAACAAGAAGAGAAATGCCTTACATAATTGTATAGAAGACCTTCCTAACCCAGAGTTTGATCATTTAACCAGTGTGGTTTATTATTATTGCTCTTATTGTTTGATTGCAATGCAATTATTTCACACTTTACATTGGTATTCATATACAATTGTTTTAAAAAATTTGCCCATCCTAACTTGTAGAGGAGATGGGGAAAAACAAGTCGTTTAAGGATACAGGTGGACCTGTTGCAACAATGAGAAGTACAAGTTGTCATGTCAAAAACGAGCTTTACAATGTTGGTGCGGGGGTGGGGGGAAGGCCAGGGAGGATTGGGAGGGGGGTTGGGGGGGAGGCTGGGTAAACAAAGGAGGAGGCTGCAATGCTTGATAAGAAATGTACGTATTAACTTGCCCATGTAATTGTAACCCCTCTGTACAGTGTGTTCACAAAAAAATAAAATAAAATAAATAAATAAAAATTTGCCCATCCTTCTCAACAAACCTGTTTTTACAATATAGATAAAATGGCAGAATGGAAGGCTTCATACCAAGAAAGAAAACAATTGGCTGTATAATACTTATGAAAGTGTCCAGTTACTTATGTATTATTAGTAAGTAGTCTTTTACTGCTCTCACTTTCTTCAAGTTACCTGTTCAGAGAGCACTAAAGAAAAGCAATTAATTATATGTCAGTTTCTTCTGATAAATACCATTTCTAAGCCTTTAGCTTCTCTTTTGACTAATTTGAGTAGTCAATCAGCTTTAGGTATTATTTTTATCTTGTATTTTTCAAGCCAATTGTTCACTGCCAGGACTTCTAGAAAGATGTAGCAGCAGAAGTGTGTGTGTGTGTGTGTGTGTGTGTGTGTGTGTGTGTGAAAATGCCAGGAATTACTCTGAATCCTTTGCCTTTATCTATGTGGATAATATCTACCCCTGCAGGTGACAGTCCAGACAAGTTGACAAGCTTATTACCTGCTTCTCCATTCTCATTACTTGCCTTTTTCTTTGCCCTTCAATTTTTCTTTAGCTAGTCAGTGACTTTTTTTAAATCTGGCATAGACATGCTGTAAATCATAGGTTCAAGTTTCAGGCCCAGACTGCTGGGGTTCTACGTGTCAAACTCAGTCACTAAATACTAAGTAGTAGTGATGGTTATGGCAGTAATGAAGGGAAGAGGAAAGGGAGATGTTTTATATATCATGGACAGCCATATAAAGATAGCCCTCCAATCCATCTTAGTCAACTCAACTTGGAAGATACAGACATGAGCTACAGGTTCAAATAGACTAAGATCTGGGGTCAAGTGGAGAGAGTTATGACTAAGTATTAAATAGTCTCAGTTCTGTTGGTCAGAGTTGGAAACAAGTGATCTGTTTCAGGATTAGTCCAGTGAGGCCTGGTTGACCATTATCTCAATCTTTGTTCTATGAAATGCTCTCAATTCATATTGTACAGACACCTTCTCAGTTCAATGGGTAAGTTCCTAGAAGAATGATTTTTATGCAGATACCATTAAATTAATAGACGTTCCTGACATAGCTAAAGAATGAAAATCAGCACCTAAAGAAGGAGGAGGTGAAAAGTCATTTTATATTTCTGGTGTTTGTGTTACTTGGCAAAAATGTAGAGCACTTGGAAAGAGTTTTGGTGGATTAAATAAAAAACAAGAACTCTCTAAAGCAGTTTAAAAACCAAGTGAAACAAAAACAAGAAACTGATTTTAGTTTTCTTCCTTCATATTTATTTTTCATTTGACATTTCTGAGAATTGAACAAAGGACCTATGCATGTTAGGTTAGCATTGTGTTGCTGAGCTACGTCTCCTTCCCGGATTACCATAGTTCCCTTTCACTCTTACTCAGTCTAGCAATAAAGAACTCCTGTGTTCCTTGACTGCCTATAGCTCTGATAATTGCTGAAATCAGATTTTGTACCTGTATTGGGCATTTTTGAAAGGTCCTTATAAACCTCTTGTTGATGATCAACACATACAAGTTTTTCAGTGCTTAATATGTGCTAGTTATTAAGAAGTTTATCTATGGATGAATATCTATCTATCTATCTATCCATATCACATGAGCTCACTATGCACAGTACATTTGTTTTCAAATATAAAGAAGGAAAACTGAGACAAAGATTGGTTGAATAACTTCCTGTCTCACAATATAAGTGAAGAGGCAACTTAAAGTGCTTTTTTTGTTTGTTTGTTTTGGTTAGGTTCTGTAACTTAACTAAAACTTCCCAACTTTATATCTCTGCCCTTTGATCTGAGATATTTTATGCTGCAGTCACTTTACAATCACCTTGGGCCACAGGAAAGAAAATTCATTGATAAGTATCTTCTGTGGGAGGGTAACTTCCCACAAACAGGCAATGTTTCTTATCATCTTAAAAGAAACAGCCAAAAACTCAGGTTCCTTGTCTCGAGAGTAGAGTGATCACAACATTTCCAGAACTCCTCCACATAGCTATAGGTCTATCAGACAATTTTAAATGTGGATGGCTTCCTCATCCCTGCTTCCTATTTTCCTTATTTAATCTGAATCCAATGTTGGTACCCCTAAAGATGTCCTGACAGTATGAAGATGTTTTCCCATGGCTGCCATCCAATAGATCTTTCTCTGCTCTTCACATGTCCCTTTATTCCGCACATGGTGTCTGGAGTCTTAAATCAGGTTTCATAAATGGTAGAGAAAGGATTCAGATTCTGTAACTCCAGGCAGTAATCTTGACTATTAGACTGGTAACTTTCATGATGCACACTTCTGTTTCTAAGCAGAGGCAGTTAAAAACCACCGAATGCAGGCAGTAAGCTGATTGTTTCTAAAATGAAATTATGTTCCTGATCTTATGTACCAGTTTAAGTTCACATGCACACACACAGGTACAGATATACAAACACACACACATACATATACACACACACTTATACACACACATATACATCCTTTTATCTTTTAATAGGAAACAAAGCTTCCCAATGACCTCCATTTAGGAGTACAGGAGGAAGAATTACTCTATCCAAGGTCACTATTTATTAGCTATATGTGTCCTTGGGATACTCTCATATTGTCTGAGCTGCAATTTCCTTTTCCTTAAGGCAGGTAATTTTATTCCCTGAAGGTGGTTAGGAAGACCAAGGGAATACTGAAAGCAATTGTAAATGAAAGACACGATGGATAGCTAATTTGTTTTCTATCCTCTGCATTGTCTTTTCATCTCTCCTTGAAAAATGAGATTTCCCTTGGTCTCCCATTCCCTGCCAATACTCTAGTGTTTCAGTAAATAATCTAAATTTCTCACACAGTAGCTTTATCAAAATGTAACAAGTATTTACTTGAAAGTAGTGGAAAAGAAGGCCAAACAGTCACACAGGGGAACTAGAACCAAACTCAGTACTACTTCATAGTCTAAGTCTGTTTCCTTTAGGTTGTAGGGTTACTTCTTTTCTCCTTTTGTACTTTTTCTTTCTTTCCATCACAGGTTGTATTTTAATCCCTATTCAGAGAGAAAACAAATCAAAACAAAAATAATTCAACTTTCAATGAGACAGTTTCTTTCTTTCAAATCAGACTTTCAAGTTCCTACTTCTATGTGTATACAATAAGAGTGTAAGTTTCTAAGAATTTAAATTTGTATAGATCTCCATCTGTTCAGAACACCCATGATGACAACATGATGTAAGGTAGATGAAGTAGATTAAATTATTTTTTCCTCTACAGATATTGCAACAGCGTATAGTCTTTCCCCCTGGAAAACCCCTCTTGTCACAGTATTTAATTCCAGTGCCCTGCATCTTGTATATCATTTTTCTAATTTGGGGAGGGAAGGGGAAATAACAAAATGCTGGCCCATTGTAACAACAAGATTTACAAGACACTATGTTGAAAACAAACTTTACAACTTGGGGAAGGGGAGGGAAGAATTGGGGAAGTAGGGAGGGAAGGAATGGTAGGGGAAAAACAAAGGAGGATGTGACAATGTTCCATAAGAAATGTACTTATTACCTTTCTCGTGTAAATGTAACCCCTCTGTATCTTTACAATAAAAAAAAGAACTGATGTAAGATTTACACTATTTAAAAGAAAGCATGGAATGAAAGGGAAAATCTTGGAAGATAAACCAGAATGGATCCAGAGACCTTCTTAACCTCTTAACTAGCTTGATCGGAATTATTCGAGTTTCTAAATGTTGGCCCAACAACTGATTATATATGAGATCAACCCTCCTCTTTGTTGCAGTGGAATGAATAGAATTCAGTTTTGATTCTGGCTAAAACTTTAATTTGAAAGGACATCCTAGTCAGCAAAATGTTGTTGATGGGGCTCCAAGTATTTCCTTGAAATAACCTGGGGCAAAGATAACTTTGTAAGAAGGAAGTGATTTCCCTGTGAAAGATAATCCTCATATTCACATACATTTGAATATGATATTGGAAATTAGCATAGGTAATTGCTTCTTCAGACTACTAATTAGTTTTTCTGTTTGCTCTATCTCTCTCCTTAGTGTCACCTCCAATTGTGTCAAGCCCCTAGAGTTCATGGGTCTCTACAGAGCTCTGCCTGTGGTCTGAATTCCTTTAAATTCTCAAATAGCTTAATGTACAATACAAAGGACTTCAGAATTTCAAAACGATTTCTGATCTGTGAGGTCCTGATAGAGAGAGGACAGTGTATTCAGTAATATTGGTAGGCATTATAAATTATAGTGTTTACATGACCTAGTAATAGCAGAAAATAATTATAACTTACAGTTAATGACTTTACTGTAGCTCCTGTGACAGTCATAGGGTGAAAATCATCATCCGTGTACAGGGTAACACACTGACATTATATCTTGTTTTGCTCAAAATTGTGGTGAACACAAAATAGCATGGCATGCTTTAAGGGCTAGTACTAGTCATAAAATTCTCTGTATCAGTAATGTATCTTCTGTGAACAATGTGGTGAAGATGCTGCATTCCGCATCAGAAACTTAAAAGTTTGATTTCACTTAAATATGTAAAAATACAGCTATGAATTAGGAAGTTCAATTAGATGGAGAAATATGTATTGGAGTTATTCAGTTGCAGAGATTCTAGAATGAAATACCAAGGTAAAATGCAATCTAGAAAGCAGAACCAAGCCCTCGAATAGGGAAGACTGAAGCTGTCTTATTTCAGTCCCATTCCATACACCAGTGCAGCTCTAATCTATTTGAAGCCTCTTTCTTTGTCCTGAGGCACAAACTGGATATCAAAAGGAAGCTTCCTGACACACAAACTAAAGGTGAAGCAGACACCAAACAATTATTTTTAAAAATTCAATAATAGCAAGTGTCAAAATGCTAGGAAACAGAAGTTTAGGATTCTAAAATATGGTCTCACTGTAGAATGAAACAAAATAAGGAGGAGGTTGGGAATAAGAGGAGAGGGTTGGATTTAGAAGTAACGTTCTGCAATTATAAAATAATTATTAATCTTTTATCAGAATGGGAGATTGTAATACCTAAAAAGT
The DNA here is from genome assembly GCF_000151885.1 of Dipodomys ordii. NCBI lineage: Eukaryota > Metazoa > Chordata > Mammalia > Rodentia > Heteromyidae > Dipodomys > Dipodomys ordii. Next base: position 4,782,618 of record NW_012267341.1, read on the forward strand.
TAAAAGAATGTAACCGTTTAACAGTTACCAATTTTAAGCACAGATGATCTGAGGGTCTCCCTTTTTGTTTTGGTATTTGTACCATAAGCCAATATCCTGTACCTTGAGGGAAATAGTTCCCATATGCAGTGAATGTTCAGAGGTGTCTGGGTGATATCTTTTCATCGTAGAATTCCAAACAACCTCTAACTTGATGCATTTACTCAATGACCCTGGATATGTGAGATATTTCACATATTTTGAGATATCGCTCTGCCTTTTAAAAGTATAGTTATGTGCACAAGACAGCAATATGGAAAAATGAGTACTAACGAACTAAACCTGGAAAGAATAAAATTGAGGGCAGGGGAGGTTATGCCCCAAGTGGGACTTCTGTTCTGGGTCCCCATTCATTCATTCATATCAAAATGTGCAGCCAAGATTGTAGTGGCATTCTAGAGAAAAATAATACCAACAGCCTCCTCTCTTCCTCTGGGATTTGCAATGTCATCAGATTCTCCAGATACAATAGAAGACTGTGATGTAGATTTGGGCATAGGATTCTTTCTATTATCATTTGGATTATTGTTATCATTATTCACTTCTATTAACTTTTCACCTTGAGCTAATGTGACATTTCAATGTTATGGCAAATCAATGAGTTTTCCACACTACCACAAACAATTACTGTTGATTTAAGTTCAAAGACTAAATACCACATGGACAATACAGATGCAAAGATTAAAATGCACATGCATACATACGATCCATTATTGAGAACCTTTTAAGTGTTTTTCAAAATTAGTGTTTTCTGCTGGGAAGAAAAGATTCCCTTATTGAATGACCATAACCTGAACTGAGACTTGCTTTCTGCATAATTAGCTATGTCCTCGCTTCTGATAATGATAGCAAACTTTAGATTTAATTAGACTCTAATTGCTGTTTTAAATTGTCTCCTGCCTCAGACTTTGCTTGCTTCGCATCTCATTCTATTTTTTCTCCATTTTCTATTTTCATTCTGGTATTGAGCCCACAATACCCAACAAGTTTAGTTATAAAACTTTTAACAAACAGTATTATCCTAACAAGAAAACATAATTGTGTTTTTCCAGAAAGCTCCCTTTAATACCAGTTTTGTGTGACAGTCAATGATACTTTTTCAAGTGCATGCTAAGATTCTTGTGGGAAAGAGCTGGCCATGATTCCTTGCAATGACATGTGACCATGCTATGGAGCCCTGGTTAACAGAAATGTGGGTAGTAGACTTCCTGCCTCAAAAAGCCTTTTGTATGATCCTCCATTCTAGTTCATCTACAGAGGTGGGCAGGTATTGATGGCTATGAGATCTTGAAGGGTGTGTGTCATTTCTAAGCTTCTGTTAAGCTGTGTTTTTCTCTTCTGTTCCTACTTATTGGATTTTGATTATATGAGTGAGAAATAATTCAATGGATTAAACTCTGGAGGTTTCATGTTCATCTGTTACAGCAGTTAGCAATACCTTATTTCGAACATTGGACACTATCTTCCCAAGACACTGGCAAATGGTTTGGTGTACAACCTTCCCAGAAAACATTTTCTGGAATACAGCACTCTGTCTCTGTTTCTGTCTGTTGGTGTGTCTGTCTTTCTTTGGTGCACATGTGTGTGCATGTATGTACATGACTTAGTTGAGGAATTGGGTTAAACAATTGTGGATGCTGGTAAGATTGAAATCCTTGGGAGATCCTACAGGTTTGAAGCTGAGGCAAGTGATAAGGCTGCAGTCTCAAAGCAGAATTTCTTCCTTGTCAAAGAAACCTCAGTTCTTTTCTTAAAACCTTCCAACTGATGATGTGAGACTCTCCCCCATAATCAAAATCATCTCCTTTGCTTCAAATCACCTAATTGTGAATGTTAAGCAGCATCTACTAAAAACATTTATAGCAAATCCTAGAGGTGTGTTTGACTGCATAACTAAGCAGGGTATTCTGTCCCAGATGATGCACTACAGCAAGCATCATGCTCAGGATAGGAGTTACTTCAATGTCAAAACTTAAAGTCCTGGAAATTGCAGAAGAGCTTCTTGTTAAAGCAATAGAAATGCCTACACTTAAAGCTTTTCTTGAAGTACACTATATATATATATATATATATATATATATATATATATATATATATATATATATGTGTGTGTGTGTGTGTGTGTGTGTGTGTGTGTATTTATATATTTAGTCATCTATATACCTATATATTCAGTAGAACAACCTGTACACATATGCACCATGGTTTCTCTACAAAACCTACTGTGGCAGCTAGGCACAAAAATGTGTGAATGAAGCTGAGCTGACGAATAGGGATGCAGAGCTTATGAAAACCTTGAGTAGTCAAATCCAAAACTCTTACATTATGTAGGGAAAATGAAAAACTGTCTCTGGGCTTCTATAGCTACAGTGACATTTTTTCTCTCTAGAAGTACTGATACTATTGGAATTTAATGGTTCCCCTTGGATTTGGTGACTCTGGAGATCCACACAGCTTTGACCTGGAAACACTGGCAATATGGAGAAATACAAAATGGTTATAACTAGAGGCAGGTAAATTGTAGAGTAAGACAGTGGTAAGTGAGAATATGTATGTGATTTCCATGATCTCACTTTGAGGCCTAACAGAAAACAATGATTTCCAAGAACTAGGGAACTAAATCATGTAGTTAGAATGAGACAAGCACCTCTGTGTTTGTTCCTTTATACATGTGGGCAAATCATGAGGCCATTTTGAGCTTCAGTTTGATTGTCAATGAAATGGATTGGTGGCATGATTTCTACAATAAGGGCCATAATGTTCTCCAATAATTTGACTTTTGGTTGATTATACAACCATAAAGGAGAGGTGCATGTTCCTCCTCAATATCTGCTTACAGTAAAGTTTTTAAAAGTTTTTTTTTAGGATTTAGTCATACTTTTCAATATGTTTTAGGAATAGTGACAGTGTCTGCTGTTACCTAGAGCATTAAGTTCTTGGCACTTTATATACAATGTCATCAAATAGCCAAATGTGGTTTAGAAGACAAAAGCCAAGATGCAATAAGCTACATTATTTGATGATGCCATGAAATGAAAATGTGTCAGCCAGCAATACCTGCTGTCCCAGGTAATGTCTGCTTTTACACTCAGAACTGTGTTCAGACTCTGTTTTGTTTTGTTTTTCCTGTTTGTGGCTAGTCCTAGGACTGGAACTGAAGACTATGTACTCTTGTTTGACTTTATTTCATCAAGGTTGGCAGTATACCACTTGAGCTACAGTTAACACTTTCAGCTTTATGCTTTTAAATGGGACACAAGAGTCTCTTAGAAATGTCTGCTTGGACTGGTTTCAAACTTTGCTCCTCAGATCTCAGCCTCCTGATAGCTAGGCTGACAAGTGTAAGCCACCAGAACCCGGACACTGCTTTGGCTTTTACCCATTCACAACAGCTTCTTTTACAAGTGACTCTAGTCTTTTGTCCATTTTAGCTCCTTGGTTCATACCTCATGCTCCTGCCCATGGCCCATTTGGCTTTACCACCCATTAATAATCATTTGCAAATAGCTTACCACTTTATTTCCTAGTAGTTAGTGTGAAGCTTAGAGTCTGTAAAAGAAGCAAAGGAGCAGCTCATGGGCAGAGGCCTTCCTTCCTTTTTCCTGAGACTTTTTTTTTAATTGGTTAGGCAATTTAGAAGATAAGAGTTGAAATAAAACATGGGGAACACAGTTAAATAGAAAAGCAGAGAGATTGCTTCTGAGAGGTGGTTAAATTGCCTAGGTCGGTGTATCCTATGGAAAAGCTAAAGGCATCTTCCCCGAGAAAGGCCGCTTTCTTGCAGTAAAACAATAAATACAAATAACAAGAAAAATTAAGGACACTTTTCTGCTTTGCTAGGGTCACCCATCCTGTGTCTCTTTTCATTTAAAATGCCTGCCTTACTTAGGTGTAACCTATAATGCCACACTGATGCAGGAATGCCTTCATTCACATATTTTTAGCAGATTTTTTTTTTCTTTAACAAAGAGACTCTCAGGCTGAGTCATTGTTGTCTAGTGCTTGGTGCCTGAAAAAATCTTTTATTTGGAAGGCTTCTATTCCAGCACTGCCCATGTGGCTAAAGATTGTTTTGATTACTTGGGGGTGGTTTGTACTTCCTATGAGTCTTTTGGTCATCTTTGAATTTTGTAAATAGAGGATCATATTGTCTTCAAGTAAGGGTAGTTTGACTATTTCTTCTCCCATTTGAATCATTTTAATTTTTATTCTCTTGCCTTACTGCTCTAGCTAAGAACTCAAATACTCTATTGAGTACAAGTTGTAAGAGAAAATAGGGTTATCTCATTCATAAGTTTAAAGGCTATTGTTCCAGTTTTGTTTCCCCATTTAGTAAGAAGTTGGCTGTAGGTTTATCATAGACAGCCTTTATTATGTTGAGTTAGAATCCTTCTATTCCTAGTTTCTTCAAGGATTTTGTCATGTTACATATTGAGATAATCATGTGATCTAAGTTCTTAATTTTATGTAGGTATTATATGCATTCATTTGCATATGTTGAAGCATTTCTTCTTTCTTGGAGTAAAACCAACTTGATCATAGTGTATGATCATTTAAATGTATCCCTCCCTTCAGTTTGCAAGTGTTTTATTGAGAGATTTGTGTTTATTACAATCAAGAAAATTGGTCTATGGTATATTATTTTTGTCATGTTCTTAACCAGTTTAGTATTAGCTTCATAATTAACATTGGCCTCATAGAATTATTTTCATAGTGTTACTTTCCTTTCTATGTAATGGAATAATTTCAGTTTTGTTACTGTTAGTTCTCCTTTAAGAAGCTTGTAAAAATCTAGCAGTTAATCTTTCTGTTCTTGGAATTTTTTAATTGATGGGAAACTACTATTGCCTTACTGAATTTTTCTTGATTTGTTTTGTGTAAGCACTCAGAGCTATAAACTTTTCTCTTAGGACTGGCAGTCCTATGTCCCAGATGTCTGACAAGTTGTGGTTTTATTTTTATTTCATTCTGAGAAGTTTGTTTTTCTCCCTTTATTTCTTTAATGACCCACTGGTTATTCAAAAAGTAGATATTTCCTCTCTATGTGTTGGAGTATTTCTGTAGTTTCTCTTACTATTGATTTCTTGTTTCATTCCACTGATAATATAGGAAGTTATTTAAGTTATCTTATATTTGTTAAGACTTGCTTTATACCTTAGAAGATGATCTCTTTTGGAGGAAGTTTTATGGGCTGCTAAGAAGAATGTATATTCTGTGGCTAGAAGATGGAATAATTTGTAGAAGTCTGTTAATGTATTACTAATGTACAATCCCAACAGGATAATGAAAGGTATTTTACTCTCTTTGTGGAGGCCTGATTTTTAGACATTTACTGATCTTCTCCTCAGCTCCTTTCCTTGGAGAATCGACTGATGGAAGACTCGCTTATTTACCAGTATCAGTCATTAAGGAATATTTTTGCCTTGAAGCAAGATTCTACTTAGAAGAATCTTCTGCTCTAGGAGGATTTCTACTCTCTGCTCTCTTTCCTTCTTGGTCATTACACAGTAGTTGCTCTCTTTAGAAAATCTTCCAATTTTCACACACTCTAATGTACCTTTATTAGTTTAAGCAAGCACTGTTTTATGATGCCAAGTTTTACGACACACCAAAAGTATTTCTTTTTAATGATCTAGGTCTATTAGCAGGCACTGTTTTAAGGAAGGTCTTTGTTCAATATATGTACTTATTTTTAGAAATAAACTCTTCTCCAGCTCTGTGAACAATTTCTATCTTCCATCTATATTTCATTTTACTACCTCTCTTAACCTTTTGTGCTTCATTGTGCTGGGAAACTATCCAGACTCACCAAAGGGAAAATAAATCAGGACAAGTTGTATTTTCATGCCACCCACACACATGCCAAACATTGTAGAAAAATAATTACAAACCCAATGGGAAAATTGCTAGCATACTCATATTAATTTTTACCACAGCATAAAATTTGGATAAAGTATGCCTCTTTAGGGTATTTAGGAGTAGAAAGACTAAATAGACTAATGACAAGAAGCCATTGAAAAGTGTTGATGTTTTATTTGTGATGTGTGTGTGATGTGTGTGTGTGTGTGTGTGTGTCTGTCTATCTGTGTTTTCTTACTTTCCATAAGATACTTGCTTAACTTTCTCTATAAATGAATGCTGAATTGCCCACCTTGATTCTTGTTGAAACATAACAAGATGCTGAATAAAGCGTTTTTGTAATTTACTTTTATTTTGTTGTAAAGATGATGTATAGAAGGGTTACAGTTTTGTAAGTAATGAGTACATTTATTGTTGAACATTGTTACCCTCCTCGTTTTTCTCCTTATTTCCCTCCTCCCCCCAATAAAGGTGTTAAGAAGCATAACTTTTAAGTGGATTTTCTAAATTCACCTTTGAGTTTTAAAAAGATATAAAAGCTGAGTTTCAGAGATTGTAAACAATCTTCAGAATGTCATTGTGACAAAGGCCATACTGACAGTATATTTTTAATTTTCAGTCAAAGGTTTTTTCCACTATACTGTTCTTTGTATAACAAGAAATAGAAAGCTGAGAAGAAACCATAAAACAAAAAGTGCTTACTGACTTCCCAAGATAAGCCCCTATTTTACTAGGTATTTGAAATGTTTAGGTTAAGCACAGTTTTTGTTTTTGTTTTTAAAATTAGGAACAGAATGCAACAAACTCTAACAAAATAAATAGCATTAATAGATGTGAAGCATATGCAGAAATATTAAATAAGTCTATGGGGTATGCTGGTACTGGGTCTTGAACTCAAAGCTTTTTATTTGTCTTTGTACTTACAGATGGTGCTCCACCACTTGACTCATGCCCTCATTTCTGTTTTATTTGTGAGACAGTTTTTGAGATAAGAGTCTCACAGATATGTTTACTCAGGCTGGCTTTGAACTGCAGTTCTCAGATCCTTTGGTCTTGAAGGATATGGACACTATAATGACTGTATGCAAAAGTTAGTGTTCGACTTAGCCTGATGTATTATGGGAAGCTCTTTAGGAAACAGCTGTTGAAATAACAAACTAAAATGGAAAAGAAAGAATTAAATAGCTGGAAAATGGCTATAACAATGTCTTGTGCTATGTCAGAATTTTTTGTCAGAAGATGACAAAGAAGGCCAATGCAGAATCACTTAGAGAGCTGTCATAGTGGTCAGAGGGTAATGTAAAATTAGAGCAGCATTTAGGGGTCAGGCCTGGCTAAGGTATATTGTCTTAATCTTACCATAACAGCAAATCAACTGAATCAACTGAATTGAAAGACTAACGTATCACTAGATCTGACTTTAGAACATGAGAATGAAAAGAGAATGGATGAACGGGGCCTACGTGGGAATGCTAAATGCTGAACAAGAGAATGTTATGATGACCTACAAATACAGAAATTACTTAAACCAGGTTAATGGTAACAATAGAAAGAGAAGTGAATGTATTCAGACTATTTGGGAGGGTAGGGCACTTAGAATTTCTGAGCAGAAGGGTATGAAGAGAGAGAGAGAGAGAGAGAGAGAGAGTTGTCAAAGATTCCTCCCAGACAACTGACATACAGCCAAGGATTAACTGTACTGCCATTTATTGACAGGCAGTCAAACAGAAAAAGGTTTTATGTGGAGTAGGAACAATTCCAGCCTAGGATGCCTTTGGTGAAGCTCTTTGTAATGTGTGAAGGATATATCTGTACGTGCGTTTATTGAATCCACAGAAGAGAATTAGGAGTCATCAACAGAAACGTGGAAAGCGAAGCTTCGGGTGTAAATGAGTTTTAATATATTTACTCTACTTCAGATGAGACAGGCTTAAGAGGATTTAGTTGATATTGAGAAAAACACAGTTTTGAAGGTGAGACAATATATGGGAGAATAAGAGATTCATTCTTTTTCATTTTTTTCTGCACAGTCAGAAGAGAACAGGGATTAAAGGACAGGAGAGAACCTTGTCTATTAGGAAAGATGTCTAAAACTATAGTGAGCTATAGAGGTAAAGAGGCAAGGGGGAGGAAGAAAGATTTTTCTTACATTTCCTCCTTGTAGCTATTCAAAGTTAAATAGGAATCTCCGTGATGGGGTTCAGAGTTTTGTAAGAGCAAGAATTTAAAATAAGTATATGGGAAAATAGAATAAGTTCATTGCATTATAAAAAAGGGGAATTTGGATTAAAAAGGGGAGAATCTTTCCCAATTTATTTTATGATTTTAAAATCTTTTTTATAGCTTTTAAGAAGTTGTAAAAGAAGTTGCCATTTAACAATGCATTTTATGAATAAAATACATCTTGATCAATGTTACCCCTTTCAAATTCCCACTTATTCCTCTTCTATCCAACCCTTCCCTTACTCTTCTTAATTTTGTATGGGAGAAAATGATCAAATTTCATATGCATACACGGATTTATCACAGTGACACTCCTTTGCACAACTGATGTGTGCTAACAAAAAAACTATTAATTGTTGTGGAAAGTCGACAAGAAATATCTCGTTGTTAGCAAGCTTCAGGCTTCTTTTAACTTGAAGAGAATGGATAAACTGCATGGTAATTTGCAGATATATGTACTTTTCTCAGGTAATATTCACCTGCCAAATAAAAGTAGGAGGGAAGAGAAAAGTTGGTTTTATTTAACATTGGTGTTTTAAAAATTGAGTTCAGTAGTAAATAGATGTATTCATTAAGAATAATTTTGAAATGATGAACTAAACAATATAAATTGGATAATGAGATTAGTCAAAGGTGAAGATGATTGAATTGGTAAAGAGTAAAAGGGACATTGGTCTAGGTACAAAAAGCTCCAAGTCCTAAAAAAAATATAAAGGAGTTAGCTAGACAACAGAAGTAATAAAAGATTGAAAGCAAAAATATGGGATTAAAGGGGGTAGAAATTGATGTCAAACAATGAAAAGGGAAGAAGTTTTATACTAGAAAGTAAAACAAAAGCAAAAGAGGATATGATGTGGGTAACAGTGTGGAGGGTTGGGAGAGAAGATTTGGAAATGGGGCGGTTCTAGCTGATGAGAAGTTCCAGGATTTGATTCTGAGAGTGGTTGATGTGTCATGGTGAAGAAGATCATTGGAAACAAAAAGCTTCATGACATTGAGGCTAATGATCTGGATGGGTTCAGCACACAAATGACAATAAAAATAGAAAGAAGGCATCATAGAAGTGACAAAGTCTTTGATGCAGGAGAGAGAGAGCTGTGTCAGACCACTGAGAATGATAGCACTAAGAAAGAGAAAATAATTAGAATGACATGGGAACAGTTGTAAATGACCAGATCTTTTTTTTTCCTCCGTTGATGGATGGTTCACCCATTGATTTTCTTTTTCTTGATCACTTAGGCAAACATTTTTCAACTTTATTTTTGTAGTGAGAGTGGGAAAAGAGACTGAGTCCTGGCCATTGGCATTCAAAAGGAAAGATGCTGTTAGATTTTTTTAGCAAAGTAGTTAAATAGTCACAGGTTTTCCCTTCCATGTATTTAAATGGTGTTTTTTTTTTTGGAATGCACATAAAATGGCTAGATATAAGAACCACAAGATGGAAGCAGATAGATCTTTGAATCACTTCCTGGAAAAGAAATTCTCAGACTATTTTTATTGGACAGGATGTATGATGTAAGAATGAAAACTCTTCCAAATCAAGGAGACAGGAGTTGATAGAGTCGGATGAGCAAACCTTAATGGCAGGACTTTCACTGTGTATTTGCAGCAACATAATTTCATACTTACCTTTCTAAAACAGAATTATTTTTAACTGATTACAATTTACTGCAATATGTGAATCTGTGTGCAACCGAGCAGATGCAGAGAAGGGAAACTTTCATTTTAGTGAAGGTTGTAAGACCTGGATGAGAAAAATTTAAACATAATAATGATGGAGGTGCAGAAATTTAAGACATTGTAACAGAAAATAAGACCAAAAATTGTTGTCTAGAGACCTGAAGAGCAGCAGAGATTAGCTGGGTCTTATACAGCTTTTATTTCTTCAATCTTCTAGAAGACTAAATTTCACAGCCTTCTTTGACATGAAATAGGAATAATTTTATTAATTACATATAAATAAATATAGGCTATGAGTGAAGCCTGACTTCTGAAACTCATTGGCTTATCTTCTTACTTCCCAGTTTTATGAATAGGGAAATAAAGAATCTGAAATGATGCAGCAAGGTGATAGAAGTAGATACATAAATAAGAGTCACAGTTTAGTTTAGAAAAAAGCTACCAGAAACCATTTGATCTTTCACCTTGGGTATAACAGGAGAGAGAACGAAACTTTTATTGTGTCAAGTCAACAGCTGGCAGGTTCACCTGAGCAGAAGTGAATTGATATGAAAAAGTTTCACCAACTATATGGCACAGAGTTAGCAGTAGGAAAATGAATAGAAAAGAAATGCTGTTGGATGTTTGGATGAACACAAATCCTGTTGGTTTGGAGTAAATTATTTGGAAAATGTCATCTCCACTAATGTCTTGAATTCAGACGACTTATTCCATTGATCTGACATGACAACAGGAAGAATTTAGAAAATACCAAGTAATTATGACATGTTTGACTGCACTTGGAAAAGTTTTGTAAGAATAAACAAGATCAAGTAAAATGGGCTAGTTTCTGGCAGAAATGAACTGCTGCCAGTGAAATCCAGAGTAGTTGGGTTGTGCAGGGTCTTAACAGCTTTCTAGAGACCAAACAGTAAGAAATGTGACTAATTTATTTCACTTTGAATACGAAAATTTAAAGTTTTATTTTAACCAACATGTTTCAGGGTGAAGTTAGAGTGCATGATTAGAATTTATGTTTATTTCATGAACTTATCAAAATAAAGTCATTACACATAAAAAGATATAGTTCAAGATTCAGACCTATCAAAAATACAAATAAACAAAAACCCAAAACAAAAATCTGTAGATGTGAGTTTTAGGACAAGTTGCCAGAGGCACTTCAAGATCATACCAAAAATATCTTACCTTGTTCTAGATGTTAAATAACTCTAATAACCTAAATGTCCACAATTAAAAAGGCAGCCCATAATACCACAGTACCTCAAGGAGACCACTCATCTTCATACAGATATGCGTATGTGGGATTATGAGAAAGAGAACATTTTAAAAGGAAAGTATTTGACCAAGTACAGGACTTGAAAGTACAGGGCCAAGAATGATCTTTTTTTTTTTTTTTTAAAAAAAGCCAATTAATGGAAACTAAACTACCTCTAAATCAAGAAAAATTCCCAGTGCCTTGCCTACTAGATTTCAAAATTGCTGTGTCCTCTGATGGTTATGTGCTTGTCATTCTCTGTACCCCTGAAATATCTGTGAAAGAGATCTTTTCACAATCCAAACTATTAAAGTAGACTATTTATGAGACATTATATATATGATATATTATACATTATATGTAACCACCTATTATAACATATATGATATTTATATTATATGGTATAACATATTACATACTATAGGTAATAAGTATATGAATCATATATTTATATATATGTTTATCATTTTATTTAGTATGCTGCATTATTTTATTTACAAATCATGAAGCATACTATACTAATGCAAGTTTAAAATTATGTGGAAAATAATGTCTAACTATATGAATAAATAAATAGATCATTTGAATATTTTAATTTACATAGCCTAAACTATCTTATGTCTGCCTAACTAGTATATTTTTAGAGTAAGTAATATATTTCCTAAAAATAACACAGAAACCTATAGGTTTTCATGTGGATGACTGGGAATGACCTAGGGAACTTGATGTTGAGCTAGAAGTAGTGACTCTGTGGTCATTTCATTGGTTTCTTTCATGTAAAGACAATGGATCTTATATAGTGGATATATAGTGGATAAAATATTGCTTATACACCAGGACACTAAGTCTTCCACATGCTAACCAATCTCATTTCCTCTTCTTAGGAGCCTTAGAAGTTTGTGTTTCTAAATGTTATTTCGATAAGTCCGAGCCCACATGATTGAATTTTGGCTGATAAGATGTAAGAAATAAACTACCGAATATAGTATGAGTTCTCATTATTCTTTCCTTTCTTTGTTGGATATTGAATACCAAGATGACCTGACTGCAAAAAAAAAATGATGAAAGAATCACAAAGTAGCCGTTAGCCGAAAGAAGGCCACTTGCCCTTCTCATCAAACTGTGTTATGAATAAAAATTAAGTTTTGTGTTATTCTGTAAAGTCTCAGCATCTCTTTGTTCCTGTGGTTTAGTCTAGATTATATCCTGAATGGCATGGGGGATGTGAAGGCTTACTGACAAAAAGTTCTTTACCCCGTTTTACATGGGCTTGGAGAGAAGACATAACTTTCATGGAGTTACATATCTTCAGGAGGCAACGATCTTTAGGATTACCTTTAATAAGTTTCAAAAACAGGTAATAAAAAAGGTTGAGGATAGATACAATCTTACTTATAATAGTAGAGTATTTCCAGAGATGAGTGGAAAGCTTGGATAAAGCCATCACCATATCCTGTGGCTGATTAGAATAAAGGAAATTCAGAGCAGCTTGCTGGCAGAAACTCTAGGGATTTGAGAGCTATGGGGCATAAGAAGACCTTAATTAACAACAGAGATGGGTGGCCTGGTAGTTCCAGTCTTCATAGTGAACCCAATGGCATGAGTTGTAGGCCTCAGAGGACTTGTGAGTCTCTACAGAGGGGCGATGGCTGCTGGCTGTCTATTTCTCAAGTGCGTGCGAAGTCCGGAGTAAGGCAATCCCAGCTGCAGTCATGCTTGGGTAGACATTAATGGCAGTGACAATGATTTTGATCCTTCTTTTTTCTTTCTTTCTTGAATTAATAGTTGTTCCTGACTCTTCTCCTGAGGCTGCCCAAAGGTCAATGTGTCACTGCAATGGTCACTGGTTCCTTGAAGCATCTTCAGGCCAATTACAATCTTCTTTATGATGTCATTAGAGATTTCTGGTCCTGACAGCTGTTTCCTGAAGACACTGTCCATAATGTTCTGAAACTGGAGAGTAATTTCCAAAGGAGACATGCCTTTTAGGCTTGTTTTTCTTGGAAGCCCTTCATTTTTATTTCCTCTTAGCTATAAACATCTGTGTCTGTAGAAGGCTTGAGGATAGCATTGTTTATCACACTGCATAGTGCTCTGCTTTGGAAGGCTGGCCTTAGGAAGTATGTCTGACATTGGCATCAGAAAAAAGTGTTTTGTTTTGTTTTTTGTTCCTGGAAATCCAAATTGCTGTTGTGTTGCCACATATCATGAAAATCATATTATATTCATCTAAATGTTTTTGGAGCTAGAGTTTTAATGTAAAACTGGTAATTTCTTCTCAGAGAAATAACTTTGGCACTAGTTCCACTTAAGGCTCAACTATTTTTAAACTTTCAGTTTTATTTTATTTTTCCACTATATAGATTTCATTACTTTTTAATTAATGTAAAATTTACTTTGGACCTGTCCCCTCTCTCTGTAGATATATAGCTAGCTAGCTAGCTAGACATATATATATATATATAGAGAGAGAGAGAGAGAGAGAGAGATGTATATATAGATCCATATATAATCTGTATTTCTATACAGATACATAGTTTCATTTGTATATACATACATAGATATAGACCTATCTATATCTATATCAATCAAACTATACAGATAAATGTGTGTATATATATATATTTATATACACACACACACCTACAGCTATATCTAGATCTTGATATAGACCTATCTATATCAAGATATATCTATAGATCTAGATATATCTGCATCTCTATCTATATATCTAAGATATAATAACAAAATGCTGAAGTAAGGATACAGGACAACCCACTGTAACAATGAGATGTACAAGACACTAGGTTGAAAACGAACTTTACAACTCTGGGGGGGCGGTGGAGAGAGAGAGGAGGTGAGGAGGTGGGAGGGAAGGGATGGTAGGGGAAAAGCAAAAGAGGGTGTGGCAATGCTGATAGAAAACGGACTCACCACCTTGCTCATGTGACTGTCAGCCTTCTGTTCAGCGTCTTTACAATGAAAACTATCTAACTATACCTACCTTTATATATGTGCATAGATAGATAGCTATATATTTCAATATAGATATCTAGATCGATAGCATAGGTTGGTATATATTAATAAATACAGATTGATACATAGAGCTATCTATGTCCACAGGACTCATAGCACAGAGAATCCTGTGACAGTAATCATGTGACAGGGATCCCATGACAGGAGTGACTTGGGATGGTGTGACAAGGGAGTCACGTGACCAGGAAATCACGTGATGGAGTGTCACTGACGGGTGACTTAGATCACATGGCAGGCGTCTCAGGATGGGAATCACGTGAGAAGTGGGTCACATCACTTGTGGTTATGTGATGGGGTCACCCGTGACGGAGATCACATGATGCAGGATCGTGGACCTGGCATGATGGGGGGGTGGAGTCTGGGGCGTCATGGCGGTGGTGATGGTGGCCGCGGTGGCAGTGGCGGCCCTGGCGGGCAGCGATGCTGTGGCTGCCGCTGTGTCCGGCGTCAGTGGGGGGCTGGCACGGGGGCCCCCGAAGTGCTGCTGGCTCCCTGGTCCAGTGACGGGCCCAGGGTTGTCTCTAAAGAGCCGTCAACTGCTTAACGACCTGATGGGAATTTTCACGGGCTCACCTCTCTGAACACTGAGATCAACCTTCAGAAACGTTCCACACACAAGTGAACTCCACCCTGTGATCTCCATCCACTCTGCACCTTGAAAGCCGCAGATCTCTTCTTTGAGTAGATATATTTCATTGTAAAGACCCTGCACAGAGGGGTTACAGTGACATGAGTAAGGTAAGGAGTGCATTTCCTACAGAGCATTGTTACCTCCTCCTCTGTTATTCCCTCCCCACCTCCCCAACTCCTCCCAAAGTTGTAAAGTTCATTTTCAACATAGTGTCTTGTATATCTTGATACATGATATCAGTTTAAAGAGAATAGTTCTTCAAAAGAATGCTTGAAAAATCAGTAAAGATAAAGAACTAACTCTTCCCCAGCTATTAGCTGAGCATTTTAACTGGACATTTTGATTAGGCTTCAAGGACAGGACAAAATTATGAATGCAAGACGGTTCATATTTTCAAGTTTCTGAAGATGAAGAAAGATTATGTTTATGGGCATTCTGAGGAAAGTATAGTGTTCTTACTTAGTAACTAAAATTTTCAAATGAAATTGGCAGAATAATCAGAACTGCTCTGGGAAAACACAATGAGACAACAGAACAGGAGATAAAACACAGAACTAAAGTTAGAAGACTCATCAACTCTGCTAGGAGCTTTGGGCTTTTTGTCATTTATTAAAAAATAATAATAAAGAGAACAATAGGGACTGAATCTTGCTAATCTTACAATTCAGTGGTCTATATCCAAGATGATATATAACTTAAAAGAAAAACAATAAAAGCAACATAAAAGTGTTCTTGTACCAGAAAACCTTGGAGAAATGTATAATAAACATGATTTTATCCTGTAGAGATCCATTTTCCTCCAACTCATCTTTATTACATTTTTTTCTTTTTTAGGATTATTTTTCCTTGCTTTAAAATTGTGGGGCTAGTAGTGAAGCCAAAACTCAGCACTCTTATTGGGCTTTTTCAACTCACAGTGGGTGCTCTACCACCTGAACCATACCTCTAGTTCCCCCAGAAGCATTTTATTGATAACTCCTTTTATGGACTTCCAAACAAAACAATAACATCATCAATATGAACAATTTAAAAAAGAAAATCAAACAAAAATAGCTTCTAAACAAATCATTGAAACCCCCCCCCCCAAATGGAAAAAAAAAACTCCTGGCACCAAATGAATAGAATGGAAGGGAATCAGCCATTGTCACATTGTTACTTGGAGTATAGATTTAAGTTAAACAATCTCCTACGCAAATTATGCCCATCTCACTCCATTGTCCTCCTTAATAAAAATTGTAACTAAACAACCAACATCTGACTTGTAAAGTTCTAAAAAGAATACAAAATTAAAAATAGATTTTCCAGGGAAATCTCTCTGCATCTTTTTTAATGGTATTTTGCTGATTTTGTGCAATCTTTCTTTAGAGTAACTGGATAGCATAGTTTTCATTTGTTACTGTTAGTGGGATTCCTCTGAGAACCCTGAATTAGAACTTCAGCTGATGTATGGGGTATGGACTTTCATGGACCAGCAACTTCTGCTTCAAAAGGAAAATGGTAATGTCAATGAGAGAATGGACACATCAGAAATCTATTTCATTAGGGACTGAAATCTTAAGATTATTAGACCCTTTACAAAAATCAAATAAAACAAAACAATGGTTTGAGCACACTAAAATCATCTGCAGCACTTTTAAGGGTTAAACCAACTTAACCCATTCTTAAAAAATGGCACCAAGAGTACAGCTCACCCCTTGAAGCATGGCTAGTTCTAAACCTGTGGGGATCCTTAGGTTGTCCAAGCAATTATGCATCCTATTTGCGCCCCCTTCCACCCAATTAATAGGATCCATTCATAGGTACTCACTACTGCAGGATTTGACCTGAGAAATGCTAGGATTGATTATGTCAGCAGTTATTTTGAAAAATCCCTAAATAATCTTCACCTTTGGCCAGCAAGGGAAACTGCCAGTCTCAGGAGTTCTCAGAAGCAACTAGTGAGGTTCTCAGACAAACTCTTCAGACACAGTTCTTTAGGATGAACTCCTTTGACATGGCATTTACAAATCTTTTAACCAAGCTTCCTGGAGCTTGGAAATGTTATTCCTGACTCCTTCGACCCAGATGCTGGCTAAAATAGAGTCCATCATTTGTAGGAAATCACTCCCTTCCTTTCTTGCTTCTTTCTAGGAGTTGGTGTGGTGGCTCAATTTTTCTAACATAGTCATGTTGATGTGTTAAAAAATCCAATGTTGAGTCTCCGAAAGGGGGTCACAGGTGGCCATGAATATTTTCTTCTCTGCAGGGTTACAATCTGTCATGTAGACTTTGTGCATGTGAGTGACTGGAGAGAGATAGTTGAGCTTGTCAGAGGGAATGGTATCCAGTCGGAATATGGCTAACTTGACATGGCAGGAGTTAGAAGTTCGTGACAGCTAAGTGACTTCAACTGGGTGAGACATAGACGAAAACAGACAAGAGGATGTTTCTAATGGAAACATTCTTCATTTCACTTATTCACTTGTCTGGGCTCAGAATGATTATTAGCTCCTCTCAAAGTGACTCTCAAGTGACCAGGATTTGTTGTGAACTTTGAGGGAGGAAATTTAAGTAGAGGAGTTCCACATTCCACAACCCTTCTCACAATTGTAGCACCAGTCCAATAAATACCTATCTTCCAAGTGACTAATTTTCTTTAAATGTTTTATACCTAAGTGATTATTTAAAATAAGCATTCATACCTCTTTGTATTGCCAGTTTCTGCTGTTGTAATATATCTAGGTCATGCTACATTCTTCTTGACAAGGTACTTTCATTGCTGGGAGAATGAAAGGCCCTCCTAGGAATTGAGGCTTGCTCTTTTTGACAAAGTGGCTAATTTTATATATACATATATATGTATATATACACACATATAATATGCATACATATCATATATACATATATTACATATATTATATATAATATCTAATACACACACACACACACACACACACACACACATATATATATATATAGTATATGTATATCCACAGTTTAGAAGAAGGCAGTTCCTCTTCTCCTCCTCCTCCTCCTCCTCCTCCTCCCTCTTTTTCTGGCAGTAGGGCTAGTTTCTATGTTAGTTTATCTTGACAGCCTTTATGACATTCTTGATGGTTCTTTATATTTAAAGGTATATTGTTTTGTGCAAATATCTGTATCTGAATTCTTTTATCTAATATCAGAGGTCAATATCTTTTATTTATTCAATAAATGTGACATACAGGTAATATATTAAAAGACATAAATCATAATTAGTGGAAGTGTTAATCAATTCAAAATAAGCCAAAACAGAATTCAGACATTGGATGGATCGTGTTTTTTGATCCACTCTGTTGTTCTTCTATTGATTGGAGAATTAAGTTCATTAATGTTTAGGGTTATTATAGAGATGTGTCATGTTTCCTGCCGTTTTATTGATTTCTTGTGTTTTGTTTTTATTTTTCTTCCTTTGTTTACTAAACTGATCTTCTAGTGATTTTTGTCTGATGTGTTTCTTTGATTTTGATTTTGATTCTTTTCTTCAGATAATATTTCTCCATTTAGAATTAGTTGTAATGCTGGTTTAGTGATCATGAATTCCTCTAATTTTTGTTTGTCATGGGAAGTTTTGACTTTATCATCTAATGTAAATGCTGACTGGAGGGTAGATCAGTTTGGGTTGGCAGTTGTTGATCTTCAGTGAGTGGATTATACCATTCCAGGTTCTCCTTGTGTTGAGGGTTTGTGTGGAGAAGTCTGCAGTAATTCTGATTTTCTTTTCATTGTAATATAGCTTCTTCTTTAATTTTGTGATATCTAAAATCAGTTCCTTGCTATTCATGTCTAATGTTTTTACTATGAATTGTCTAGAAGTGTTTCTTGTTGGATCCAGTCTACTGAGGGTTCTATATGTTTCTGTTAAGCAGGTGATGTTTTCTCTCTAAAGAGTGGGGAAGTTCTCAGCTATTATTTTAGTGAATAGGTTTTCAATGTCTTTACTATTAAATACTTACCCCTCATTGATGCCAGTTATGCATAGATTTCATTTCTTAGCTGAATTTGCCAATTCTTCAGAGTTTTAGTAAGAGGAGATTGAGACAGGGTCTCACTATGTACTTCAAGCTGTCCTAGAACTCACTGTGTAACTCAGAAAAGCCTCAAACCCCTTCTTGATCCTCCTGCCTTTTGCTGGGGTTACAAGTCTGTGACACCCTATTCAGTTTCTTAATATTTTCATTCTCCTGAGAAATGTATGTACTGCTTTCAAGTTGGGTAGCACCTGTGTGAATTTTCTGTTGCTCTTTTGGAAAATTACCATTGCTCTATTCCTGAGGATAGGGGAATGTTTACATGAGGAAACACATTTAGCAATTTTATATAAAAGATTCTATATGAGATATCTGCACAAATACTAAAATTATTTCACCTTCAATACTAATACTCATGAAGACTCTCAGATAATTAATTATTACAATATTAGGTTTAGTATGTTTTACTTGCTTAAAGCACAGAAACTAAATACTTTCTCTCCCCTTTCTCTCTCTCTCACTGAACTCAGGTCTTTGAGCTTCCTAAGCTGCTACTCCACCACTTGAACTGTGCCTCTAGCCCTGCTTTTTGCTGGTTACAAAAACAAAAGCCCAGAAACATTCCACTTTCATGTTAGAAAGCACTAGTCATTTATCTGTAAGAAATGGCAAAGTAAGTCTGGAGGAAGATGGTGGAGGAGAAGCTGGAGGCTAAACAAGCTGTACCATAGAAAGCAGTTTTAGTGTTCCAGTGAACAGTCCTAGGCTACAGATCACACCAATGTGCCACACAGTACAGAGAGTTTGGCCAGAGAGGGAAAATCCAGGCACTTTGGTCAAGGAGTCAGATCTAAGCATTTTCTGGTAGCCACGGCTGCGACATCTGCCGCGGCTGCCATATCAACATAGAGAGTCCGGGACAAAGGTGCCAGGTGGAGGCATGTGAGCAGACTCTACTCACCACTGGCAAGAACTGTCAAGGAGCAGAAATCCCCATCCTGCTGATCGAAGACCAGGGACAGCCCAGGAACCAAGAGTCTGGCCTGAGTAGAACCCTGACATCCTCACTTCTCATGGAGCAGTGGTGAGAAGGCAGCCCCTCTCCCACCACCAGAGAAGATCTCCATCTTTGATACAGACAAAGGCCTGGTAGACCAGTTAGCTCCAACTCAGGCCTAGGAAGAAAACATTGGGAGCCATTCATCAGGTCACAGGAACCTGACCTGACCTGCCAGGCTGAGCTCCACCCAGGAGAAAGTCACCCCGTAAAGGCAGAGAAAGGTCCACCCCTGGAGGGGTGACTTTCTTCACTGGGTAAACAGAGCCAGAGGCAGCCCCTCCCTACTGCAGCCTATACAAACAATTGAAACTCAATAAATATAAACTCTGAGAATGGCTCCTGGCTGGGCTCTGTGAGTGTCTCAGGAGCTAGCTTCACAGAGAAAAGCTGCTGATTGCTGATAGGCCACAACACTACCCAGAACCTAGCCTCATCACAGCAACTCCAAGCTAGAGGAAATAGCCATCTCTCTCTTTTGTGATACTCAAAGCAGATCTCCCTCCCACTGAACTAGCCTGGGAGGAGGATCACAAAATCCTGGGTAAAGCAGAGCATTTTTCTGCCTGCCCTAACAAACTGACTTAAGAAACCAATCAAGCCACAGGAAAACCAAAAACACCACAAGCAGACCAGAGACTCCACCCAGAGACTGGTTATGGGCACAAGGGATCTTCCTCCCAACCCCAAACCAAAAAAATAAATAAATAAAAATTCAAAGAACTTTTTTTTTACATATTTTAATTAAAAATTGTTTTCTATTATTCTTTTTCTTTCATAATTTTTATTTTAGGTATGTATGTGTATGTGTATACTTTTTAAAAATCTCTTTTGATCTATGGGTCCTTTTTTCTCTCTCTCTCTCTCTCTCTTTCTTTTTTTGTGTGATTTAATTGCTGTTTTGCTCATCCCCAGATATATACCCTTTGTTGATTATTAGACCTTATCCCTCATTTTGTACATATTTAATCCAGAAATTTATTACTTAATTCACAACCTCATAGGGTTAACTTTTTAAATAGTATTATTTCTTTATACATATATTACTTTCAAGTATTCCAATTTTAATTTTTAAATTTTTCCTTTTTCCTTTTTTTCTCTCTCGTCCTCTCATCCTATCCTTATCTTCTCTCAATATCATTTCTTGATGCTACATAATTTTTAAGTGTTTTATTTTTTAATTTAAATTTTTATTTTACCTTTTTTCATGTTTTTTTTTAAATCTCTCTCCTATCATTCTGTCCTATGCATTTCCCTCTCTGAGATTAGGACATTGGTAAATTCACTCTCCTTTTACCTCTCCACATCCCTCTTAATCCTATTTTTCCCCATAATTCTCCCTAAACCTAATAATTTCTGGCTTGTTTAATCCCTCTTTGATGTTCTTAACCCATTAATTCATAGTTGCTTGATGCTGAATAGCTTGTATCTGTTGAACTAGATTCTATCTGCAGCCATTTTGACTGTGCAACTACAGGACTCTGGTTGATGCTTGCCATAAAATAGTGTTCTAGCACAAAATTGGTGATACTTTCATACCAAATGGGCAGAACAAGCCAGAGAAACACAAGAAAAATGGGAAGTACAGGTATCTCTGCTCCCATTCAGGATAATCAGGTGGGACAGAACAGTTAATGAACAATCCAGAGGAGAGTTCCCAAAAAGTTCTACAAACACTACTGGTAAACATGGTGAATGAAGATTGAAAACCTGCAGAGGACTCAGTGTGAGTGTAATAGGGAGTGAGAGGCAAACCACACATAAATAAAGGAACTTCATGAGCATGATGCGGCTAACCAAAAATTACTACAGGAGTCTTCTGAGCATGAGGAAGCTACTAAAAGATTAATACAGAAATTGCATGAGCAGGCTGAGAAAAGCAAAGAGAAATACAGGAATTGCCTGAGCAGGCTGAAAACAATCAAAGAGAAATACAGGACTTGCATGAGCATGAGGAAGTTAATCAAAGAGTAATACAGGAATAGTGTGAGCAGAATGAGAATAGACAAAGATCAATAGAGGCAGTCATGTAATCCATAAACAGACAGCTGAAGGAATCCAGGGAGATCACAAAGAGGATGTTTAATGGAGTTCATCAGAAGGAAAGGGAATCCAAGAAAACCATAACCAATCAACTAAGTGATTTGAGAATAAACACTGAAGACCAAATTAAGGAAATAAAGAAGTTCGCATAAGATCTAAAATAAAGCTTTAAGAAAGAACTTGAAGCCATCAAAGCTTACCAATAGAAGGAAAGAAATATAAAACAAAGTAGAAAGCCTTGACAGTAGGTTAGACCATGCAGAAGATTGAATCTCAGCAATTGAAGACAGACTAGATGTTATAGAGAAAGAACATACAACTATCCAAGACAAATCCAGGAAATATGATAGATCTATTCAACATTTGAAAGACACCATCAGAAGACCTAATCTGAGGATAATGGGTATAAAGGAGCACCTAGAGACAGAAGCTAAAGGTCTAGGAAATGTATTTAACAGGATCCTAGCAGAGAACTTCCCAAACATGCAAAAAGATAGGCCTATTCAGATACAAGAAGCTTTTAGAAACCCAAATAGACCAGAGCGGAACAGGACATCCCACCATCACATTAAAATCCACACAGGATCAATTCAGACCAAGGAAAACATCCTTAAAGCTGTCAAAAAGAAAAGATCAATCACCTATAAAGGGAAACCAATTAGAATAACTTCAGATTTCTCAGCAGAGACAAAGCAAGAAGAGCCTGGAATGATGTATGCCATGTCCTAAAAACAAACAACTATCAACCAAGAATACTGTACCCAGCTAAACTCTCTTTCATAACCGAAGGTCAAATAAAAACCTACCATAGCAAAGGAAAACTGAAAAAATGTATCTCCACCCAACCAGCCCTACAAATGATACTTAAAAGTGTCCTACACATAGAAAATCAACAAGACAACAATGAAGGCCAAGAAAGCACACCCAAACTGAGAATCCAAGAATGATAGGAAGAACCCAGTTGTCACAGCCCCCAAGGATGTGGACAATATGTCAGAAACTACCAAACACATCTCAGTCCTAACTCTCCACATTAATGGAATCTTCAATTAAGCAACATAGACTGTCTAGTTGAATTAAAACACAAGATCCTTCTGTCTGCTGCCTTCGATAGTCACACCTTGCCCATAAAAAAAAAAAAAACATTCTGAAAGTGAAAGGCTAGAATAAAATCTACCAAGCAAACAGCCCCCATAAACAGGCAGGAGTTGTGATCATAGTATCAGATAAAATAGGCTCCAAATTAAAATTAGTGTGAAGAGATAAAGAAGGTTGCTACATACTAATTAAGAGATCTCTCCTGCAGGAGGATATTACAATTCTAAATATCTATCCACCAAACAATGGCGCTCCCAGAGTCATCCAAGAAACACTACTTTCCCTCAAATTTCACATAGATCCAAAGACATTAATTGTTAGGGACTATAACAAACCACTATCCCCACTAGATTGATGAACTCGGCAAAAACTCAATAGTGAAACCGCAAATCTAAACAAATGCAGAGATCAATTCGATTTAACAGACATCTACTGAATATTTCACCCAGCAGCAGCAAAATACATGTTTTTCTCAGCAGCACATGGAACATTTTCCAAAATAGACCACATTTTAAGTCATAAAGCAAAGTTGGCCAAATTCAGAAAAATTGAAGTTATGTTCTGCATTCTCTGAGACCACAAAGGAATAAAATTAGAACTCAACACCAAAAGCCACCAAAGAAAATCCTGTAACTCATGGAGGCTGAACAACACACTGTTGAACCAACAGTGGATTATGGAAGAGATTAGAAAGGAAATTCAAATGTTCATGATATTCATCAAAAATGAACACACAAATTACCAGCTCCTCCTGGACACAGCAAAGGCAGTACTCAGAGGCAAGTTTATAGCTCTGAGTTTCAACATCAACAAATTGGAGAGATCTGAAACCAAAACTTAATGAGATATCTGAAACTCCTTGAAAAAGAACAGCAAGCTAAACCCAAATCCAGTCGATGGAAAGAAATAATTAAAATTAAATCAGAATTAAATGAATTAGATTCCAATAAAACGATAGAAATAATCAACAAAGAGTTGGTTCTTCGAAAAAAAATTAACAAAATTGACATGCCCTTAGCAAATCTTATCAGAAAAAGAAGAGAACACACCCAAATAAACAAACTCAGAGATGAGAATGGAAACATCACTGCAGAAACGACCAAGATTCAGAACATTGTAAAGGAATACTTCTCAAATCTGTATCCTAATAAGTTTGAGAACCTGGAATAAATGGACGATATCCTAGCAAATATTGACATGCCCCAAACTAAACCAAGATGAGTTAAACTGGCTTAAGAGGCCCATATCAAAAATTGAAATAGAAACAGCAATGAGACCTTCCACCTAAGAAAAACCCAGGACCAGATAGCTTTACAGCAGAATTTCTACAAGACCTTCAAAGCAGAGCTCACACCAATACTGGTCCAACACTTCAATGAAATTGAAAGAGAAAGTTCACTACTGAACTCTTTCTATAAAGCCATCATAACCCTCATCCTAAAACCAGGCAGGGACTCATCGAAGAAAGAGAACTATAGACCTATAGACCAATTTCTTTGATGAACATTGATGCAAAACTTCTCAACAAAATTTTGGCCAGTCAACTTCAACAATTCATCCAAATAATCTTACCACAATTAAACAGGATTCATTTCAGGGATGCAAAGCTGGTTCAATATACACAAATCAATTAAAATAATTCATCATTTCAACAAGAGCAAGGATAAGAACCACATGATTATCTCAATAGATGGAGAAAAAGCATTTGACAAGATCCAACACCCCTTTATGATGACGGCTCTGGAAAAACTTGGAATCCATGGAACATTCCTCAATACAATAAAGGCTGTATATGACAAACCTACAGCCAGCATTATACTAAATAGTGAAAAACTAAAGTCATTTACTCTAAATTCAGCAA
Source organism: Dipodomys ordii (assembly GCF_000151885.1). Lineage (NCBI taxonomy): Eukaryota > Metazoa > Chordata > Mammalia > Rodentia > Heteromyidae > Dipodomys > Dipodomys ordii. The sequence goes on from NW_012267341.1 coordinate 4,807,389, forward strand.
TGAGACAAGGATGTCCACTCTCCAATCCTCTTCAATTTAGTATTAGAATGCCTAGCTATAGCAATAAGACACGATGCAAACATAAAGGGGATCCAAATAAGGAAAGATGAAGTAAAACTCTCCCTCTTCAGATGACATGATATTGTATTTAGAGAATCCCATGGACTCCACTCCTAAATTACTCGAGCTGTTTCGAAACTGGCAAAGCAGCAGGGTATAAAATTGACCCTCAAAATCAATGGTTTTTCTGTATGCCAGCAATGAGAAGAGAGCGGCTGAAATGAGGAAAGTAGCTCCATTTGTAATAGCCCCACAAAAAATAAATACATAGGAATTAACTAAAGAAGTGTAGGACCTCTATGTTGAAAATGTTAAAAACGTGAAAAAGGAAATCAAAGCAGAACTTAGAAAGTGGAAAAACCACGCATGCTCCTGGATTGGAAGGATCAACATCGTGAAAATGGCAACAGTTCCCAAAGCTATCTACAAATTCAATGTGATGCCTATCAATATTCCAACCTCATTCTTCAAGGAAATAGAAGAGGTAATCCAACAATTCATATGGAACAATAAAAGACCCGGAATAGCACAAACAATCCTTAACAGAACAATCAGTGCTGGAGGAATATCAATACCAAATTTCAAACTCTACTACAAAACCATAATAATCAAAACAGCTTGGTACTGGCACCAGAACAGACCTCAGGACCAATGGAATAGAATTGAAAACCCAGAAATGAACCCAAAGACCTATAGCCACATAATCTTTGATAAGGGAGCTAAAAAAATAGAATGAAAGAAAGACAGCCTCTTCAGTAAATGGTGCTAGCAAAATTGGTTAAACACCTGTAGAAAACTAAAGCTAGATCCTTATATATCACCCTGCACCAGAATCAACTCTAAATGGATCAAAGACCTTGGAGTCAAAACAGATACCCTGAAAACATTACCGGACAAAATAGGAGAAACCCTAGGTCTCCTTGGCACAGGCTGAAATTTTCTTAATAAAGACCCAGAAACACAACAAATCAAAGAAAGGTTGGACAAATGGGATTGCATGAAATTGCAGAGCTTCTGCATGGCAAAGGACATAGCTAGCAAGATCAATAGAAAGATCACGGGTTGGGAGAAGATCTTCACTAGCCATACAATGGACAAGGGTCTCATATCTAAAATACACCTGGAACTAAAAAAATGAAATCCCCCAACAACAAATCCTCAAAGAATCAACTGCCTGATAAATAAATGGGCTAAAGACTTAAAGAGAAGCTTCTCTGACAAGGAAATAAGAATGGCCAATAGACACATGAAGAAATGCTCACCCTCTCTAGCCATAAAAGAATGCAAATCAAAACAACATTGAAGCCAGGCGCTGGTTGCTGATGACTGTAGTACTAGCTACTCAGGAGGCTGAGATCTGAGGATCGTGGTTCAAAGCCAGCCTGGACAGGAAAGTCTGTGAGACTCTTATCTCCAATAAATCACTGGAAAACCAGAAGTGGCACTGTGGCTCAAGTGGTAGAGTGCTCGCCTTGAGTTGAAAAGCACAGGGACGGCTCCCAAGCCCAGAGATCAAGCCCCTAACAGACCAAAAAACAAAAACAATATTAGGATTCCACTTCACCCCAATTAGAATGGCTATAATCAAGAACTCTATTAACAACAGATGCTGGAGGGGATGTGGCCAGAAGAGTACCCTACTGCATTGTTGGTGGGAGTGCAAACTTGTTCAACCACTTTGGAAAGTAGCTTGGAGGTTTCTCAAAAGACTCCACATAAAGCTCCCCTATGACTCAGCAATCTCACTTTTGGGCATTTACCCAAATGATCACAAACAAGAATATACTAAAAGCTACCAGCACAACCATGTTTATTGAAGCATTACTTACCATAGCTGATATGGAACCAACCCAGATGCCCTTCAGTAGTAAATGAATGCATCAAGAAAATGTGGTATATATACATTGGAATTCTATGCCTCCATCAGAAAGAATGACATTGCCCATTTTTTAGGAAATGGAAAGACTTGCAAAAATTATATTAATGAAGTAAGCCAGGTCCAAAGAAACATAGGTCCTATGGTTTCCCTTATTTGCAACAGCTAGTAAATGTCTGGGACAAGCAGTAAAGGTCAGATAAGATGATGTTAGGTGAAATGAACCCCAAGACAGTGACACAAGCGGCTTTCTCTTTCTTGCTCTTATTTCTAATGTATTTATAAGGTACCATGTGATTTTTTTCTTGCTTTGTATATCGCTCCCCACAATATAACCCCTGTTTTCACTGTATTTGATGTTGGTATAAGTTGTTTAGGGGAAGGGAAAAAACAAAAGGTTTAAATAAGGATACTGGTTGACCCATTGCAACAATGAGATGTACAAGACACTATGTCAAAAAATGAACTTTACAATTTAGATGGGGATGTGGGGAGGTGAGGTGTAGTTGAGGAGGTGGGAGGGAAGGGATGTTAGAGGAAATACAAAGGAGGAGGCAACAATACTTGATAAGAAATGTACTTATTACCTTGCTCGTGTAACTATAACCCCTCTGTACAGTATTTTCACAATAAAAATATTATTAAGAAAAAGAAATGGCAAAATACAGTTGACATCTTTCTACAAGACTGAGAACAACTTGTGCTGTTTCCATTTTGGAAATTTAAAAAATATAAAAATCTAGCTGAGTGCCAATGACACATTCCTGTCATCCTAGCTACTCAGGAGGCTGAGATCTGAGGATTGTGGTTTAAAGCCAGTTTGGGCAGGAAAGTTCTTGAGACTCTTATCTCCAACTGACCACCAAAAGTCTGGAAGTGGTGATGTGGCTTAAGTGTTAACCTCAAGCAAAAGAACTCAGGGACAGCACCCAAGTCCGGAGTTCATGTCCCAGGACACACACACACGCACATACACACACACAGAGAAACACCCAAACATACTTTTACTAATGATGTAGGAAGTGTTATGTAGTCCTAAAACAATCTATGAAATGTAAATGAAAACGCTTCTCCTTCCCTGTGTGTCACTCTGTACTTTGCCCTGTGGATTGTGGGTTGTGCTTAGTGGACAGGCCATATCTGTTAGTTGGGACAGTTCTGTTTTGTGTTTTCTCTTGTCTTCCTTGTGATTCATCGGGGGGACTTCTTTTTTAAGTCTAACTGTTCAATATACCTCAAGTCAAATTTTGTTTTGTGGAACTGTTTGAACTCAGGGCCTTGTGCTTGACAGGCATGTGATCTATCGCTTGAGCTAACTGAGTCCCCAGTTCTATTTGATTCCACTTTATTATTCAGATATGGTCTTGCCTGTTTGCTTGAGCTGGCCTTCAATTGTGGTCCTCCTATCTCTGTTTTTCACTGTTCATAATACAGTCATGTATCATCACAACTGGCCCTTAAATATAGTGGTTATGGCATTAGAAAGGAGACAAACATAAAGAAATACAAGCAGGAAAGAAGGAAGAAAGGAAGGAAGAGAAGAAAGTAGAAAAAAGAAGAGGAAGGAAGGAATAGAACAAAAAGAAAAGTAAAAGGAATGAATACTTATTGTTAGTCTACTGCCAATACTTCCCTGACTGTACAATTTTGGTTCGGGCTGGCAGACTTCCAGTTACTAGTGCCTGCATCTGTGCTGAGGCAGATTGTATCTCTGATGTGAAGAAGTGGTAGGTGCATGGAAATGCGAACTCTAACTCCTTGTGAACCTTTTGGTGACTCATGGGTTCATGTTAAAAATTGTCCAGCTTCTGCACTCTTAATTGGGAAATCTGTTACTCATATCATTCCAGTCCTTGTTTTGCATGTTTTCCTTTATCTATTGGGCTGAGGTCTGTATGATTGAGTTGACCTTTCTTCCATGAATCAGTTCTGCATTATTCCATCACCAATCTCTTCAGTAACATCTTCTCCAAGATGGTGCTGCATGTGGATGTAGTTTTTAAGGGCTCCTCAGATGCTTTCTGTATGAATAACTTATTCTTTTTTTGCTGTGTATGGCATCCATCTTTTTGAGTGGAATTTAAAATTATTAAGCATATACAATTTCAACACCACTAGTAGAGAAGATTTTGAATTCTCCATCAGAAATAAATATTATAGACTCAGGATGAAGGACATGCTCATACCCTGACTATATACATTGTATTCATGCCTTGAGATTTTACACATTTTACAACATATGTACATACAATTTTTATGTAGATTGAAAATACATTTTAAAAAACTTGCCTAAATCTGAATACTGATTTAATTACTCTAATTTAGACTCTGATTCACAACACCAATAGGCTTTTACTTGATATTCACCCTTCTCTGTGTATATTAATAAAGAAATTGGACGGGTTTTCACATTCACTGGCAATGTTGTTTATGCTTGTCTCTCTCAGGTACAAGTTTAGCTAGACTTTATATTTCTTTAACATTTGAGAGGATCTTGGCAACTGCACATGTTGAACAAAAGTCATCTACCTTTAAGAGAAAAAATTTCATTTGACTCAATTCTTTTGTTTAAATTTAATTTTATTTTATTTGTGAACATACTGTACAGAGGAGTTACAATTGCATGGGCAGGATAATACGTACATTTCTTACCAAGCATTGCATCCTCCTCCTTTGTTTACCCTTCACATCCCTTCCCAGCCTCCCC
>NW_012267341.1:4818904-4863704 GCF_000151885.1 Dipodomys ordii
ACTCGTTTTATTCCAAGGCCTGAGTTGGAGCTAGCAGCTCCGTCGAGCTTTGTCGGTATCCAAAATGGAGATCACCGGTGCTGGAGGGGGAGGGGTGGCCTTCCCTCCTCTGCTCCCTGAGAAGGAGTGAGGATGTTGGGCTTCTACTCACGCTGAGTCTTGGACCCTGGGTCGTCTCTGGTCTGCAAACTGCAGGATGAAGCTGTCTGCTCCTTGTCGGTTCTTGCTGGTGTTGAGTAGAATCCACTTGCCCGCTGCATCTGACTCCTTCATCCCGGACTCTCTGTGTGAGTGCTCAGGTATGGCCCGGCTGCGGTCTCTGCTGAGACCCTGCCGCCGTCGTGGCGGCTGCTGGCAAGCGCTCTGATGTGTCTTTTTGCCTTGACTTTCCCTCTGTTGTCTAACTCTCTGTCCTGTGATGGCACACTTGGTGTGATTCTCTGGCTTAGGACTGTTCCCTGGAACTCTAAAACTGCTTTCTATGTGAGAGCTTGTTCAGATTCCAGCTTCTCCTCCGCCATCTTCCCGGAACTCTGACTCAATTCTTATTACATATTTATTCTGAACAATCTGAGGACAGTAGCTGAGGATGGTCAATTTAAACTTAAGGAAAAAACTCAATCATGTAGATGCATTCATTTACTTATTTTCCCTACCTCAGAACACTAAACTGGATACAGGGGGAACATAGAAGCATATCAGACATGGCATGACTTCAGAAACCTATGACATATTTGCACTCAAAGACCTACCTGAGAATGAGAAACTGTTTGTCACAGTCCACAACTGGAAACGCAGCAAATGCACATCTGCAGGAGGAAGCATGAATAGCATATATGCAATCACAAAACAAAGCATCACTCATTGATTTAAAGTAAAAATTATTTAAATTAAAAATGATTTAAAATATAATGAGAAAAATACATGAGAAAAATATCTGGAAGGAATCTCACAAATAGTGTTAAAGCCAGAGAAACTGGATACAACTTGGTGCTTTCTTTTTTTCTGATATATACAAAGTTCAAGAACAGGCTATGATGTTCTAAATTAGCATATAAATTTTTTGGAGGAGTAATGATAGAAAAGGAATAAATGCTAAATTTTTAATGTTTTGATAATTTTTCTTGTTGATTCTTTTTCTGCCTTAATGTTTATTTATAATTTTGACAGATTTGGGAATCAAACAAAGGACCGTATGCATGTTGAGTAAGCAGTGTCTCACTGAGCGACATCTGGGCTGTAATTACTTTATTCCTTTATTTGGGAAATAGTTACATGGATGGGTTAGTTTTTTAAATATTTACTTAGCAGTATATCACTTGAGATTTATACATTTTTGTACATACATGTTGTATATGAACATATAGGAATACATATCAGACATATATATGATTCAAGGAATTCACATCTGCTAAAAGAGTTATGGCATAGGAACACATCTTTAGTTTCACTGAAAAAGTATTAAGAATGGTAAGATTCAAAGAGACAAAATATCTCAGAATGGAGGATGAGAAAAATATTTTTACCTGGGAAGAATCAGTAATGTTTGATTGTGATGATGAATACGTTTGCAGAGCAATCTAGGAAGGTAAATGTCAGTTTTCCTGTAGCTGGGGACTAGAAATGGTATTTATGGAAGAAGAAATGTACTGGCCTGTTCTACAAACAAGTATCCTATGAGGTCTTGATGGCTTGAGTTGCACAAGTTATAACCCAGAGAGAGTGATGACATGACTGAGGAGTTTGGATACTTTTGTTGAATGCCAGTGTTTTCCAGAAGTTGATGTAACCAGAACCGTGTTTAGAAGATATGTGAGAAGATTGGAGTGAAGGAATCCTGGATGAGTGATGCTAGAAATGATATATGGACTAGATATAACTCCTAGTTACTTGACTTATGGTTTTGTTTAACAAGGAGCATAAGCTGAACTTGTAGTTTATGATTGTTTGATTGAGCTTTATGGAGAAGAAAAATCATGTGAATTCTTTCTGAGTTGGGCTGAACTTGAGACTTGAGTGTTTAGCAGGTTCCTTAGAAGTCTGGAAAGTATTTTGTAAGATAAGTTGGAGAAAAGCCTAGTTTTAAAGAACAGATTTGGGAACCAATATGATCTGGTGATCAAGGGTCAAGGTTAATATGGAAATACAATTAATGGTACATCAGTAAACATCACCTGTAAATTACTTGTGTGAGGGCATGTGTGTCTTATTAACCAATGTATTTCTCATCCTTTCACAGTTTCTGGAAAACAATAAGCATGACATACGTGGCTTTCTTTTTAAATGAGTGAGCAACTATATTTGCATAGCACTTTCTTTTTATACTGTTATTTTGTTTCATTTTCAATGTTCACAGTACCTAAGAGCTTTGCCATTTGTACTGGAAAAATACATTTCAATATTTAAAATTTCATACTCTTAAGTAGTTTGTTATTTCTCACTAGAAAGAGGAAATCGTATTCATCAGATTCTTTGCTGTCCTTAAGGATGAACCTCTTTCTGGTTATTGTGCATCTCGTATGCCTGATGCATGCATGGTGGTCATCCTGGGGGAAATCTTGAAGGAAGGGAGAAGACTGCACTTCATGATGTGTGTTTCGTGCAGATTAATATCTGAGGGCAATTATTTTCAGGAGGCAGTCTGCAGTTTTTTATGGTGGCACTAAAGAAGTTTCCAAGTGGTGTTATAGGCTCCTCAGAAAAATAGCCATAATCATATGAAACTTCACAGGCTAGCGTGAGGGATCAGCAGGGCGATGCTTGCAAATACAAAGGGCTAACTGTAAACACCAGGAAAAGTGATTGGAAAGTTAATTTTCTCTCTACCCTTAGGGAATTCTTTAGTCATGTGGGTGACAGGAGGTAAAACCCTTATAAGAACATACCTGAGGAGCTGGGAAGATGGCTCAGTGGTAGAGCGCTTGCCTTGCATGCCTGAGGCCCTGGGTTCGATTCCTCAGCACCACATAAGCAAAATGAAAGCTGGAAGTGGCTCTGTGGCTCAAGTGGTAAAGTGCTAGCCTTGAGCTGAAGAGCTGAGGGACAGTGCCCAGGCCCAGAGTTCAGGCCCCACGACTGGACCCAAAAAAAAAAAAAAAAAAAGAACATACCTGATACATTTCCTAGTGGAGAAACACAAAACTTCCTGCAAGCTATGAATACAAGTCTTTAATGGGACCATAGCTCTAATATTAAATGTTCTCAGCCTTCCTTGCATTGAGGGTACCCAGGGTGGGGATCATTAGCTTGCTGCTTGTTAGAATTCTAAAGACAGACACAATTTCCTGAATAGAAATCTGTCCTGTGCTTAAATGCCAAACCCAGAGATGAGACCAGCATACATCTGAGGATCAGATAACAAACTCATCTACAGTAAACAACAGTTAAATTTTCATTCCTCATTAGAAATGATTGTGTTTTATATTATTTTTAGGCCCTTGAGATAAGTTTTAAATACCTAGCCTTACAATCTCTTTTGATTATTATCCAGATTTAGAGTATCAGTTTGAGAATTAATTTTCATTGCTATATTCATGCAAATATACAAACCAGAATGGCAGTAGTAAAGATGTTCCTTTGACTTCCTGAATTATTCTCTGATCTGCTCCATACTCACTTTATGTTTTCTTCACTCTCCCTAAAGTTCTTGTTGCTCTGTTTCTAAGCCTCTACTAATTCTGCAGGGTTTTCTTGTATCTTACTTGCTGAAGATTACATCGTCAGTTCATCAATCAATCTATATGTAGACAGAAAAACAGATACACAAACACAGTATACAAATACATGCATGGGATTTGTAATATAACTATTGTACAGTTGCTTTTCATTGTTTAAAATGTTCACCTCATGGATGTATAGAATATCCTATTCAAGTTGTTTATCTTACATAGGCTACCATTTGTAAACCAAGGAGAGGTCCTATAGATTCTATGAGGGTTATAGGACACATCTCATTAGTAACACTTGACAATTTAAAAGCTCAGGATTTTAAATTCTTAGTTACTTGCAGAAGATCGTATTGTTAGGAAGAATTAATCCTTGATCAATTAGGTCAATTTCGTTGCAAAGAAGATAAACCTACTCAAAGGAAAAGAAATGAATTTCTAAGCCAGATTTGGAGCCCCTCCCAGAAATACCTGGAAAGCTCAAGAATCAAACCATGCAATCACTTCACATGTCTTAATATCATGACCACACACACACACACACACACACACACTTCAGGAATATTCTGGAAACAAGTTATTGTTTACTGTTTTAAGTCTGTTATTAGTAGAGACTCAAAATATGTGGAGAAGAGTCTTATTGGCCTTTTTGCATGTCTACTTTTTCTATAAGAAATCTATTTAATATCTCCTAAGGAGAGAAAGAAGATGCTGGGTAGTCATGAAGCCAAAAAATCTCCCTTCACATCTACATATAAATATATTTGCTTTAATGTTGCTTCTTAAAACCAACAGCCATTAGAGTTTCAAGCATATTGGAAGCCATCTTAAGCGATTTGGAATGTGAGCTAAAGAGACAAAGCTACCCTGCTTTATCAACTGTTTTGCCAGTATCTGTCAAATTTTCATGCTTTTAATATCAGTCAGATTACTTTGGGACGGTGCTATTGTAGATGCAACAAATTCAACATAATAATAATATAGCTATCATAATTAAGGACAATTTGTATATAACAATATATACTATATATAACAGGTACTATAATAGGTAATAAGTTCTCTAGATTTAATTAGGTTGGAAATGCACATGAAGGAGGTGACTACTTGAATTCTTCTGAGGGAGGTAAAACTAGTTTGAAAATTTTCATGATCAATAGATACTACTACTTCCTTTCAGATAAAGTCAATTTTCTCTATCCAGACTTAAGGCTTATTGTTAATACTCCTTTTATTTTTGCAAAAAGAGAACAAAACAAATGTAAAAAGGAAATATACTAGAAGGAAAAAAAGAATAATGGAAGAGACTCAATAAAATCAATTTTAGCTTCCTGCTAGTGTTCTCTAGAGCCTACCCCTTATGTTATTGTAGATACCAATCAGGTAGCTTTCTAAGCAAGATAAATCAGTGGTCAATATTTCTGAATCTATCTGGGTTATTTTTTGTATTATATTTATTAAAAGTGGACTTATTTGTTCTATACTAAATTATCTATTGATCACTTGCCTAAATCTATCAAAATCATTATAAAATGTTAAAACTTGTGGTTATGATCAAACACATCTGGGAATCAACATTTGTACATTGACACCTGAATAAGATTTAGGAATTTTTATTAATCTTAGAGACTGAGTGAAGTCCTCAAGACAATACCTATCTCACATTCTTGTTGAAGGATGAAACAAATATGTGACATTTCTGATACATATATTAGCTAATTGGAAAAATGTGTTCAGATTTCTTCCTGGTGCTACAGGGAATACAGACATTTTTTAAATTGTTATTTAATTTCCATCTAGAAGACAAAATAAAAACAAAGTACCAGTCAATTTTTTAAATGTATCCAATTTAAAGCTTTCATAACTTCAAAAGATAGGGTAACCATAAGATAAAGATAAAATCAGAAAACCTAGGGCCAGCAACTTAATTTCTAAGACTGCTTAGTCAGTGTAGTCCAGATTAAGAAGAGATTCTTAAGCAATATGGAAGTCATATGAGTAATTTTCTTTGCATTGTCAAAGAAGAGTTATTACAGATGTGAAATATTCCCATGTTACATTCATGTAAACACCATACATAATATTTATCAGCAAGACTCATTCCAGATGCCTTAGTTTCCATATTTCTTTTCCCTTTTCTTTTTACGGTGCAGGGCCTGGGCTTGAATTTAGGGCCTGGGCACTGTTCCTATGCATTTTTCTCAAGGCTAGTGCTCTACCACTTGAGCCACAGCTTCACTTCTGACTTTTTGATGGTTAATTGGAGAAGAATCTCAAGTACATTCCTACATAGGCTGCCTTTGTGCCATGATCCTTAGATCTCAGCCTCCTGAGTAGCTAGTATTACAAGGGGACCCACCAGAGCTTAGCTTCCAGATTTCTGTAATGTAAGTGATCCTAGATAAAGTAACTACAGCATCTATAATCAGTACTCTCTTTTTGGTTCTATTATTTTGCATCAAAAATATTTTATTTCATAAATTTAAGGTGTACCACTGAGCGTTTTGATACAGCTATCTTGCTGTTATAAATCTTGAAACCTATTTTACAGATAAACTCTAGAAATAATTTGAATTTTTTAAGTTATACAATTTGAAGATATTTGTCTGTTTATAACGTTGTTATGGCAAACATTGTAAAAATCAAATTGGCAAGCTGGGTGCTGGTGTCTCACACCTATAATCCTAGCTAGTCAGGAGGCTGAGATCTGAGGATCATGGCTCACTTACCATCAGTACTCTTTACCAGCAAATTTCACTTGAATGTTGGAAAAATTCTCCTAAGAGACACAGTCATCATCAGCTGCTGTCATTCTCTTGGACAGATGTGACTATGGACGTATACTTTAACCCATCCACACACTTTCTAAACATTTCAGAAAGTAAAATAAGATAAAATACATTTTAGAAAATAAAATAAATAAAATACATTTTAGAAAATAAAATAAGCTAGTTCAAGGGAGTGTAAATGTGGGGGCAGTTATACATTATGCCCTTTTGCTTTTGAGTTTATCCTCTGAAATGACTCTCAAGCCCATGATACTCAGAAACACAAGGTGCTCTCAGCCTGATGCTGTGACCCAGCTCATATCCGAAGAATGCTTTCTTGAACAGCAGCTCTCACAATCCTCTCAGGCTCACACAGAATGTTCACCAACATAGATGATTTTGCATGGGGCTGTAAAAATAACAACAAATTATGCTGTCACATGTAGTCTCAGAGTTATATCTATTACAATAGAATTTAAGTAGAAGTCAAGAGTAGATGAGGACAAAAATGTTTCTGGATTAGCCAGGCGTGGTGGCTCACGCCTGTAATCTTAGCTACTCAGGATGCCGAGATCTGAGGATCTGGTTCAAAGATAGCCTGGGCAGGAAAAACCATGAGACTCTTATCTTCAATAAAACCACCAGAAAAAAAAAAAAACAGAAAAGGTGCTGTGGCTCAAGTGGTAGAGCATTAGCCTTGAGCTGAAGAGCTGAGGGACAGCGCCTAGGCCCACAGTTCAAGCCCTGCAACTGACAAAACAAAACAAAACAAAAATGTTTCTGGATTAAATGTCACAGCTCTTGATAACATAAACAACATAAAACAACAACAAAATCCCTCAAAAGTAATGAAATATAAACAATTTCCTTTTCTATTAAATGGAAAAGAAAACACAGCTTTTGAACATTTTAGGACATTAAAAGCAGGGCTTATAGTAAAATTCATAGTACCATGGATATATATTAAAAAGAAATAAAGACACAAATTTGACACACATAGTAAGCTAATGTTCCTTTATATAAAACCACTGTGTGTTCTTTTGCTATGGAACATTAAGATCAAAAACATATCATAGGTACCCAGAGTATTTTAGAGTTGAAAATTGATTAGTGGAACGTATCACCAGATTATCATACTATCAACTAAGGCAGAAAAAGCATTTGAGAAACTCCCATACCATTTGTAAAAATATTCATAATGGTCAGAATACAGGGGGACTGACTTCACTTGATAAAAAATGTCTAGACTGACCACAGCAGCAAATCAGAGGAGAGTCTTCCTTCCCTGATTATGGACTGGAAAGAATGGCATTCAAACAGTTCCTAGGCAACATTACAAAAGGTTACTAACTAGTGCCAAAATCCAAGGACATGAAATTATAGCTATAGATTGAGATGGGAGAAATGAAACTGTTGGGGAGGGATGGGAGAGAATGTTGAAAAATGGTGACATTGATCAAGATGCATTGTATTCATAAATGATTCATCAAATAGCAACTCCTTTGTACAACTATTTCCAACTATTTTTTATTATTATAAAAAATGTCACAGGACACAATGAATTTACTTGTCCATTTATACCAACCATGAAATGTTAAGGATTATAATGAAAGAGAATATCCTTTGCATTCGTACTAAATAATGAAGTATTTGTGTATACATCTATAGAAAGATAGAAAATCATTATGGAGGAAAGTAGAACAATCTGCTGAAGATATAAAAATTGCATAAATAAATAGTTATTCAATGATTATGGATATAAAGTCAAGTCTTCACACTTGACTTTATAAAGCTATGGAGATAAAAAAAATGATCCTAAATTTTATATGGAAATCAAAACTTCTAGTACAGTAAATTCAGTATGGAAAAGGAAAAAAAAAACAAAGTGTGGGCCTGATGCTACCGAGGTTTAAGACTTACTATTGAGGAAAGATAATTGAGCTAGCATGTATTAGCAAAAGATTAAATACATAAATCAACAAAATAGAAGAGACCAGAAATTATCCACAAAAATACAACCCACATCAAAAGCAATTGAATGAAGCAATGACTGCCTTCAGAAAAGCTTTGGGAAGGCATTTATATACAAAAGGATGAATGTAGACATAGAATTATACCCTTTATAAAACTTGGCACAAAATGGGCCATATACTTATATGCGCAATGCAAAACTGTGAAATGTCTAGAAGGAGCGTAAGAGGAAATTTAAGTGACTTTGAATTTGGTGAGTGTTAAGTTGCAATATTAAAGGCACAGTGTATGATTGGAACATTTATGTTGGAATTTATTAATATTAGACACATTTGTTCTGTGAAAGATAGTTAAAAATAAAGTAGCAATCCAGAGATATGAGGAAAAGATTTGGAAACATATATCACCTAGAAATTGAATCAAAATATAAAAAAAGAAATCTTACTCTCAGAAAAGGAATACAGACAATCCAATTTAAAAGTGAGGGAAAGTTCTGCAAAAAAATTTCACAAAAGAAAATGTATGAATTGGCAAATCTGAAAAGATATGCAACATTATATGTCATTAGGAAATCTCAAATTAAAGTAATAACACATACTACTGCTTAGCTGCTACAATAGCAAATGGCATCATGAAATACTTTTCGAGATATGATACAGAAATTCCCAGTTTTGTTGTTAGTGGAAGTACAATGTGATACAGCCATTTGTAGACATCAGTTTGACAAGTCCATACAAAACCAAACCAAACCAAATATCATATGTCTGAGCAGTTATCATCCTAGGTATTTAACTGATTTGGAATGTTATTCTTACCCCCCCTGCAACATACACATGTGTACGCGCACGCATGCGAGTGCACACACACACACACACACACACACACACACACACACACACACACACACACACAAATACCTCTCTGAACATGTCAGTAGTGTTGTCTCAACCTGGAAGCAGCAGAGATGTATCCACAACAGTGGAATGTCATTCAACACTACAAAGTAATTAAGCTATTTAAACCTAGAGGAACTTCAAATGCAAATCTTCACTTGAATAAATTGAGTTGCAAAAGGCTATATGTTGTTGGACTGCAATTATTTCACATCCTGGGAAAGGCACACTTGTGAAAACAGTATACACTCCAGGTTGTCAGAGTTCAGCCAGAGGGCTGAATAAGTGAACACAGGATCTGGGGATGGGGAAACTATTTTTATGATACTACCAAATACATTTTGTCTGACAAGTACTGTGAAAAATATATAAATCTTTATGGCATAAATAGTACATTTTAATGTGGGCAAATTAAAAAAGTCATTTGAAGAGCCCATGGGACCCTAGGGAAAAAACAACTGTAGGTTGTGGAAATAATATCTATTTGTGTTTCAAATGTATGACAAGGGAACTTGTTTGCAAATGAATGGAGCATGCTTATTCAGGATTCTCTGGTAAAACAATCAATCAATATATATCAGCTATCTTCTATCTGCTATTCATCTATCTGCTGTCTATCAACATAGATAAAGACAAATTATCTAGAATATGATTTACTATACAATATTGGCTCACACAATTAAGGACACTGAGAAAGACCATGATTTTCTGTCTATATTCTAAGACTTGGGACAGCTGGTGGTATAGATCCCAATCTGAGTAAGAAGCACTTAATTGACACTAGTGTTGATAGTGTCAATTCTAATGCAAAGGCAGGAAAACAGTGTGTCAGTTTAAGGAATCAGGTGAAGAGAGAATTCAACTACTCTTTTCCTTCACCTTTTTGTTCTATTTGGACCATCTCACAGGTAGTGTTAAATGTTATTTCACTTGTCATGTTAATGGTTCCACACTGAAATTCCTTTCTCACTAGAAAGCTTTTATTTCCATCAATAGCCTTCATATCAACAGAGCCCCTTCCACTGCAAGGTAATGGATACTTTATGCATAAAAAGTATTAAAATAACTTGATATACATAGCCAATGAATGGTTAGAACATTCTTGCAATACTTTGAAAACACTAAACAACACTAGACTCATTTGTGAATTCCTAGATCATTTTCAGGGCCCCTTAACTTGAACTTCATATCAACTCCACAAGTAAGCAATATATGATATATATTCAGTGTATGAATAAACTTCAGCTTTGCAAACTGTCATTGCCACTTATTATTTGTGTGACCTTTGTCCTTTAACCAGTTCTAGCTAGTGTCTTTATCTGTAAAATAGAGCTATGTAATTCTTGTACCTATTGATAATGATAAGGTAGAAAATCAAGCCCTGAAAAATATTATCTTTTATATTTTTACCCAATGCTATACCTTAAAGCAGATAAATCTAAAAATTAAGTCATTATTAGTTTAAAAGAAAGATGGAAACAAAACATACCTGGAGAGTATTCTTGTTGAGATTTAATTCTCTTCTTTTGATGTTCAGTAATATTTTCTCTACTTTAGGTACAAAATAAATGTTAACATTATGTACATTTTTATTGATACATATTTACTTCATTTGCAGAAGCAAAATTTGTTCAAGGATACTTTAATGATCATTCTACTGCAATGTGATAGGAAGTTTAAATCTCTCTAAAGGAAGATTTCTACTCCCTTAATAACAGAAGAGAAATTACTGTGAATTTCCTTCTATTCTCACAATCTTAGAATTTGAGACCAGATAATGGGAATGTATTCTCAGCCTTAATGTAGTAATTCCCACTGGAGATATTCATACTTTTAATTATTTAACGATGTCATTTAAATATTATCTGTCCTCTATAAATATTTCATGTTCATCAAAAAAATTCCCTGAAAAAGTAAAAATAACCTGAACATTTGTTTTAAAAGACTATCAATAATGCCATCCAAAGGGCATTTCACTACGTTTTGCATAGGGAATAGTTTTTAATCCAATGATGCCAGTCAATCATATAATTTTAAAGCACACATAGACTAAGGGAAGAATAACAAAAAAAAGAATGTTAGAAACAGGGTTGAATAATAAAACAGACATGGAAATAAGCTTGGTATATACTACAAAAATATGGAAAGTAAGGGAAGGGGTGAGTTGTGAGGGGTGGGTGAGAATGTTGACAGGGGTGACATTGATCCAGATGTTTTGTATTCATAAACTGCTTTGTTAAATGGCAATTTCTCCGTACAACTGCTTAAAGATAATTATTTTTAAAAGGACACATAGAGGCAGTGGCAAAACTGAGCTGTCTCCATTAATATGGTGTAGTTTTATTCCCTTGTATAACCACACCAAACTTAAAATTTTGGATTATTATGAACACTTTGAACACTTTTGAGTAAGGCTCTTTTGAACATACATTTTTACTTACTTTGGATCAGACATATGCAGAAGGCCACTGAGGTGGCACTAGCCTGTAATCACAGCTGAATGGGAGATAGAGGTAGAATGATTCTGGTTTGAGGAGAGACTCAGGCAAAAGTTCAAGACCCTATCTGAAAACTAAATGAGAGCAAAACCAGGGCTGGATGTTGCTCAGGTGGTAGAGTTCTTACATAGAAAATGTCATATCTTCTGTTAGAATCTGGGTAGAGCCCAAACCAAAAGCTTATATTTGGAATTGTCACTGGTGTGTGTGTGTGTGTGTGTGTGTGTGTGTGTGCGTGTGCATGTATCTGTATGTGTTTGTTTTTGTTTTGTTTTGCCTGTCTTAAGGCTTGAACTCAGGGCCTGGGTGCTGTCCCTTGTTTTGTTTTTGCTTTTCTCAAGGCTGACAGTCTACTACATAAGACATAGTCCCACTTCTGGTTTTTGGAGAGAAGAGTTTCATGGACTTTCTTGCCTAAGCTGGCTTTGAACTGTGATCCTCAAATATCAGCATTCTGAGTAGATAGGATTGAAGCCAAAATATCATAACTGTGTAGTTATCTCTCCAAAGTAGTTTCATTCTTTTATTTATAATTACACAAACACTATTTTATCACTTCCAGTTAGTCCATCTCCTTGTGAGCTTTTGATTTTGCCAAACTCATACTTTTGCAATTCTGGTAGTGCTATGAGTTTATGGTTTTTGTTTCATTTTCCTGGAATTTAATTTAATTTTGCTTTGTTGTAGAGCATTATTAAAATGCATTGTCTATTTTTAACTAAGTTTTCCGCGTTTTATTTTGATTTGTAGGAGGTCTTCAATCCAGATAGGTTCGCCTTACCTGTATCTTCTAAAATGTGGGTTTCTTCTTCATTGTCTTCATGATACTTTTAATGGAAAGTGTTTAATTTTGAAGTGTAATTCATAATTTTGTTATTTCATTGCTTTAGGTGACTTGTTTTTTGACTCTTCCAAGCTATAAGGGCATTCTTTTAAATTTTATTCCTAAAACTTGATATTTCTTTCCTTACATGTAGAAGTTTCCATAATGAATTCATTTTTGAACATTGTGTGGGAGAGAAATTAGATGAACTTTTAAAATAAAAATATTCAGTTATTCCCATATTTGGTGTTGTTTTGGAGCCTTGATTAAAATAAATGAATGTGTAAATGTGGGTCTATGTCTGCATTTTTTATTCAGTCATTAATTTACGTGCTTATCTTTTTGTGAATCATTATATTGATTGTGCTAATTTTATGGAAAGTCCTCAAATTACATAGTGTAATCTCTTTTCATCTTTTTTCAGTATTGCTTAGGATAGTGTTTGTTCTTTGAATATTTATGTAACACCGATATTCAACTTGTAATTTTCTAGAAAAGAGGAAGAGAAAATTAGTAGAATCTGAAGATATGTTTGGGGTCAGTAGATATAATAATATTGAGTTGTGGTCCATGAACATTATAGAACTCCATTTATTTTGAGCTTTTCATTTACCTCAAGCAAAAGCTTGAAATTTTCAATGTAGGAGTCTTCACACTTTCATGTAAGGTTTCTGTGTGTGTGTGTGTGTGTGTGTGTGTGTGTGTGTGTGCATGCATGTGCATGAGTATAGGTCCTGGGGTTTGAAGTCAGGGCCTATGTGCTATCCCTGAGCTTTTGGGCTCAAGGCTAGCACTCTACCACTGGAGGCACAGATCCACTTCTGCTTTTTTGTTGGTTCATTGGAGATAAGAGTCAAAAACCAGCTTTGAACTGCAATCCTCAGATCTTAGCCTTCTTTGTAGCCAGGATTACAGGCCTGAACCATGGGTGTCTGTCTTCTGCTTTTTAAATAATTTTAGTTATTGTATATTACATTATTTTTCTAACATTTTCATTTTTTTCGCTACTGGTATATAAGATAAAAAGTTGCACATTAAGTTTTATCCTATATACCTGCTAAATTAACATTTTAGTTTTATTACTCTTTGTGGTTTCATTATTGTTACTGTGTAATGTTATCTTCAAATAGGATTTTGACCCACTTTTCTCTCTATATTTAACCACTTATTTCTGTGTATTGTCATATTACAAAGACTAGAATATTCAGTATAATATTGAACAGAAATGACATATCCTTAATAATAGACAAAATGTTTTAAAACTTTACTACTAGATTGATAATACTTAGATTTGCCATACTGAACTTTATTAATAGATAAATGGCCTTGCCCTCACAAAGCAGATAAATGAACAAAGCAAAAGGAAAAGAAGACAAAAACATCAACAAAGAAACAAAAAACATCTTGTTTCCATTTCCTATAGTTCATTTTGACAAATATTATTTTATATGATAAAATGCACATAGCTACTTTGCTTAGGTGATCCTCTCCTAAGAATATCTTACTTTGGTCACACTTTATGTGAATGCCTAGAGACTTGTATAATTTATAATGTCCCAATGTATTCTTTTTAGCCATCTAGTGTGTTTATTTGTAGATTTATAGGGACATTCTAGTTACCACAAAAGAGGGAAACCATGAAACTTATGTTTCTTTTGGTCAGGCTTACTTTGCTTAATATATTTATAAGCCATTTCCTGATGAATGGCACAATATCATTCTGTCTGATGGATAAGTAGAATTCCATTGTGCATCTATACAATATGTTCTTGACCTATTCATCCACCTAGGATCAGTGGACGATATGATTCCGTATCATTCAAAACCTCTCTTAACTTTCCTTTTTAAAATTTACTGGATCTAGTCACTGTTGTTTGCTTCTTTTTTTGTTTTTTTAATTCTAAGCATCTGGCTTTTTTTTGACCTGCTGTTTTGTTGTTTGAAGGTAATTTGTATCTATGAGTTTTGAGGGATTTCAATGAGTTAAAAAGAGAAGGCAGTTAAACAAAATAGTCACAAATTTGTGTTATGTGAATTTGTGTTTTCAGTTTGAATAGCAGTACCTAAGGAAAAGAGGTTGCAGCTCAGATGCATTAATAATGAAATTATTGAAGACTTGGAGACAGCATTTCTTCATATAACTGTGCTTGCAGAATAGGCTTGATAAGAGGTTGAGTTAATATTAAACAGAATATAGAAGAATTGTCTGGTAACAAGAATGTTTGCATCATTATTCGTTAAATAGTGTAAAAGCAAAACCCTGTTGTACTTGCAATTTTCCCCCAGATGCTCGCACAAAACAGGTGTTCATTAGCTAATTAAATTTAATTCATATGTGGGCTGGGAAGGTGGCTCAGTGGTAGAGCGCTTGCCTTGCAGCATGAGGCTCTGGGTTTGATTCCTCAGCACCACATAAGCAGGAAAAGCAGGAAGTAGCGCTATGGCTCAAGTGGTAGAGCGCTAGCCTTGAGCTGAAGAGCTCAGGAGCAGAGGTCAGGCCCCATGACCTACAAAACAAACAAACAAACAAACAAACAAACCTAATTCATATGTGAAAAAATTTGTTTAGAAGGTAAGCAAATCCATCCATGCATATATGCATGCATCCATCCATCTACCCATTCACAATCCAAGAAAATATTCATATGTATTATAGAAATCAGATAACTTGTGAAAGAGGATAAAAATGGCTTTGGTATACAACACAGAATCTTTGTGAACTACACAGAGCAAATTAGATACATCGTGTATCTAAATTAATGAGGAGAGTGATATTTCAGTAGATAAAAAATTTAAAGCACATAGTAAATGACAAAACAGTCTAGATGTAGCCTGAATTTCTGATGGAATTAAAATACAATAACCCTGGATAAGATGGTTAATCCAAAAAATTGACAAAGGAAATACATATAATTAATTTTCTATTAAAGATATTAACATACTGTTAACAATAGAAGAAGAAAAGAGAATACTTACCTAGGTCATTCTGGGTCTCTGTCTGGCCATCTGTCTTTTTTGTTTTTGGCTTTTGCTCTTCTTTCTCTTTTTCTCTTTCACTCCTTCCCTGCCTCTCTCTTTCTTACTTCCCTCTCCCTTTTCCCTCCTATCTTTTTCTTCTCTTTCTATTCCTTTTTTTGTTTTCATTCTTATCTCTCACAATATTCTATTTCTCATGATTTCTCATTGTCTCTTATTAGAAACATATTAAGTGTCTTTAACTTATAGCATATGAGATGAAAATAATGAGAAAACAGAATCAAAAGGTCTTTGGTGTTTCTGTTTTGTGGTACTGGGGTGTTAATTCGAGACTTCACACTTGTTAAGCAGCTGTTTCCACCACTTTTGCTATTCTCATAGCCCTTTTTCACTTTGTGGATAAGATTTTATGTTTTTGCCTAGAGGTAGTATTGAACCACAGTCTTTCTACCTATGCTTCCCACATAACTAGGGTTACAGGTGGGCACCACCAAACTAGCATATTTGTAGAAGTTGAGTTTGTCTGACCTTCATCCCTAGCTAGATTTGAATCATGAACAGTACAGGCAGAAACCACCACTGCAATCTCTGTTATTGGAAAATCTTGGAAATCATTGGGGAAGGAAAAATGAACTATTGGGAAAATGTGGGAAGATCATTAGGGCATCCCTAGGATGAGGGATGCTTTGAGGAGGTGGGAGGGACTGGATGGTAGGAGAAAAACAAAAGAGGAGGCACCAATGCTGGATAAGAAATGTACTCATTACCTTGCTCATGTAACTGTAACCCCTCTGTACAGTATTTTCACAATAAAAAACTTATTTTAAAAAAAAGTGGGCAAGTACTTAGGAGGCTGAGATCTGAGGATCATGGTTCAAAGCCAGATGGGGCAGGAAAGTCCATGAGACTCTTATCTCCAGTTAACCTCCAGAAAACTGGAATGGCACTGTGGCTCAGAGTGAAAGTGATGGAGCTCAGCCTAGAGTGGAAAAGCTCAGGTGCGGTGTGCAGGCCCTGAGCTCAAGCCTCCCCTGCCCCCTCACAAAAGTGGTCCTGTTGGGCTTTTTTCCTTCTGCTCTGTTCTCTCATCTCCTTCTTTATTTCCCCCTCTCTGTCTTGTCTGTTCTCTTACCATCTGTTTCTCACACTAGTCTGCTTTGAGTAGAAATCTCTTTGGTTTGTTTCTAAATTGTCTCTGAATTATACATGACCTAGAGTAGCTGCAGAAAGGCAAGCTTGACAATTTGCCACAAAATTATATGCTTTAAAATAAAGGAAATACATTATTTTGGTGTCGCTGGGTGTTTGGGTGTTACTCATGACCTCACAACACTAGCACTCTACTTGTGAGCATTTTCCTCAGCCCTCTTTTTTGTTTTCTCAGCCTGAGGCTTGAACTCAGGGCCTGGGGACTGTCCCTGAGCTTCTTTTGCTCAAGGCTACCACTTGAGTCTCAAAACCACTTCCAGCTTTTTTTTCCTGTTTATGTGGCATGAGGAATTGAACCTGATGGCTTCATGCATGCTAGACAAGCACTCTACCACTAAGCCACATTCCCAGTTCCCTCTTTATTTTAACCATTTATGATTAATAGTACATTCTAAGTTGCCCTCTCCTACCCTCACCATTATGGCATACATTTATTTGTAGAACAACTGACTTAATAGTTTTTCAGTAGGAAAGCATGTATTAATTAATTCCCTAAGTTAGAACCTGTTAGAATAATAAGCACCCATTATATGACAGGTATCAGTGGTTGCAATTAGTTGCCAATGACATACCTTCTTATTTCAGAGACCTAGATTTCTGTGGAAGTAGACACAAGTGAATTTAGATATCCTCTTTGCTTAAGCATTTTCCATGAATGATGATTTCAAGTACGTGAACTGAAGTAGCCACAATGTTATTTGATGGTCTTTGACCCATGCAACCACAGAGAATCATTACACACATGGAGAAATATCAATGTTTAAAATGTTTAATGATCTAAGTAACAAGAGCTTAAAAAGGAAAACCAATTCTGTACTTCTGACTGTAGCAATTAACTGTCTGAAAGATCTCTGATTAGTATATCATTGGATTCTAGACTTCATATTTCAAATATTAGGTTACTGCTTACTCCATATGAATTATAGTAGATAAGCTAATTTTAGCTAGTAGCAATTGAATGTAGATGTTCTCAGTGTACTATATTATTTTTATTAACTAAAGTTATTAAAATGAATTAATTTGCTTAGATATACAAAACTACATGTATAATTATTATGATATTATTAAATACCAAGTCAAGAAGTATCACAAATACAGACTTTTAAATGAATTACATAAGCACTAAATGAAACATACACATTCAGTATGTATAGATATTTATAGTTTTATGATCTCAGGTGAAAATACATATTGAGGATATTATGCTTTGAGAACTGAATTTCCTAACCTATGTAGAGCTTCACAAATAAAGGTCACAAATGAAGGTCACAAATCCTGAATCGATTCTTTTAAGAGTTTTGTAATATTTCTCTTATTGGATACTATGGTGAAATTAAGTTTCTGTGTGTGTGTGTGTGCGCGCGCACATGCACATGCATATTCACATAAGTGGTTGTATATATTTGGCTTATATTTTATTCTAGTATAGTTTTTGTCACTGACAAAAGTTTATAGATGTATTAATAATTATTAACTGTAATTACTATTAATAATTCATTACTGCTTCAGTTGAGAAGTAGGACACACTGGAAATCAAGGCTTGATTATGAATTTTATTGAATATTTCTGTCTTCAACCAAGTAAAAGGACTTTAAAAATAACTCTATTGAGTGATTAGTAAATATGAAAAGTAATTTTGGGGATAAGTCATCTGTAGAACATTAATTTATAAATTTTTTTTTTACTTTCTTCAACAATTTTTTTTACTTCCTTCAACAAACTAATATTTATTTCAGCAGAAATACTGTTTCTTTTTTCTACTGTGGACAAAATATTTTCATGGGAGCAATTGCTGATCAGATCCCAATGTGTCTTAGGATAACAAATCTGTTTCTGGTCCCTCATTTTCTTTTTTTTTTCTTTAGGGTAGTAACTGGGGATTGAACTTGGGCCTTGTGTGTTTGTGTGTGAAGGAAGTGCTTTACCACTTGAGCCATACTTAAAGCTCATTTTCTGTCCTAGTTATAAAGCAGGCTGACAAATAATCAAGAAAACAATAGTATTTACAATAGCCTCAAGAACTTAAATACATAGGGATGAACTTAGCAATGAAACCCCTTTGTAAAATTAATGCATGCTAATTTTTCCTCAAATCCAAAAGAGAGACCTGAACCTCCTAGGCCTTCACTAGGAGATTCAGTGGTTTTCTGATGGCTCCTTTGGTGGGACTTAGTCTTTAAGCCATACAGGACAAATGACCCCAGTACTACAAAGTCAGACTTCAGTAGTATCACCTTCCATTCTAACACCATATAGAAACCTGGCAAGGGAAACGCAACCCCAGCCAAAACCACCTGAAGGAACCTCCGTAGGCCTCCAGGTCTTTCTCTGCACAGAACCAAGCAGAAGATTAGAGTACCTGAGAGGACACTAACACAGAGAAAATTAAAGTTTAAGAAGAAGAAAGGATTCTGGGCTCTCTTTCATTGCCAGGAGGTGTTGCTTCAGGCAATGGCCATTGCTAAAAATAATGTTGGGAAAAAGGAGTGTTCTTTTGTCTCAGCAGTAGTTGGAAAGGTACTTTTGGCTCAACCGTCTGCTTGCAAAAATACCTTTTAAATCAGCTCCAGATTGTGAGTTTCTTATGTAAATTTCTCCAGCTTCATTTTTCTGTAGTAAGGGAGCTGTTTAGTTTACTTGCCTATGTGAACTCTGTCTTCAGAAGGAGGGTCAAGAGAGGAAAAGTGTGCTCAGTAGATGACTGCTCTCCAGGTACTTTCTCAGTCTCCTTCCACTTAAGTTTATGAGTAATCACCTGTGACTGGTGCCAAGACTAATGCTTAAAGAAGAAAAGCACAAATAAGACACAGCCTTTAGCCTAAAGAAACTTACTGGAGGAAGTAAATGACTTTTTAACAATCACAATAGGTCTGCCATCTGTAATGTGGCAATATTAAGTGCCCACTTTCTCGATTTGTTAGTTATCTCTTTCTCCAAAATACTGCCATAATCTCTGTGGGTCAGAAATTTCGATGGAGCAAACTAAGAACAGTTTGCCTCTGATGCACGACCTCTACATCCTCCTATGGAGGCTACATTATCTGAATGCTCACACTCATAAGCACACTTGCCGGACTAGTTGAAATTGTTAGCTCATTGGGGCTTTAGTTGGAGTATCGACTGGGCATGCCTTCTGAACATGGCCTGGGCTTCTTTGAACCATGATGATTGGATTCCAAGAGTGAACAATCTACCTGAACAAGAGAGTTCCCTTACCATGGTTAACAAACAATAAAATGTTAGGATTGGTAGCTGTCACATACTGCTGAATAAAAGAGAGTGAGAGCTACTGTTACCATTATATTATTAGCAATGTCAACAACAAAATTGTATGTAAAGTATATTAGCAGTTAGCAGCAATATTTTGTACATTCCAGGATAATCTAATGAGAGTGAAACAAAAAGAGGGGGACCTTTTATCAGCCTTTTTGGACATCACTTATGAACCTAAATTGTTGATTTGGATACTATATTTCTATTCTTGGCTAGCAAGTAGTGGCTTCGGTGAGATATTTTAACTGACATAAAATTGTGCAGTGTAATACAAATGGGCTGTGATTTTTTTTGTATTCCAGTGAAAGAAGGTTTCTAAAAGGATTGTTGAGTGCTGTCACAAGAAATGTATTCACTTACTCACGTAACTGTAACCCCTCTGTACAGCATCTTTACACTAAATTAAAATTTAAAAATAAAGGAGCACCATCATGATCATAAAAATGAGCAGACTTAGGTATTCTCAGAGCTGTGTCTCCAAGTCTTAATGTAGTGATTGGGTCACAGACAAAGATGGATGTCCTCACTGACACTACACATTTGTGAATGTCTTTCATCTGGTTTGAAAAAATATTATGTTCTAACGTGACAATATAAATATTCATAATTCTCTTTGTAATTGAAAGTAATATGTGTAAAGTAGTAAGTAGAAGTGGAAGGTAATTTAGATAGGATATTGTTTGATAAATCACATATAAGGGTGATTTTTATCTAAATAGAAAAATCCCCTTGAAGGGAATATTACGGTTGAGCTCAAATGGTCAATTCCTTTCCTATTACTAATTAGTAACTCTTACAGTAATGAGCTATGTCTTCTTCACCACTAATTTGTATTTATGTTTCTTTCTGAGTTTCTGTGCCATGACCCCATGAAATGAACTATTTGAACTAAAGATGACTCCACCTTAGCCTGTAGTCACATTTGTTTTTCCGGACTGAATCTTTCCTTCAAGACTGTTCCTGCTTTCCATTTATCTACCATTATATAACAGAATACCCAGTAGAACCCAGAATTACAGAAAGCTCAAGTGGTTTTAAGCAACAAGAATCATACTTACCTCTGATAGCTCTAGGAATTCACCGAGCTAAGCTGGTGCTGCACTCACAGTTTCATGCAGTTAGCAAAAGAAGTTGGTTTAAGTAGAACTCACCATGAAAACTTCTGCCCTCACCTACTCAGCATCTGATGCTGGCTGCCAGATAGAACACAACTGGAGCTGTTGCTCTAACACCTACATATAATTATTTTTATAAGGAATGCAAAGAGTTAGGAAAAGTGGAATAAAAGTTACCTCCTCCTACTTAAATTATGTTTATGTATGCCTATGAGGGTTTAATTATCTTGCTCACACCTAATGAAATTCTCATTTCTCATCTATCTTTCTAAATGTAAATCTGTCCACCCTTTAATTTCAACTTTTCTGGTTAATTTGTCCATCGGTTATTTCTACTTTCTTTTTATGATTCATGACTCTTGTGATCTATTTTCCATTACTGCTCAAAATCTTATTTATGGAAAAAAGTTTGAGTTCAACACTTCTATGGACAAAAGTATTTGGTAAACTAGGACTGGGGGGAACTAAGTACAATTTCATTAAGGTCAGTTATGAAAAAAACAACAGCTCCATAATTTGCCATGATGAAAATCTAGATAAGCTTTCCCCTTTAGATCAGAAATAAGAAAAAGATGAGCACTGTGCACCTCTGTTTAACAGTGTACTAGGAGTTTTAGGCAGAACAATTGAGAATAAATGTTAATTAGTTAAACAAACAGTATTCATATTGGAAAACCAGTAATAAAATCATCTCTTCATAGATGACATGATCCAGAAAATCCACAGTGGATACCATTTCACACCTAGTAAATGTAAGGTCCGCTCCTGGATGGCAAGCAGACTCCACCCTCCTCGCAGCAAAGTCTCCGCCCAGTTACCTGCGTTACCTAGGCAACTGGCACACCTGGAAGAGGTCACATCTGCATCTGCTGAGATCACATCTGAATTTGATGCAGCCACACCTTTCTCCGCCCATACCCTAGATAAGGCCTAGCCCAGGCACAAATGCTCTCTCTCTGCTCTGCTCTTTTCTAGCTCTTTCTCCCTCTCTTCTCTTTCCCAGCTCTCTTTCCCAACTTTCCCAGACACTCTCTTTTCTAGCTCTTTTCTCTCTCTTTCCCAGCTCTCTCTTCTCTTTCCCAGCAGGTCTACTGAATAAGCCTACCCCTTACCTGAATACCACGTGCATGGTGCTGTTCTTACTCGGCTGCCTCTTTTTAAAAACCTAACAGTAAACTGGTTTTGATTTCAAAAATTGCAAAATAATGGTCTGATAATAATAGATAATAATAAATATGCGCAACCATTAAACACATTTGGTCATGTGAAATGGGGAGTTGATCACTGGACACAGTTTAACAGTATCTTGACATTTTTAACCCTGGGTCTCTAGCTTCAGAACTGCAGATCATGGGACTTCATTTTTTCCATAGCAATGGTGGCCAGTGCCTAATTATCCATTTTATTGGTTCTGTTTCTCTGGAGAAGCCATGATAAGAAGTCACTGATGAACAGGAACGGATCTCCTTTGGGAGATGACATGTTTTGCAATTAGCCTGAAAGTATATAATACTCAGGAGTTGCACACTTTAAATGGTTATTTTTATGTGAATGTCATCTAATGAAAAAATAACATTTGTGCAACTTCAAGTGGTAACATACTTGCGTTAGTATCACAAGCCAGTTGGTCAATTCCTTAATGTGATTTAAAAAAATAATGAAAAGAAAATTGGAGATGGCACAAGAGTGGATGAGAATCATTTTGACTTTCTTCCAAGATCAGGCATAGACCTTTTATAGATGGGTGAGTGTAAAGGATCTCAGGATCTTGTCTCTCTCTGATGCATACTCTCAAAAGAAAATAATTGTATCTATTATCTCTAGAATCTTGTTTGTGTGTGTGTGAGTGTGTGTGTTTAAACAAGAACTGTAGATATATCCATCTTATTATTCCTTCAACTTCATTATGCATGTCATTTTGAATGGAAATAAATAACTCTCAAAAATTAAAACAATTTTATTTTCCAGAGAAAATCGTTCTACAGAAGGTCTTGCCATAAAACAGATCCATATTGCTTTTTTCTGGATCCTTTTCTTCTGGTACTCTGCTCCTGCAAGCCTCACTAAGGTGAAGCTAAACCACTTTGCACTACCAATAGACCTGCCCTGTATCAGTTCTCTCTTTCTGCCTTGCAAAGCCATGTAATTCTTTGTCTGGAAAGAGCTGGAGGGTAAAGAGTGTGTCTTAGTAATTGCACTGAGAGAACAGACATAAACTCAGGCTACTTTTGACAAATCAGAACATGGGATATCCTGACTAGGAGGATATGGGCAAGGTTTTTGTTTATTAGATTTTACAGATGCCAATAATTCTGAATTTATTATTTTAATATGGAAGCATCCCAATTCATATTTTAATACTTTCTTCCTAGGTTTGATTAAAAAAAACTCTGATTCCATGGTGAATGGGATAACATTGATCAAGATGCATTGTAGTCATAAATTGATTCGTGAATAGTAACTCCTTTTCACAACTAGGGAATGATAATAAAATTATGATTAAAAACAAACTTTATTCTGGTTGCAATGTGAGAAGTTTTGAAGGTTTGTTATTGCACCAAACCAAGCTCAGGATTCAAACTAATTACAATGGTAAGAGTGAATGCTTAGCCAAGTATACATTAATCCAATAGATGCAGTTTTTCTTTCTCCCTCTTGGAACAATGACATCCAATCTGGGTCAGTTCTGTATACCTAGTTGTCACCTAGACTAGTTTTCTCAAGATGTGAAAGTGATTTTGTGCTGTGGGTAAAATATTAGTATATAGACAGGGAAAATGAATTCACTAATTTGGGAATGATAGAGTTAAGCCATTCTTGGAGGCTTATATTGTACAAAGAATGATAACATTCTTCCAAATGTTCTAAGTTGATAGATACCTATTGTCTATTCCTCCCTTCCTTCCTTTTTTCTGTTCTTCCTTCCTTCCTTCCTTCCTTCCTTCCTTCCTTCCTCCCTCCCTACCTCCCTCCCTCCTTCTCTCTCTTCTCTGTCTCCCCCTTCCTCCCTCTTTTCTTTCTTTCTTTCTTTCTTTCTTTCTTTCTTTCTTTCTTTCTTTCTTTCTCTCTCTCTTTCTTTCTTCCTTCCTTCCTTTCTTTCTTTCCTCTCTTCTTTCCTCCTCCTCCTCCTTCTCCTCCTCCTCCTCCTAATATACTTATTTATTTTTGGTGGTACTGATGATTGAACTTAGGCATTCTTGCTTGCTAGGCAAGTGTGGAAAACACTCTACCACTTGAAACATGCCTCCAACCCTTTTGCTTTAGTTGGTTTTTGATAAGGTCTGTTTCTGGTAATCCTCTTAGTTCTGCTTCCAAAATACCTGGAATTATAACTATGTGTTTGTCATCACACCCGTACTTTTTTCCCCCATGTACTCAAAGGGTTTATAGAGAGGTGGGATAGTGTATTAACACACACACACACACACACACACACACACACACACACACACACACACACACACATTCATTTATCTTATTCACCTTAACTCAATAATATAGATTAAAATGTTCCCCGCTTGAACAGTAAGAGTTTTACAGAAAGTTTACTAAAGCTTAAATAGCAAAATAAGCATCGACAAACAGATGAATTGGGGAAAATGAAAGGTAAGTGAAGGGTTTGTTCTCTAGAGATATTTAGTTAAAATTTTATAATATCATCAATGTTGTGTTGGTAGAAGGATAGACTAGCATTTCATTGGACTGGAAATTCTGATATAGACTGGTAATTCAGTTTATAACTCTGTGTATAGAAGTGCATTTCATATGCAAAGTTGAGAGTTCAACCCAAAAAAGTGAGAAAAGACATATTATATAGTGAGTGGTGATGCTGTACTGGATAAAAAGAAAATGCTACCTTTATTATTTTAGTGTACACAAAATAGATTACAAATGAAATAAAAACTTGAAAGAACAACAAATAGAGTAACTAAAACCTTGCCCAAAATTGGAATAGAAACTTACCCTACTGGGATACTCTCAAGCCATAAGATTTTTAAAAGCTGGGCTGTAGGTTTATCTCAAATGGTAGAACTCTACCTAAATATATTTGTGTGTGTATACGTATGTGTATACACACACATACACACACACACACACTCACACACACACATTTGTAGGCAGCCATCCCAGAAGAACAGGCAGACAGGGTGGTTTATTGGTTTATCCCTTTGGGGGAGGGAGCAATATGGCACCTGTCCTGTTCCAGTTAGTTCCTTGTAAACAAGTCTAGAGGCAGGAGGCACTCTTGAGTGCTCAACTAGGTCTGGGCAGAGAGTGGGAACGCTGACCAATCCCAGGAGAGTTCTGGGGCAGGGAGGAGTTCAGGTCTGGATGGAGGGCATTCAGCTGATGCAGCTGGGGATGAAGTGGGAGGGGCTGAGGACCTGGTATGGAGAGAATACTAACCATATTTATATGATGTAAGTTAAAAATTGTCAAGGGTAGGCAAAGATTAGGATAGTAGGCAAGGATTTGGAATAACTATGTTCCTGATGACTAACATGTTTTTACTATAAGAAGCAATTAGTTTTTACCAAGTTTCAGAAAATGCAATTGAACAGGAAATTGGCAAATGTAGTAATGAAAGAATTCTAGTGGCTTACAAGCTGAAAAGAAATTTCAGAAGCCAGGGCAACTGGAAACAACAGTAATTCATGTCTTAAATATAGATGACTTCAATAAAGACTTGTCACAGAATTGTAGACCAAAAGATTGTTCTTATGCATTGCTAGATTAATTAGAAGTTTTCCATCTCTTGTGGAAAGCAAACCAATGTGATCTATTAACTTTTATACTGCAAACATGTCTATATCCACTAGTGTTACTATAACAGAATGCCATATACTGGTTAATTTATAGTGGATATAAATACATTTTTTCATAGTTCTAATGAATAGGACACAAGATAAAAACAGCAGGTTTACTTGCTCTTTTTAAGAAATGAGATTATGCCTTGTAATACGTTAAAAATGACAGCAATTAACCTGGCAATTTCACTTCTGGAAATCTATCCCAGATAAATAAAAACACATATAAAGACACATAGGGATATTTATCATAGTTATAGTGAAAAACAAACCAGTAATAAAATGAATGTCCATTGATAAAGGAAAAGTTATTAGAATTTATTGGAAATTACTATATAGACAATCAAATAAATGAATTTAAATACTTCAATTAGATTTGGGCATTATTCCTATAAGAAATTACTGAGATAAAAAAACTATATCAGGTATTTCTGTGTTCATAAAAGTGAGTTTAAATGCATTCATATGTGTTTATACACTGTATTTTATAGAGCCAAAACATCTTTGTTTGTAAAACATGCTATAATTTTATATCGTATAAACATATTGAGGTGAAACCATGACAGAAGGCATTTTATAACTTAGAAATTAAAATTTCAGTTAAAGAGCTTTCTTAGTTGTACCTAAACATCATTTGTAATACACATCTTTTGTTCATACCACAAAAAAAAACATGTCAATGGTGTAAATTTGTCAAGGTTTTATTACCATTTCCTCATATCCAGAGTAGGAATTTTTTGAGTCTTTTCAAAGTGATATTATAAATGTTTTATGTTTCTACAGGCTGTGTTCTTCTGAAATCAAGAATACTTGGTCTTCTTAAATGAGGATTTCAACATTGTCTGAAGGATTTGAATACTTATAGATACTCTCACTCACATACCTGTGATACTTGTATGATCATAGAGGGAAATAGAGAAGAATATGTATTAGACTGTTAATATGTGGTCTCTCTAGTGGAATTTTCAAATGATGTGAGAACACACAAAGCCACATTATAAAAGAAAAATATTACACTAAAGACCTAAGTAACAAAATGTATATAATCATATTTTAATATTACATTATCTTAATATGTTAACATATTCACAGACACAAACATTTAAAAGTTATTTTGATTCAAGGAAAAATTGTTGATGAATGACTTATATGTTCCCTATGACTCCTCAGTTCTCTGAAAAGTTACAAGAGCTCAGAAACATTTGTGAGGTTCAAGAAAGCAGTTATTAAAGTTATTATATTGTGCTGTATTACATGCTATAAATGCTATTTCTATTTGCTTTTTTCCTTCTTGTAAAATGTCAAGCATCCAAGATATTCTGTGGAATATTCTATGATATTCTATGTCTGTTAGCTTGCAGTAAAGATTAATTGGAGCTATATGAGCCCCATTGTTTTGTGGTATCTGCATGTGTGAGAAAGAGACAGAGAGAGAAAGAGTTTCACAGCAGAGACAGACTGGTTTAGAGAAACTGGTTGATATTGGCAACAGAAAAACATGGATATATCACTTTACATGTCTCTTTTCTTTTGATATTAAGTACAACAATTTAGGAATTTAAGAATCCTTCACGACCATCCCAGGGGACCACACAGAGGCAGTCAGGCACAGGAGAAAGATTATTATAAGGTTTATTAGAGGGGCTGTATTTCCCCCGGAGAGGGAGCACTTGGTCTCTGCCTCTATCCAGGTGGCAGGTAGGTCTGGGGGGTGGAAGTGAGGTAAAGGCATGCAAGGTAGGTCTGGGCAGAGAGAGGGAGTGGCCAGCTGTATGGCTCTAACTCCAGGGCTAGGAGGAGCTTAGGTCTGTGAGGGGGCTGACTTACAAGGAAGGCATTGGTTTACATTCTTAAACTTCAGCTTTTAGCCATTTTTTATCTTGACAGAGGAAACACAGCAGTGGAAAGAAATGGAGTTAATAGTGCAAGTAGTAATGAAGGCATGCACTTATATGTATGTGATAAAGCTCTAACATTAATTTCTGTCAGTCCTGATATTTTAAGAAGACTTAAGTGGTTCATTTGAGGATCTTAGGAAGAGGCAGCTGCATTTGAGTCTCTGTATGAATGACCTTCTCAGGAAACAGAATCTTTTGTGCTGTTCATCTTGTCTTTTTAAAAGCCAATCAAGCCCTATTGGCAAAAGGGAGTGTTATAATCAGACTTTTGCGATAAAGGTTAAAGAATGAAACATTTCCAGAGAAAGGACAGGAGAGAAGAGAACTGGAAACTTCAAAAATTGACTTTATTTTTGTCTAAGGTTTTTCTGCCTCACTGGAAACCATCAAGCTTCTTTTCTTAGAAGATAGAGTTAGAAGGCACCATTTTGTTATGGGTTGGAGGAGTGCACATGGAAGTCACTTGGGACATAACTGCTAGGAAGTACTAAAGGGATGATGGAGTTGAGAATTAAAAGGGAGACATGGTATCAAGCACACTTCCCTCTGTTCAACATCAAATATTCAAAGTCACTTTTCCTTAATGTCCAGGAGGAATAGCTTAAAAAAATCAACTATTAGTATCAACAAACATGATTCAAAGGAAAATAGAAGCAATTCATCAGTGACCTAATTGGAATCTATTATTCTTTCTCATCATTTCATAAGTAAGAATCACTTATTTGCAAATACAGTAGCTTGTTTGGTTTTCAAAAATAAACAGTATTTTCAGTCTACAGAAAAGTGTGACAGTTACCTTTGTAGGTAAGCTTTTGGACATTCACTTTTTATTTATTGCTGGTACTAGGATCTTCAATTCCCTGTTACACTCTAGTCCAGTTTTAAGCTTTTAATAATTCAGTTCTTAGGAATGAGACAGATGAGACTATAAATCCATTCCACGTAGGTGGGGTAGTTCATACTGGATGTAGTTCCATGATTGATTATAGACTGAAATGATCTGTGCAAATGGTTTAAAATATTGAACCCACAGGTCTTTATTATCATTGTTGTTGCTCTTATTATTGCTCTTATAAATAATTCTAGAGATGATGATTCAATAGAGTTAGAAGTTATTTAAGAAGCCTCCAAAGTGTCAGAGAGGGGGTTGAGCTGGGGGCTGAGATTTGAACAAATGATAGCCTTGGGCCATTTCTCATTTTTCAGATGAGGATGGAAATGGAATATATGCTTTGTCCTGATAATTACTTTGGTGGGCCTAATGATCAGAAGGCCTAAGTATTGTTCTGAAAATTTAGATGGAGCCTGGCAGTTCCTGAAATGACAGATTACTATTGTCACATGCAATTGTAGAATATATTCAACGTTAAAACCATCATCATTTTGTGAGAATATAACATTATCTCTGAAGCTTGGCTATGTAGAAAAAAACCATACAGGGACAATCAGTAAAGTAATTAGTCCTATAGCTTCCACATACTGGGGCTAGCATCGAAGTCTAGTGGAAAGGACTGGATTTAAGATTAAAAAAAAAATGCCCTGAGTGAGGATTGTGATCCTAACACTTCCTACCTGTGTGACCACGGAGAGTGACTTCAACTCTCAGAAACATACTTTGCATCTTTGTTAGAGATGATATGTATGCTCTGCCTACAGGTGGCTGTATGGACTGTACGAGATTAAATGATGCTATAAATTGCAACAGATGCTCCTCTGATAAAGCATCTTTCATCCCCAAAGGGGTGAGCAACATCTCATGCTCAGATATCTAATTGCCTAGTCTCTGACAATACACAGAGGCTCCAGGGGGTCCAAATCAATCTGCTCTTCCCTGCTTTTCTGATGTTTCTATCCATGATTTCCAAACTTCTAGGGATGTGTCAAGGCATTTTTAAGTTGTTAGGAAAATGTAATGCTGTTTGACTATTGTCAGACAAGTTGTGAATTGCTAACTGGAAGTAGTTAGCATGTTCCACTATTACTTTGCATTCTTTTACAGTTGTGTCACATCTTGGAGCAGAGTTACGAAGGTGTTACACTACAGACAAGCTCCCAATCTCTTAAATTGTTCCCATCAACTACCTAATACAAGAAACTACCTAATAAAAAATAACAATTCTTCTAGTGTGTTTTGTGACTCACCTGCCCCAGAATCTCCTTGGGAGTGGGTTACTATGAATATACCCAAAACGGAATTTCTGTTACCTGTCTTCATAATAAATTCACTAGTACATTCATATATATATATATATATGAATATACATATGGATATCTATATATCTATATATGCTAGTGTTTTAAAACAACCCAAATTCAGTTTTTGGTCCAAACTCCCATGCAACAATCTATTCACTTTTGTTAAGGATCTCTTTAATTTTTTTTGAATTATCATACTTAAATACACTGGGATAGGGGTTCTACTGAATTATTTTATTTTATTTATTTTTATTTATTATTTATTTTTTTGGTTCCGGTCATGGGGCCTGAACTCTGGGCCTGGGCACTATCCCTCAGCTCTTCAGCTCAAGGCTAGTGCTCTATCGCTTGAGCCACAGCGCCACTTCCAGCATTTTTCTTTTTGCTTATGTGGTGCTGAGGAATCGAACCCAGGGCCTCAGGCATGCAAGGCAAGCACTCTACCACTGAGCCACCTTCCCAGCCCATCTACTGAATAATTTTAATCCCTCCTGTAAGGTCCACTCCTGGATGGCTAGTAGACTCCACCCTCTTCCTCGCAGCAAAGTCTCCACCCAGTACCTGCATTACCTAGGCAACTGGGACACCTGGAAGAGGTCACATCTGAATTTGATGTGGCCACACCTTTCCCCGCCCATACCCTAGATAAGGCCTAGCACAGGCCCAGGCTCTCTCTCACTGTTCTATTCTAGCTCTCTCTGTTCTATTCTAACTCTCTCTCTGTTCCTCTCTGCTCTCTCTTTGCTCTCTCTGCTCTTTTCTAGCTTTTTCCTCTCTTCCCAGCTCTCTCTCATTCCCAGGCTCATTCCCAGGCCTTTCCCAGCCACGTGGAGTGCCAACCTTGCCTGGTCCCAGCAGATCTACTGAATAAACTTACCCCTTACCTGAATACCAAGTGTGTGCTGGTGCTGTTCTTACTCGGCTACATCTATTTAAAAACCTAACACCTCCTTTATGTTTCTGCTCTCCCCCTTTCTTCTAGGCACTTTTCTCAAAACTTGTTTGGTGAATTTTATTATTCTGTCTTCCAAGGCCATTTTCCTCCAAAGATCTGTGTGTATCTTCAGCCCTCATAACTTGCAAACAGATAAATACAAAGAATAACCCAGAAGAACCCTTTCAATCATTTTTTTCTCTTTAAAGAACTGGTAGATGCAGAGAAACATAACCAGGAGAATAAGGGTCTCAAGTCGAGTTCTCCCTGTTATCATTGTTTATGGGAACAGCCAGGTAATATTGATTTGTCACCTGGTGATGTTAATTACCAGTGAAGCATTCAGATTGTTTCTTTTTTCTCTGCTCTCAGCTTGATCTCTGAAGTTTCAGCATGGAGTCAGGAAGCATTTAATGGAAAGTTAATCAGCCAAATCCTCCCAGTTCAGAAGTTACTCCTTGGTCCTGGCCCATGCTTGGAACACCAGGGTATCTCTGTAGAGAAGGAAAGCAATTATTTACCAAATGCTCCCCAGAGGACCTGAAAGAGGTAATGACCCTCAACAGGGGCCTTCTGGGGTTCCTATACAAAACACAGAGAAAATCCTGATTCATTTTGTTTTAAAGGATTTGTTTATTATTGTCAATGATTTTAAAAAAGTAAATAAGCAAAAGGTTGCTTGTTTCTGAAATGCCTACAAGAAAGATTCCCCCCCCACTCTTTTAAAAATAGCAACAACCCTATCTGTATTCATTCTGTTGCATATTGGACATACAGGTAATCTAGATTTGATTTGCATGTTAATGTTCGTGCTTTTAATCAATAACTACTTAACAAAGTGTCTGGCTAAGCATTCTGAAATTGATTTTCAAAGATAATTTGCATTTGATAATTTGATGTGTTTTACACAGTAGTAGTATTTGGGGGATGAAACAGAAGGATCTATGATGTCTGTATGGAAGAGATTCAAGTGGCTCTGGAGAAAATGGTGGTTGTCAGCAGAGATTAGATTGTTCAATAGCTGAGTGTTCCAGCAATTGGGAGATGGTTTCTTCAGCTGGCCAGAGTGGAGCTTTGGGATCCATTTGTCTTGAGTTACTTTCTGATCTTCAAAATATCACATTATTTTTTTTAAAATCAGCCTTATTATGTGTAAATTAAAGTGAATGATATGCCCTATAAAATATAATTTTATGAGTATTTAAAAATATATATTCTTGTCCTCTGTTGTTACCCTCAGTCTCTTACACAGAGCTTTTGTTGAGATATAATAAAAGTACCTAGATACCTGCCATGAGTTAAGAGCCTTTAATGGTTCCTCTGGATCTTAGGTTTTATGAAGAATTGCTGATCCAATATTAGCCAGTCCCGTCACCTACATACAACTCCTTTGTCTTCTGGACACTCCAAACTTCCACACCTTTTCAAGGATGCCAGGAAAACATGGAAATAAGCCTCCTTACCCACTATTTCCTGTATCTGGAAATCCTATCCACTACTCATGTCCTTTGTTCCTTATCTTTTGGTAACAATATAAAAATCGCTATGGAAGTGGCACTGTGGCTCAAGTGGTAGAGTGCTCGCCTTGAACTGAAGAGCCCAGAATTCAAGCCCCATGACTGACAAAAAAAATTTTTTTTGCTTCATTTTGATCACTTGATTTTCATGCGGTTTTGTAGGTTAATGTTCTCCTTCTCAGGCAGTACAGAAATAAAAACAGGAACAATGAGCTGTTATGGTAAGGTAGTAAAGAGTATATAATAAAGTAAAGTAAAGACCACAGTTGGTCCATATTGGGATCTGTTTTTCTCCTCTGTTTTTCTCCTCCCTTTAGGTAATTTGTCAGATCATGATTGGCTTGTCTTGAACAGGCAAGACTCTCCCATTGGGCAATAGCCTCAGGATGGTGGACTAGCCTGAGACATTGCCTTTTCTTTTCCTCCACTTGAACTTTGTTCCTTCTCCATGGAGATTTTAAATGTTATTCCAAGTGTTACCATTGCATCTTGCACATTGAGTTTTCACATGTGATTTCTGTATTGGAATTTACTTGCAGTCATATGTTCCATGAAGTTTCTAGCTAGCTCTGTGCTGTAGTTAATAAAAACTAAACTTGAGAAGAAATATCCCTTATTTAGAAATAAAAATACTGACCAGATCCAGCTTTTTATTTGTAAATAGGATATATTTCTTCATAAAACTGCTAGATGAGTCAAACAAGTTATTAAATAAAAGTTATATGGAAGCAATATTCACAAAATGTATTTCCTATAATCTTTGCAATATGAGTTATCGTGTTTCAATAATTCCTTCATTGAATAAAAAATGCACAGAGTGGTGCTACATAATAGACATTATTTCAGGCACTGGAGACACAGAAATAATAAAACACAGTTGTTTTTCAGAGTCCATACAATAGCAAAATTTTTAATGCACTGAGACTAGGACTGTGTTTAATTTTGTTCAGTTTTGTGAAGTACCTTTTGCTACCGAGGAAGCAAAAACTCTCAACAACAACAACAAAATGAGCTTGAACTTCAAATATCTATCTTAGAGAAAAAAAATCCATGTTATCAGTTATGTCAGATTGTTCAAGGGTCCTGTTTGACTGTAATCTTTCTAAATCAAAATTGGTCTGGGAAAATATCTGAGAGCTCCACCAGGAACGTTAGCCTGGTTTAAACAACATCAATATTCTCTCTGTATCCTTGTGTGATCTAGACTGAGAGTTTGTACATTACCTCTTGATATGATGGTATTTCACCTTTTGAAACCCTAATCCTCATGACATAGTGACAGGAGGTGGGACTTTTAGAAGGTGATATGTTTGTAATGGAGGAACCTTCACAGATATGATTAATGGAGTTGTCTCTGTCTGCCTTTCTAGCATGTGAGGAAATCAGCAGACACAGGACCTACCAGTGCCTTGATCTTGAATGTCTGGCTATCTTAACTGTGAGGAATGAATTGTTTAAGACATCCAGGCTACAATAATTTGCTACAGAGTCACAAACTACTACTGTAGGTTACATTTTAGGATTATGGGAAAGTAGAAAAGGAGAAGAGACTGGTCTGTTTTGGAAAATAGTGGCCACTTTCTACACCCAGATAATATATCCCCTGTTTGTTCTTCAGAAGCTGTGGTCATCCTAAAACCAGTGCTCACTGACATTTTCCCCCCACAAAT
Source organism: Dipodomys ordii (assembly GCF_000151885.1). NCBI lineage: Eukaryota > Metazoa > Chordata > Mammalia > Rodentia > Heteromyidae > Dipodomys > Dipodomys ordii. Next base: position 4,853,116 of record NW_012267341.1, read on the forward strand.
CACATATGTGGGGTGATGCTATCACTGAGGTCACAGGATATTTTGAATAACTTCTAAGGAATAATTAATGTGGCAGCAGGCAATTGGAATTTACCAATAAGACCATGAAATCTTCTTCTTCTATGAAGCTGAAAGCGTGTAGTTCAGAATAGGGAACCAACTTTTACTTGTGTCATTATTTAGAGACTTAAATTACCACAACACATGTGGCAGACAACTGTGAGAAACTGCTTGGAAAAACACATGCACACAAATTTTCACTCATTCTATGGACAAAGAAAGACTTAAAGTGCTTATTTGAGTAATCTCATATAAAAAGCTAAACTTAAGTGTGAAAAAAAAGCCATTCAGGCAAAAGGAGTGTTGAAGACCAGGAGACTTAACAGTGAAAACATGAACAGGATAGAGAAAATATAAACAAAAGCCAAGGTGTCATAAGAATAATTATCAGGCTAGGTAATGCCATATTATGCAAGTGTGAAGAAAGGAGATAAGTCAGGGCTCATAGAGAGACAGAGACAGAGACAGAGAGACAGAGAGAGAGAGACAGAGACAGAGAGAGATAGAGTGTTGGTACCAGGGCTTGAATTTATGTCGGGGGCACTGTTCCTTAGCTTTTTTGCTCAAGGCTGGTACTTCTTTAGAAGCTCTACTTCTTGCTTTTTGCTGATTAATTGGAGATAAGAGAGTCTCATGGACTTTCTTGCCTGGGTACTCAGATCTTAGTCACATAAGTGATTAAGTGTCACCAGGACCTGATACATCGTGTATTTTTTTTTTTTTTTTGTCGGTCATAGGGCTTGAGCTCTGGGCCTGGGCACTGTCCCTGAGTTCTTCAGCTCAAGGCAAGCGCTCTACCACTTGAGCCACAGCACCACTTCCAGTTTTCTGGTGGTTAATTGGAGATAAGAGTCTCATGGACTTTCCTGCCTGGGTTGGCTTTGAACCACAATCCTCAGATCTCAGCCTCCTGAGTAGCTAGGATTACAGGCTTGAACCACAGCACCCAGCTCATGTGTATGTTTTGGAAGTACCATACTAAGTCAGTTGTAGATATTACCCAACTTAATACCACTTTCTATACGTTGTTACCATTCTCTGTCAATTGAAAGAACCAAAAATTCCCTTTGTGTTAATTTGTCTGAGGTCTTTCAGCTACAAAGTGTGTCTCTGATTGCAATCCAAGTCTACCTGATTATAACATCGATTTTCTTGTGACTACTATGATTATTCAGGTCTATTAGATTTCTTCTATTTATATTTTACATGGATGATTTCTTACATGCTCACAATTCCCTTCAACTTACCGTCCATCTATCTCAAAAGATATCTGCTTTTTGCTTCTGTTTACATACTTTATCAGAATATGCTGCTCTGGAAAATAAAGAAAAGGAAATACACGATGTTCTTGAACCCAAATGACCTAGATAGAATATATTATCTTCAAGGGCATCAGTCTTTCTCACTCTGAGATTTTGCCACCATTTTGGGATTTCAGATTCATATGCTATGATTCCCTAAAGTGGAATGACGGTTTTAAAGCTTCACTCAGGACATTGCATCTGTATTCCTTTTATAGATTCAAATACTGTTTTTATTTTTCAGAGCCCAAGACTCTAGTAGAAGAGAAAAATTCATCTCATTAAATAAAACCTGTGCCTTATCCCCACTACTCTGAGATACAACCATGTCCCTTGGTCACAGTGACTTTTTTTCTTTTCTTCTCTAAGTACAGGATCCAACATTTATCCAAATGAAAAAAAAGCTGTGTCTAGAATAATAATTTTCTGTAGGCTCAGTCAGACTAGTCTTCACTGCATTTGGGTTTGAAATTGCAGTCAAACTGGGGGAGCTCCCTCCTCCTCCTCTTTGACACAGCCACTGCAGATTGTGAATTATGGCTAAATACCAAAGTGTTATTTAATGCAGCCAGGAAGGATTGGTGTGAATGATAGTCCATTACCACTTTATACTCAGAGATCAGTCTCTAAGTTCAAGGCTATTCTCTTAGCCATGCCAGAAAAATTACACCGGCTGCTACTAGATTTTATAATCCCCTTAGGCAATGCTGGAGCAATAAACATGATGAGAACGGAATCTTTCCATGTGTATCTAACAGCACCAAGGAGAGTGGCTAGCTCAGTGCTGACACAGCACTGGGCTCATGTTAAAGGTTTAACACACTACCTAGTTCTCTCTTTGGATACCTCATTCTGGGCAAGAGCCAACTCTGTGCACTCTTTTTGCTCCCCAGACATGTCTTCTTATGCAACTGAACTCCTGCTGTCATTTAAGAGGGAAGAAAGCTTTACACTAAGGCTCAAACTACAGCAATATGGAGCTAATTTCCATGGTCTTTGAGTAAGTAGGTGTCCTGGGTAGGCTAAGACATAGCTATCAGCCATGACCAAGTTTATCTTCTGTAAGGTTTCTGTCTGTAACTCCTTAGTTTTTAACTTTAACTAGCAGTGCTGTCTTGCCATTTTCATGTCACCCCATTGTACATGTCTACTTTGTCCATGAATAATCACTTGTGTTGAGGGAAACTCAATTTGTAGGTTCATGAGAGTGAACTGAAATAAGAGTTCTGCCTACCAAGTCTCCTGGCTCTTCATGTCCTCAGTTGGATTTTTCTTTGTGGGAGAATTACAACTTGAGAAGCATAGTTAGAGACTGGGAGAAGTAGACATGCCAAGATACACGATAAGCTCATAAGAGAGTTTATTTAGTAAAAGGTTGTGGATTGCCAAACACTTGTTTTGGAAGTGCCTGAATAACTATTGAAGTTAATACTAAAGGTGAATTCAATAGAGACTGGTTTTCAGTTCCTAATCAAAGGTTGCACCCCTGTAAATTGTGACTGTAGGACTTCCCGTAGTTTTGTCTTTCTTTTTTTTTTTTTAATATTTCTCATTGTACATCTTCATTGGAGATCTCTTGGTTAGAACGATGTGACCATCCTCATTGTAACATTTAGTGGCATAGCTGAAGTCCTACCTTAATTATTATTTGCAAGATGCCTGTAGTCATTTTTGTGCAGAGTATTTTTTTAACCACTAAAACACCCACTGGTGGCAGGGCACAGGTGGCTCATGCCTGTAATCCTAGCTACTCAGGAGGCTGAGATTGGAGAGAATCCCAGTGGGACCTAGCCCTGGCAGAAAAATCCACGAGACTCTTATCTCCAATTAAATGCCAGAAAGCCAGAAGTGGCGCTGTGGCTCAAGTGGTAGAGTGCTTTCACTCCCAGGCCGAGAGTTCAAGCCCCACAACCAAGAAAAACAAAGATGAAAGCAAAAACAAACAAAACACCGACTGGTTGATTTGCCTGAGTAACTCCTAGGTTTTTGTAACTAAAACAATCTAATTCACCTCAGAAAGAAATGTGTGGGAAGTTGTAGCCATGCACAATGGTTTCTCTAGAAGTTCTGTTGTGTGGCATTTCCATCGATATTTTGTCACTCAGGACTCCTCTCTCCACAATGAGATGGTAACTGGTCTTATTGGCAATCAGATTTGGGTTTCTGTATGTATTTCCGATGAGTCAAAGATCTCAACACAGCCTAGTACTTGGAAGGCCAAACACCTGCAAGAAAGTGACAAAATACTACAGTCATTTCTTCCTAATGGTAAGAATGTATTCCAAGGTCCCCACTAACTGACTGAAAACAGAGAAATACCTAACCCTAAAAATATACTATGTTCTTTGCATATATACTTAGGATACGTTTTAATATTTAAATCAGGCACAGCCAAAGATTAGCAATGCTATAGGACAACACTAGGACATATAGGACACTAACAGTATACTACCATAGAAGTTACTTGAATTCTTAATGAAATGATCATGATTCTAAATGATTAATTTTCCCTTGACTACTTTTGAAAAATGGCTAATTTTTCATCTGCAGGTTGTTACCTGCAGATACGATTATTTCCTATAGATAAGTTGAAAGAAATGCTCAGCAGAATGAGCCACGCTAACTCTCCTTTCCCTGATTTACTGGTGGAACATGAGCAATGAAGAGATGAGTGGTCTTGATTACGTTGGATTCCACTCCAACTCTGTGGCTCACCTCACCTGAATTGGTCTTTGGCAGACAGGAAAGAGGTCCCTAATTAGCAGGCTTAGCAGCTATTTTGTGGGAACTTCCCTGAATGAATGGTGGAAAGATGTGAGAGGGGAAAAGAAGAAACATATTTATAAGATGATTTCTTTGTTGCTTTGTATGTCCCTCCCCCATGGTATAACTCCTGTTTTCATTGTTTTTGATGTTGGTATAATTTGTGGAGGAGAAAAACAAATCATTTAAATGAACTTTACAACTTTGGCGGGGTGGGGGGGGGCGGGGATGGGAAGGGGAAACAAAGGAGGAGGCAACAATGCTTGATAAGAGTTGTACACATTATCTTGCCCATGTAACTGTAACCCCTCTCCATGGTATTTTCACAATAAAAAAATAAAAGAAGAAAAGCCATAGATGCCTGAAAGATTTATAGTAACTGGAAAACTCACGAGTCTAGAGAGTCTTGTAATAGATAGTTATGAATGGATGACTCTTGGCAGGAGATTGATGGGGGTAATGAGGTGGGAAGGGTGTCATAGGTTGAAAAATCCTTCATAAAGATACCAAGACCTAACTAATGTAAACTGTAAACGCTACCTTATATTGAAAATGGAGTCTTTCTAGATATGATTAGATTTCCCATATTCTGATTGGGGGATTATCCTGGATTGTCTGCCTCGACTCTAAACATAATCACAAGTTGTGAGAGTATGATGCAAACGTGACCACTAAAACAAAGACTGGTGTTTGGCAGCCCTAAATGTAGTGATGCCATCTGAAGCAAGGAAACAGATTCTCTCCTCCACCACCAAGGAAGCACTGGCCTTCCAACAATTTGATTAACACAGTGAGGCTGAATTTGCACTTCTAGTTCTCCAGAACTGTGGGGGAAGTAAGTTTCTCTTGTTTTTAACCAAACAGTTTCTGCCAATTTGTCCTAGCAACCATAGGAAACTGCAAAACCAGAGGATCACAGCCAGAAGGATGGGTGGAAAGGACAATAGACGCTAATATGGGGAAAGGGGTAAGGACAGGATCTGCCTCTGTCCTTCTGTCCACCAGGGACTCCATTTGGGAAAGTGACATCAGCTTAAGGGGGCAGGAGAATACACATCATCACACTTGATAGTATTAGGAATGGAAATCTGAGGAATGCCTGGACATTTTGCTAAGTGAATATTTGGGCAGTGTCTGTAAATCATTTAGCAGCTAAAACACTGGGAGCAACAGTGGAATGCTGGGCTATCATTATTCTGTCTTACCTTCCATTTGCTAGGAGAGACAGTTTTCATTTTTATGTTTTTCTTTCTTTTTGACAGTACTAGCATTTGAATTCAGGACATTGTCTCGTCCAGTGCTCTGTCACTTGGGTCCCGAATCTTTAGTTATTTTACAGGTATGGACTCTAATTTTTTTTCTCAGTGCTACCCTCAGAGAGCAGTGATCTAACTGTGGATTCGCACTGTAGCTGGGATCACAGAGGTGTGTCACCATGTCCAGCTTATTGGTTGAGATGGAAGTCTCGCTAACTTTTTGCTTAACCTGGCTTGAAATCACGATCCTCCCAACTTCTGTCTTCACAGTAGCCAGGATTGCCAGTGTGATCTACTGTGACTGGTTCAGAATGTTTTGCTGTCCTGTGTAGTGTTTTCCTTGTGTGGTTACTGTTATTGATAAACAAAAGCTCTGTAGATAAAGAATTGGTTGGAAATGAAAATGTATCAGTTTTACTCAGTCTTTCTTAGTGATACCTGTCATTGCCAAAATCATAAGTGGATTCCCCAAGGGGAAGTCGACACAAATGTGCCAGGTTCTCGTAGCCTCTGGCTTCTTTCCCTCCCAGTATTCTCCATGCCTGATACTCTGCTCTGAACTTTGCAGCTGACTTATCCTAATTGACCTTCTCCTGTCGGCTTAATTCTTGCTCAGGAAGATGACCACTCATTCCAAACGAGTCTTCCTTCTTCCTCTCCCATTTCACAATGCTCTCCTCCTTCTGAATAATTTTTGAAATGTAGGCCATCTGCATTTATGAATTCAGATTTTTAAAAATGTGTGTGCCCTCCTGCTATTCTGTATATTCCCATCTCCCTCTGGTACATAGATGTATCAAACACGCTAATGTCTGTTATTTTGGAATCCTAGAGATTTGTAGAGAAAATGTCTCCATGTGCTCATTATGCAAACATTCAAACTTCTATTTCTTTTATAATAACTCAATCGTGATCCAGTTTATGATGGAAAGAGAACAGGATATTTTGGAAGGCAAAGATGAAGTTCTTGACCTCACAAGACTCAGTCTTCAGCCTGGGGCTCCTCTACAGGTTTCAGCTTTTGATTCCCAAGATAGAAGTTCCTATGGCTTGTTCTTTCCACCTTCATTCCTAATCAGACAACCTCAACACTGTAATAGCAAAACCTCTGCTGTATGATACTGCCTAGGGAAATGTTCCCTGCCCACCTTCTCCACCATTAAGCAAAGCACTTGAGCATTTCTGATACCTAAAATAGTGACTGGAACAAGTTAGAAGACCTGTGAATGTGCACAAAAAGGAAAATCAGACCTCAAGTTTCCATGCAAGTATTTCACTTTTCAAATGACTTTTTCTTTTTCTTGTTCTACTTCTTTTTTTCTGGCACTTGAGCTTGAGGGACATGCATCTTAGATTTATATGCTCCTCAGGTTGGGAGGAACATTAAAAAAATCAGTGCAAAAATATTTCTTTTAGCAAAATATAAGTTAGTGGCGTAAGGAATGATGAGTTAATTACAAGCAGAAACAAAACCAGGGGCTTGTTTCTTTCGTCTTAAGTTAGTCTTGAAGGTCATCATTTTCTTCCCAGAGTAACAACTTATGAATATTTATCAGTAAATATTGTGGAAGACAACAATGTCTTTATTTCCATCTGGGACTCAAACTAGTTAAATAATTCTCCAAATTTTGTCTCCATGTACTTGGATTATCCCAACTGCACAATCTCAGATGTTTACATCTTACTTCTTACACATTATTCTTAGAAACTCCATGGGAAACTATTTTAAGTATCAGGATTTGAACTCAGGGCCTTGTGAGCACACTAGCACACCTTGCTTCCATTATTTTGTCACAAGGTTTTACTTCTGGTCCAGGAAAGCTTGAAATGAGAGCTTACTTTTAAATGGGATGATAGTCAGATACCGTGATTATGTTTTATTGGTTTCCCTGAGTAGCCTTCAACTATGACCATCCACTTCTCAGCCTATTGAATATAGGCATTTGCCACCCCATCCAGTTTCCTAAGGGAAAATTTGAATTATTTCTGGTTGTTCCTAATGAAAGAATGGGTTTCCTCATATTTTCCAGAAGATGAAAAATAAAAGGATGTGTAACAACGATACTCACAAAACAATATGTTGGAAATGATCTGTATGACGGGTTGGGGAGGGAAGGTTGGGGGGAGGGAAAGTGGGAGAAAAATGAGGGAGAGGGTAACTACCTTACTTATGTAACTGTAACCCCTCTGTACATCACCTTGACAATAAAAATTTAAAAATAATAACATAATAGTTGAAGAAAAAGTGATGAGTGAGGAAGAGGATTCAGCCTAGTCAATATGGTCAGAAATAAACTGTGGCCCCTCTGCCCAGCTGACATGACCAATATCACAATCATTGTATTCAGACCCACAGTTGAAGCAGAGCCATCCTTGTTAGGGTGATCAGGAAACAGAGGAATGAGTCAATACAGGGAGAGTCTAGTACAATTACAACACCCTCAAGAACCACCAATAAGCCAGTTCCTCCAATTAGACTCTAGAGCCTACCATTTACCATATCTCAATGATGCTAACTTGGTAGTTATCTACTAAAAGATTAATGTGTTCATTAGGTCAGAGTTGCATGAACTAATTCTTGGGAAAGTGATACATGCACAGGTGTACTAAACTGAGGAAGCTAATAGCTAGAATTAACGACCATAGGGATCTCTTGTGATGTAGTCCTGATGCACAGCTTTTTCTGCTGAAAAACCTTGAAAAATTTAGCAAAGGGATTTGCTTTACCAACCCTAACTTAACCAACTCTAACTTCAGTCCTCATTCCCTGATCTGTGTTGCCATTATTCTTCATTCCTGGTTATCTCTTGGCTCTTCAGTAAGTCAACTCTATCAAAATTGTTACAGTGGAGATGAAACTAGATAATACATAATGGCCTTCCTAGAACTACCATGCTAGGATGCTAAGCGAGGGCACTAGTAAAAGACAAAATGAATGGCATAAATTTTCACAATACTTAATGTACATATATGAACATGAAACTAAGTCACTTGAATGGATGCGTGGAATTGAGTTAGATGAAGGGGATGATAGAAGGGTGACACTGGTCAAGATGTATTGATGAATCGACGTGCTGAATTGAAACCCCTTTGTACAATTCCTTAAATATTAAAAAATACCTTTTTAAGCTATGCTTTTCTTAAATTAAAAAATTGCTAAATGTATGCATCTCAAAAGAATTCTTCGTAAGGGAAAAATACTACTATCTCTATCCTATAAGCTATATCAGTGCAATTCAAAGCTCTATTTAGTATGTGTTCTATTTTAATGTTTCTTGCTAGCTTGTGTAATACTCAGAATGCAATAAAATATCCATCCTACTTGGCAAAAAATTAGCAAAGCTTTTGAAAACTTGGACAACAATACCTATTTAGTTTTGCTCCTTGAGGCAAAAGAATGGGCTCAGAATTAACATGTTAAGATAATAATACTTTGTATTTATCAAGTGATTTGACCTGTATGCCTACAATGACAAGAATGGTGGTGATAGTAACTTAAAAGTGCAACAATGGGGTGGTAATTTGAAATTATGAGAATTTTAACCTTGTGATTGTGATTAGGACTCCTTATTTACATAGGACTTTGGAGACTTTATTTGGTTCTTCCAACAGGCTAAAACTGACATGGAACTATGTGCGAATGTAGAAGTAAACCCTTATAGATGCCTACATCTGCAGGGACTTAATCTTGGATTTACCAGTACACAGATAAAGCTGAAAAGCAAATTTCTGTTGGTCCTAGCTATGCAATGTCTCATTTGTTAGAACAGCCTAAACCAATTAAGGTGGTGTCTCATTCTGCAAAATGGGCTAAGCAGCCGTTTTGTTAGTGAGCTGTTGCGAGGCTTAAATGAGATGAATAAGATTTACCATGAAATAAATAATGGATGGCTGAGAAAAGTTTCTCCCCTTCCCTTCTTCTAGTATATTTCCTTTGCTTCCCCCTTCTCCCTTCTGTGGATTTATCTAAATGGTATATCAAACAATTATTATCTGCCCAGAGAGGACTCACAGTGTGACTGCTGGGGAGCAGAAAGAATCAGAATCAATAAGCCACCAGAGTGTAGCAGAGGGAGGCAGAAAGCAGAGGAGAAGCTGATACAGGCTTTTGGCTTCTGGTTAAAGTTCCAAATACAGCCGCTCTCCTGTGACTCCTGGAGCTAGGAAATTAGGTGATGCCCTATGAAGTGATTTTCTCCCATTACCTACCCTAATTTATTGACAGCTTCCCAATTCCAAACACACACATTCCCAGCAGATGAATTAGGATTTTAATTCATTTCAATCACAGAAAATAGACAGATATCTGAAAAACATTAACTGCCCAAGGAAGACTAATAGCAAAGAAGACACAGAAGTAATACCAACATATACATTTAATTAAATTATTTATCCTTAGGGAGAACCAAGGACATGTAAAACAAGAGCAGAATTCAATGAAATAATACAAACAATAGAAAAGCTGGGCACCAGTGGCTCACTGTAATCCTAGCTATTCAGGAGGTTGAGATGTAGTGATCACAGTTTGAATCCAGTCTGGGCAGGAAAGTCAATGAGACTCTTTTTTTTTTTAAATTAAATAAGTTTTTGTGAAAATGCTGTACAGAGGAGGGGTTACAGTTACATGAGTGAGGTAATGAGTACATTTCTTATCAAGCATTGTTGTCTCCTCCCTTGTTTTTCCTCTACCATCCTTTCCCTCCCATCTAGCAACTACACTCTCCCTCCACCCCCATCTAAATTATAAAGTTCGTTTTTTGACATAGCATCTTGTACTCAAACTGTATCCCTGTTTAAACATTTTCTTTTTCCTTCCCCTCCCAAAATTATACCAACATCAAATACAGTGAAAACAGGGGTGATACCATTGAGGGACATACAAAACAATAAAAAAAAATCACATGGGGCCTTGTAAATACGTTAGAAGCAATAGGAAGAAAGAAAAAAAAACACTTGTGTCCTTATCTTGGGGTTCATTTCACTTAACATCATCTTATCTGACCTTTTCTCTGGTCTCAGACATATACTAGCTATTGCAAATAAGAGACACCATGGGGCCTGTTTCTTTGGGCCTAGTTTGATGCACTTAATATAATTTTTTCTAAGTCTTTCCATTTTCTAACAAATGAGGCAATATCATTCTTTCTGATGGATGCATAGAATTCCATTGTGTATATATACCACATTTTCTTTTTTTTATTATTTTTTT
>NW_012267341.1:4864609-5032735 GCF_000151885.1 Dipodomys ordii
TGCATTTCTTTTATGGCTAGGGATGTTGAACATTTCTTCATGTGTCTATTGGCCATCCTTCTTTCTTCTTCAGAGAAGTTTCTCTTTAAGTCTTTCGTCCACTTATTTATTGGGCAGTTGTTTCTTTTATACCAAATTTTCTTGATCCATACATCTACTAAGGAGCATCTGGGCTGGTTTTATATCTTAGCTATGGTAAATAATGCTGCAATAAACATAGTTGTTCTGGTAGTTTTAGTATGGTCTTGTTTGTGATCATTCGGGTAAATGCCCAAAAATGGGATTGCTGGGTCATAGGGGAGCTCTATGTGGAACTTCCATACTACTTTCCAAAGTGGTTGAACAAGTTTACACTCCTACCAATAATGCAGTAAGGTTCCCTTTTGGCCACATCCCCTCCAGCATCTGTTGTTATTAGAGTTCTTGATTATAGCCATTCTAACTGGGGTGAGGTGGTATCTCAGTGTTGTTTAGATTTGCATTTCTTTTATTGCTAGAGAGGTTGAGTATTTCTTTATGTGTCTATTGGCCATTCTTATTTCCTCTTCAGAGAAGTTTCTCTTTAAGTCTTTAGCCCGATTATTTATTGTCAGTTGTTTCTTTGAGGATTATTGTTGGGGAATTTAATTTTTTGAGTTTCAGGTATATTTTAGATATGAGAACCTTGTCCATTGTATGGCTAGTGAAGATATTCTCCCAGTCCGTGAGTTTTCTATTGATCTTGCTAGCTATGTCCTTTGTTGAACACCAAAAGATTCAGAAAGTGGAGCTATGGCTCAAGTGGCAAAGCTCTAGCTTTGAGCAAAAAAGCCCAAGGCCAGTGCCTAGGATCTTGAACTTGAGTTCAAGAAATGGTAGACTATTATAAATTAAGAATGTGGAAATTTAAAAGAAAATATACTGCTGGGTGCCAGTGGCTTACTCCTATAATCATAGCTATTTAGTTACTTAGGAGGCTGAGATCCAGAGAATGGTGGCTCAGTTCCTCCTTAGGTAGAAATGACTATAAGATTCCATGTTCAAAACAACCAGTAAATAGCATGGGTAGAAGCATGACTCAAGTGGTAAAGTGACAGCCAAGCAAATATGAGGTTCTGAATTCAAAGAATGAGGAGGAGGAGGAGGAGGAGGAGGGGAGGAGGAATGAGGAGAAGGAGGAGGAGGAGAGGAGGAAGGAGGAGGAGGAGGAGGAGGAGGAAGGAGTGGCGTGATTGAAGAACACCAGAAATAACAAATTTTAAATGAATTCCTTGAAAAATACCTGAAACAAAGGAAGTAAATTAAGAAGTAAAAGAAATCAAGACCCTGGTGTTACCAGCATGAGGTATCATAGCTTAGAAAATCTGATTACCCTGACAATCATAATTGGACTGAAGCTCAAGTTTAGCAGGAAAGACTTGCAGAATGCAAGTATTCCTTATTCCTAGAAGAAGTACCTAGCATCAAGTAACCACCTGGATATGCACCATAAAACCAATGCTAAGAACATCAAGTTCGTGTCCAGATACTCAAATAAGTATCTGTAGAGTGTCTACAATGTAGCTTTTAAACAGTGACAGTGTAGATTCAGGTAGATTATTTCAATGACACAATGAAGAGAATCAGTGTTTATTCCTTTACAACATAATTGTCATTGTCATTGCTGGTGAAAGTATAAATGAGTTGGACCCTTATCTTTTAGGATGGACCCCAAAGAAACAGATACATAGAATCAAAGATAAATTTTTAAATACATGCTTTATGGTATTATTGTAAGTTGTTTGATTATAGTTTTTAACCATCTTTTGGGAACCAACATGACACTTAGCAAATAAGCATATACAGGAGAAATGGTATTTCCATTATTTTCTGGGGTTTGGAATATTGCTAATGAGTTACATTGAGATAGATCTTGATGAAAGTATAACTGTATTTGCTTTCTATCTCCCTACACCAAGAAGTATATTTCCCAAACTTCCATTCATGAAGCCCTATAACAAGCTAGGGCAACTTATTAGAAGCATGAATTTAAGCCAGATACAGGTGGCACATACTTATAATTCTAACTATTCAGGAGGGTCTGAGGATCTAAGGAGCATGCTTCCAGGCAGCCTGGGCTGGAAAGTCTGTGAGACTTATCTCAAATGAAGCCCCACAAAACCAGAAGTGGTGCTATGGCTCAAAGTAGTAGAGAGCTAGCCTTGAGCACAAAAGCTCAAGCCCCAAGCAATCCCATATCATCTGAATATTCCTGTCTGACTCTTTGGTCTGTGATTTCGTGGGTGTTATTCTCAGCTAATGAAAGAAGAGAAAAGAGGCCTCAGGTTACCTCTAAAAGAAAAAAATTACATAGAAAGTGTATATAGATCAATATTTCAAAGTATAGCTCAGCCATGATACAAAATATAGATACCCTTTGAGAGGGTAGTAAGGAATTTTTGCCTGTACCTACAATTGTCCCGGGGGTTTACACATGCATCTGCTATAATTAGCTCTTTAATGAATTTCTATTAAGTTGAAATGAAATTTGCGTACACACACATTTCAGCCTGCAGGTGCAGATTTCTTTCTTTCTTTACAGTGCACCTTAGTATAGTCCCTTAGTGTCCTCTTTAGTATATGATTTAAATTCCTTATAGTTTCATACTTCAGTGTAGTTCTTATTTTATCCTATTACATTTTCTCTGACTTCAAACATCTTAGGGACATCCTACACCTATTCTCATCTTGACTTCCCTTCTTACTATTTTGAGAAGTCATGGACTATTTGACTAGCACTTTTCATTTCCTGAAACACCCCCCCCCAAATCTACAGTTGTATTTACCTTTCTATGCATATTTTCTCATCAAAATGGTATGCCTTTGATTCTACAATCAACAAAAGAACATGACCTAGTATCACTCAACTTATAAAAAAGCAAGCTGGTCACTGGTGGTCTGTAATCCTAAATTAATCAGGAGGGTAAGATCTGAGGATCACAGTTCAATGCCAGCCTGGACAGGAAAGTCCATGAAAGTCTAATCTCACAAGACAGTATGTTGGAAATGATTGGTACAATTTGGGGAGGGGAGTTACGGGGGGGAATGGAGGGAAAGTGGGAGAAAAATGAGAGAGTGGGGTAACAAATTTGACACGAAAAGTACTTACTACCTTATGTAACTATAACCTCTCTGCACATCACCTTAACAATAAAATTTTTTAAAAAGGAAATAACTGAATAAATCATATCACAACAAAAGAAAAAAAAGAAACTCTTATCTCCAATTAACCACTAGAAAACTGGAAGTGGTCCTGTGGCTCAAAGTGGTAAAGTGCTAGCTTTGAATGAAAAAGCTCAGGAACAGTGCCCAGGCCTTGAGTTCAAGCTCCATGAATGACCAAAAAAGAAGAAGAAAAAAACAAGAAAAATATTCTTTGAGAGTATATCTTTCACTAGTAATTATATTTTTCAGCCCCTCACAATTGAAATTTAGAATAATTGCTCCATGAGTTTTCTTCACTTCTTTCTGTTTTATTCTTTTTTTGTATATTTTTTTATTCTAAAGATATTGTACAGAGGGGTTACAGGTGCAGGAGTAAGGCAATGAGTACATTTCCTATAGAGCATTATTATCTCCTCCTTTGTTTTTCCTCTACCATCCCTTCCCTCCCACCTCCCCAGCTCCTCGCTCCTCCCCACTTAATGTGTTGTATTTATTCTGCTGGAATTTTATATGTCTTAGCCACCAATGACAACCTGGATATAATCCAATGAACTTCTAGCGCCACACATTTTTTTTTCTGTTGGTCTTAGGGCCTGAACTCTGGGCCTGAGGCACTGAAGAGCCTCAGCTTTTCAGCTCAAGGCTAGCACTCTACCACTTGAGCCACAGCTCCACTTCTGGCTTTTTCTGCTTATGTGGTGCTGAGGAATTGAACCCAGGGCCTCATGCATGCAAGGCAAGCGCTCTACCACTGAGCCACTTTCCCAGCCCCTAATGTTACAGCTTTAATTCCATTAGCATGTTGGCATTGTTGATCACTGGAAACACTTGCCCTTTTGATTCTTGCTTACTTTACCTTTGCAACCATTGTGTGTGTGTGTGTGTGTGTGTTTGTAATGGGACTTGAACTCTGGGTCTCATACTCGCACTCAACTTTTTTATTAGTGGCTGGTATTCTACAGCTGGTATTCACAGCTCTACTTCTGGCTTTTTGCTGGTTAATTGGCAATAACAGTCTTAGTAATATATACACTACTATAATTACACTTCTTAAATCTATTGCATAAAACATTACAAATATTAAATAAGCACTTTATGGATTAATAAATATTTCAAAAGATAATTTTAACATATTGTTAATATATTCTACTACCATATCTATCCATCTATCTAACTATTTTTATCTATCTATCTATGTATCTGCCTATCTATTTATTAAATGGAAACTTTAACATTAACAAATTATTTCTGGAAAAACCTGAGTTATTCTGTGTTTTTATTCTTATTTATCCTAATAAGCATAGTATGTCTTCCACAATCAGATTTCTTAATATCAAACCAATCTTTATGATGAATATGCATGTAACTTATTTTGGTTGTATCAATGTTTGGTGCTTCAGTATATTCCATTTGGTTATATTTTATTTATTCCTATAGAGAGAACAAGTTTAATTATTAAGGCATTAGGGTTTGAACTAAGGGCTTTATGCTTGCTCAGGAGATACTACCATTGGAGCCATAACTACCATGTGAGCCACATCTTCCGCTTTTTGCTCTGGTAAGTTTTGAGATATATTTGCCAATTTTGTGTGTGCCCATCTCGATTGTAATCCTACTATTTATACTTACTGCCACAGCCAAATTGACACATGTGCCACCACACACGTTGTTTGTTATCGAGAGGGGAACCTCACCAACATTATTGCCCAGGCTGAGTTGGATCCAGGATCCTGACAGATGTGCAGCCCGGTACCTAGCTGTTGACTGATATAGGATCCCTCAAACTTTTATCTGAGCTTCCCTCTAAGTGTGCTCTTGCTGATCTCAGCCTTCTACATAACAAGGATTACAAATCCATATGGTTTATGAATTAATTTATTCAGTTTTTACTGGCTAGCCTTTTTAAAAAAATCTTCAGATTATTCTCAATTGGGTGAAATTTGCACCACAGGCGACAGTTGGTGATATCTAAAGAATTTTGTTATTGTCATAAACTGAAAGTGACATGTTACTGCTATCCAGTGGGTCCGAGAAACTGCCTGTCTGATAACAAAAGAGAAACATCTGCAATGACAAATTACCTGGCCCCAATTGTCATTAGTGTGACAATTGAAAACGCTTTCTCTGGAGTTAATTACATCTGTGACCTTTGCTCCCTAGATCCTTGCAGGATGTAAAGGCCCAAAGCCTGGTTCACACTCTGGCTCAGCCCACACAGAGACTGCTTCTAGATATAGCTTGACAGAAACATTAACTTGGGAAGATAAAAATGAAATAAAACCCATGAGGCAGTTTGAGATGGCTTCAGATACATGTAACTTCAAATCTCCAAATTTTTATTCTCACTGACTGAATGTACTTTGTATGTCTGTATCCTAGATATACACACATTTCTCTTTAGTGCTTGGCATAGTTGTTTAAAATAACTTAAGATGAGGTTATGGCTTGTGATTGCTCTCTCCTCTTTTTCTCTAACTTGCTTTGCCTGGATATATCAATCTTATACAAAACAGAAAGTCCTAATACAGACCTAGCCTGTCAATCCTTCCTATCCATTTGTTTTAGTTAGATATTTATTTTATGACAAGAATTTTTGTAACATCTTTAAAAAATATTGACATACCTACTTGTAACAGAATATCTCTGAAAAGATACTACCATATTTGCCATTTTGCAACAAAGAAACAAAGAAAAGTTGGATGATTTCAAGGTTGTGTGGTTAATAGGCCATCTAGGTACCATGGCGAAATAACTCATAGTTTGCCCTACTCTTCTGTATTTCCTTTTCCAGAAGAAAATGAGCTGAGTTAATATACCAAAACCTAGATCCACTAACATGGTTGTTCAAAATTATTGTACAGTTCAACCGTATATTCTTGTTATATTCAAATACTCCTTTGAAGGAAAAGGTAGCAGAAACTCAGTTTTTCAGGTAAATAAAGAGAATCAGGAACAAAAAACTAAAAATTTAGAAAACCTATCTCCTGAACTTCACTTTCAAGCATGACATGTGAATAAATACTATCCTTGGGAAGTCAGGAGTGATCGGACGAGAAGACCAAGTTCATACGGCAAGTTGGTGAGACAAAGAGATGAAAGAAAGTTGGTGGAGAAGTATGGTACGTGCGAACTATGAACCAAGACATTCTTCCAGAGGTAGGACCATATACAAATTACCTTTGAAGCTAGGACAGGTTAATGACCTGATTGCATTGCTAGAAATATACACAATGGAGGCAGGCAATCCTAAAAGGGTCAGAGGTCTACTTTGAAAAGGAATTTTCCAACTAGGCTGGTGGCTGACTCCTTCCTACTCTCGAAGCTGAAATCTGAGGATCACAGTTCAAAGTCACACTAGGCAGGAAAATCCCTGATATTCTTATCTCCAATTTTTTTTTCTTGCCAGTGGTGGGGCCTGAACTCTGGGCCTGGGCCCTGTCCCTCAGCTCTTCAGCTCAAGGCTAGCAGCACTACCACTTGAGCCACAGTGCCACTTTCAGCTTTTTCTGCTTATGTGGTGCTGAGGAATCGAACCCAGAGCCTCATGCATGCAAAGCAAGCACTCGACCACTGAGCCACCTTCCCAGCCCCTCCAATTTTTTTAAAGTCAGAATTGGTGTTGTGGTTCAAGTGATAGAGCTCCAGCTTTGAGTGAGAAAAATAAGGGACAGCACCCAGGTATGGATTCAAGCCCCAGTACACACTCTTTGTGTGTCTCCCTGTCTCTGTCTCTAACTCTGTCTCTCTCTGTCTCTCTATCTCCTTATCTCTGTCTCTCTCTTTCTCTCTCTGTCTCTCTCTCTGTCTCTCTCTCTCTCACACACACACACAAGATTTTCAAACTTCTCTCCCAATAAAGGCCAACTAGCAAACTCTCTCCTTCTTGATTTCACCAAAAGAGAAAACAATGGACAAATTATCCTAATAAGGAAGCCTTAACTAAAAAAGACATTTACTCTTGCAAACAAAAAAAACAAAATTACTAAATGTAAAGAGACACAAAGCTTCTTACACCTGTATTTGTTGTCATTATACCCATCTAATAAAAGTTATTTTCTTTTTATTTACTATGCACGCACACTTATGCAAAGAGCTTAGCTGTGCTTGTGTTTTCTGGATTTTAGTACCTTAAATTTGAGAATTTAACTTGGAATTAAAGGAATATTTTTGTTTAATTATAGAAGCCATTCTATCTCCTGTCTACTAATTAAAATCTGGTATTCGCTTAATATGGATGAGTTGAAAATGATAGGGAAGGCTTGTATTTTTGTATTTCATAATTCATTGTCTATTTGATATTGTAGTATTAATATTGTAGTTAATATGTAAAGGTATATTTATTTTTCTATATTTTAAATAAAGAAATAATGTCATTCTTTCTGATGGAGGCATAGAATTCCATTGTGTATATATACACGCATTTTCTTGATCCATTCATCTACTGAGGGGCATCTGGGTTGGTTCCATATCTTAGCTGTAATAAACATAGTTGTGCTGGTAGTTTTAGTATGGTCTTGTTTGTGATCATTCCGGTAAATGCCCAAAAGTGGGATTGCTGGGTCATAGGGGAGCTCTATGTGGAGTCTTTTGAAGAACCTCCATATTGCTTTCCAAAGTGGTTGAACAAGTTTACTCTCCCACCAACAATGCACTAGGGTTCCCTTCTGTCCACATCCCCTCCAGCATCTGTTATTAGAGTTCTTGATTTTAGCCATTCTAACTGGAGTGAGGTGGTATCTCAGTGTTGTTTTGATCTGCATTTCTTTTATGGCTAGGGAGGTTGAGCATTTCTTCATGTGTCTATTGGCCATCCTTCTTTCCCCTTCAGAGAAGTTTCTCTTCAAGTCTTTAGCCCACTTATTTATTGGGCAGTTGTTTCTTTGAGATTTTGTTGTTGGGGGATTTAATTTTTTGATTTCCAGGTGTATTTTAGATATGAGACTCTTGTCCCTTGTATGGCTAGTGAAGATCTTCTCCCAACCCGTGATCTTTCTATTGATCTTGCTAGCTATGTCCTTTGCCATGCAGAAGCTCTGCAATTTCATGCAGTCCCATTTGTCCGACCTTTCCTTGATTTGTTGTGTTTCTGGGTCTCTCTTTAGAAAATATCGTCCTGTGCCAACAAGACCTAGGGTTTCTCCTATTCCTTCCTGTAATGTTTTCAGAGTGTCTACTTTGACTTCAAGGTCTTTGTCACTGGCCCATTTGTTAGGAAATGGAAAGACTTGCAAAAAATTATATTAAGTGAAGTAAGCCAGGCCCAAGGAAACATAGGTCCCATGGTTTCCCTTATTTGCAATTACTAGTATATGTCTGAGACAAGCAGAAGCGCTCAGATAAATTGATGTTAGGCAAAATGAACCCCAAGATAAGGACTCAAATGTTTTTTTTCCTTCTTGGGATTGTTTCTAACATATTTATAAGATGATTTCTTTGTTGCTTTATATGTCCCTCCCCCACGGTATAACCCCTATTTTCACTGTTTTTGATGTTGGTATAATTTGTGGAGGGGAAGGGAAAAAACAAATTGTTTAGATAGGGATACAGGTGAACCCATTGCAACAATGAGATGTACAAGATGTATGTCGAAAAATGAACTTTACAATTTTGGCGAGGGGGGAGGTGAGAAGGGGGGATGGGGGAAGATGGGAGGGGATGGGAAGGGGAAACAAAGGAGGAGGCAACAATGCTTGATAAGAAATGTACTCATTACCTTGTCCATGTAATTGTAACCTCTCTGTACGGTATTTACACAATAAAGAAATAAAGAAATAATGGTTATTCGGTTGCTTTTAAGGAATTTCTGTAGCACAACTTTATTATTTTGCTGGTCTAGTTTAGCCAGGAGTAGGGGTTTGTACCAAACTGATGTTAGTGCCTGAAATATTATTTGCTCTTTTTCTAAGATATCTCAACCCACTGTCATTAATCAGCTTGAGATTTATTTTATTGATTTAATAAAAATAATAGTTGGGACTGGATGATGACAAATCTAACATCATATGGGAATAAAACCACAAAATATTCTTATCAGTGAGCTCCTTGTATAATTTGAGAAAGATACAATTAAAATAGATCTTCAGAAAACGACATTACCATAAATCTTACCCTACTTGTAACTCCTTGGTGAGTTGCTCTAGATTTACAACACAAACTTTACAATATATTTTACTTGGGATTTCCATGCCAGTCACCTCTGTGAAAAAAGTAAAATTGATTGTTTAGCTGCAATGTTAGTGGATGAAAATGAAGACATACGGTTTATAACTAATCTAACAGGTTTAACTCAGGTATCTGGTATCTGGCCTTGAGATAAAGATTAAGCCAGTGTTTAGATGTACAAGAAAGAGATACAGCAACTGATGTCTGTCTGGGAAACCTTTTCTGTGATGCAGCATGAATGCATAAAGTGAAGTCTTCCTACAAAGGAGAGTGGCTTTTATTGTATACAGAATAAAAATAGAGGCATAGTAAGTTTTTGAAATATTTGTGAGTGGAGGGAGGGTGCCCAAAATGTATTCCTTTCTTGGAAAATTAAAACACTTATGCACATATAAAAAATGCACACAAAAAAATTCAACTAGAAAAATACCTGCCTTCTACCTTGTCTCACCTAATCAAGTAATTTTCTACCTGGAAGTTAGCCAGCCATACGAGAAAAGCTATTTGTCTAAACTTCAACCTTATGGCAGCATCCAAAGCATATAAATAATCTTTAAATACTTCATGTAATACAAGGTAAAAGTGTGTTAATAATGAAAAACAGCTGAATATTTCATATTTCCTCAAAACAGGCTGAAGAGGAAGAAAGAAGGAAGGGGAAGAGAAAGAAAAGGAATAGGAAAGAGGAGAGGAGGGCAGGGGAGAGGAAAAAGAAGAGGAAGAAGAGCAGGAGAGGGAGAAAAAAAGGAGCAAAAAGGAGGAGGAAGGGGAAGAGGAAGGGGGGAGGAAGAGGAGGAGGAGGAGAGGAGGAGGAGGGGGAGGAGGAGGAGGAGGGGGAGGAGGAGGAGGAGGAGGAAGCAGATATGGGGCTCCATACCTAGGTTGGACATGCAAAAACCAGAATTTCTTCTTGGGAAGCAAAATCAGATTTTAAATTGAGTTAATTTCTATTGATTTTTCACATACACACATCAAACAAAGCTTTGAAAACCACAGAAAAGTGTTTTCATAGGAATGATGTAAACATAGGTGTGAAGGGATAGCAAAATCTCTTTTTCTTTTTGCTGGTCATGGGGCCTGAACTCTGGGCCTGGGCACTGTCCCTCAGCTCTTCAGCTCAAGGCTAGCACTCTACCACTGGAGCCACAGTGCCACTTCCAGCTTTTTTTGCTGGAATGTTGCTGAAGAATCGAACCCAGGTCCTCATGCATGCAAGCACTCTACCACTGAGCCACCTTCCTAGCCCAGGGAAGATCATATTAACTATGATATTCATATTTAGGAATAAACATATTTCTAGTAGGTACAATAAGAAATAATGGGAAACATCTTCAATCTTTAAGGAGGTTAAATAGGTAAGGGAAATCAACCACCTTCTAGAACATCATATAGCTATTTATATTGATACCTTGTGAATATACAGCCATAGGTTTTTATATCTAATGACAAGTGGAATGGGACAGAAGCAATGAGGTGTATGCAAGAACTCATTGTGATTACATAAAAAAAGGAAACAAATAAAAGGTCAACTTACATGCAAATAATGTGGTATAAGACAAAATGAAGTATTCACTCCTTTATAGTTGGTTGTATTCATTTACCTGCCTACTAATATACAGTATTTATAAAAGTATTTAGATAATTAGCATATACTGAGAATACAATTAAAGAGTATATGGAAACTCCACAATAATGCTGGCGATTCTAGGTAAATTTTCGGTGTTCTTGCTGGTAAACTCACTAACCTTTCTATAAAACACACAAATTAATTTTACAATGAAATATGGCCAACGAACAATATATATAACATTAGCATTCTAAACCGAGATTTTGTACATGGTTCATTGAAACCTATTATGTACGGATGAAAAATACCAGTAGCAATGGAAATGGCAATACATTTCATTGTCAATATAAATTTTAGAAGAAACTCAGCATACAGTGATTAAACCGAAATGAATCCAAGTTCTCTTAAAGCTATTCCTTATTTCTTATGAAAAAAACATGTTAGAAACTTAGAAGAAATTTTACATAGTAGTGGCTCTTTAGTACATAGACCAAGTGGATTACTTGATGCAGTCTTTTCCCCAATAATAGTAAACCTAACCCAAGAGCCAAACAATTAGTATTAAAATTTCCTAATCTTTTAAAATTATGAATAATTTTCTATCATTTAATGAATAATACTTCTTTCATATATTTTAATATCCTGCCTTGGTTCATATTCCAGCCATTTGTAAATAATATAGCAGCATTTTCTAATTCCTTCTCATGCACCTTGAATATGAAAACTTCTAGCCCATAAATCCCAAGTCCACTTTGAAAAAGTGTTCATAGACTCACTTGAGTCATCTTTCTCTCTGACATACATGGCAGAACTTCACTAATCTACAATCCCCTCCTCTCATCTGCTTTTCTTTGCCATTTTTTCCTTCTTGTTCTTGTGCTTCTAAATGTAAATCTCAGTCCTCTAGATTATGTATTTATTGGCTACAATATGTGGTTCCAAATCCTCAAACCCATTCCTCAAGCCAACAGAAATTTGGGGAATATCTGAATGTTCCATTTTCTATTTTCACCTAGAACTTTACACATATACCTCTCTCTGTGTCTCTTTCTCTCTTTTTTCTCTCTCTTTCCTTCCTCCTCTCTTCCTTTCTCTCTCCTCCCTTCCCCCCTTTCTCTGGACACTCTCATCTGTGTGAATTTCTACCTCGGTAAGATCTTCTGAAGTTTATACTACATGTGTTAAAAAAAAAAAGCTGCCAATGTGGAATGGAAAACACAAAATCATTTCTATGGCAATAAGGAGATTCTAGCCATGTAAAGATGTTTCACCGACTTTTTTCCTTTATTATTTTTTTTTGCTATGCTTTGTTGTCTTAAGTCTATTCTCTGTTGCTATAACAATACCCAAGAGTGGGAAATTGATAAAGAACAGAAGCTCACTTAGCTCATGGCTCCAAGGCTGACAAGTCAAAAAGTAGATGGTAGTATCTGTTCAGAACCAGGTAAGGGCTTTTTGTCTGGGCTAGCAGGGCTCTGCAGAATCTCAAGATGAAGTATGGCATTGAATGGTGAAAGGGACTCAGATAAGATTCAGCCAAGCTGGAGACAAACCATTAATCCTTGAATCTATTCATGAGGATAGAGATGAGCTACTCATCTGATCTGGATCTACCTCCTAAAACCTCACTATAGGGGATTAACATTTCCAGGTAAGTTTGGATAGGACCATACAAACCATAGTTAGTACAAACTCCAAGGAGGGAAAAGTCAACGCCTCCAGGATATTGGTTCTTTAGGACCCCAGGTTCTCGTGCAAACTCTTCTGGCTTCAGAGTGATTATCTCTCTCATATCCTGGACAGGTCTATGGGACTTTTGCTCTTTTTACACCATCCTTCAGTTCTTTTGCTTCTACATTCCTAAAACTGAGGTGAAGCAGAAGACTTTGAATGCCCAAACTTTGCCAAGTTTTCTTTGCCAATACAGTCAGTGCTTCTCCTGTCTCAGGACTTTTATACCTTTTGTATGAATGTCTTTCTTTTCCCACAGTTATTTCTCTTCCCCGGTACCACAGAAGAAAGAGAGTCAAGAGTTTCCAAATAAATTTTTTTCAAGTTGCATATTTTTAACCTCTGCTTGGAATCACCCTACCACAAGTAAATAAACAATATACACTAGTAGATTCACTACCTTCAGCATGGCCTGGTTTTAATTGTGTTGCTGTTTCTTGTACATGCTTGCCAGTGCTATACTATTCTTGACTTTCTTCTTCCTCTTTTCGTGAGTGAAATCCGTTTTTTTCCTTTTTGTCTTTTTGTGCGTGCTAGTACCATGGCTAACTCTAGGCCTGAATAATGTCCCTTAGCTTTTTTACTCAATGTTGTATCTCTCTACCACTTGAGTTGCAGTTCCACTTCTAGCTTTTTGATGATTAATTAGAGATAAGAGTCTCCTAGACCAAATTGTTTGAGCAGACTTTGAATCACCATTCTCAGATCTCAGCCTCCTAAGTAGCCAAGAATACAGCTATGAGCCACTGTGGTCTGGCATGAGTACAATGATTGATACTTTCCCAGTGTCTTTCAGAGGATGTCTCAGAAGAGATAAGTTGTCATATTTAATATAATGTTCATCCTTTCTCTTTCCCCCACATATTTTATTAGCATCAATTACTTGTATGTGGGAGATTCATTCTGATATGTCCAAATGTGCATACACTGTACCTGGATCAGATCACACCTCTGCTACTCTTCCTCACCCTTCCTCACCCCTCCTTCACAAACCAATTTCAGCAAGCTTTATTTTTAAACATGTACATAAAGTCTTTTGGCAGTATGAACCCTCCTTTACCCTGCCTGTTAGCTTTCTCTCACTTATGTGTTAGTTTTTTAAGGGACATTCACTACAGTATTTCATATATGCACGTCATATTTTAATCAGATTGAACCCTTGTCTTATTCTAGCTTTCTTCCTCTCCTTTGTGTCCATTATTCAGCAGCTTTCAGTGAACTTCTTTTTTCCATTTCCTTTTATAGATGCAATCTAGAATAAAACTCACACATGTCCTCTTGTATGTGAATGCTGGACCCAAAAGACAAACATAGACATAAACATATACAGAAGGATATATCTATGTGTAAGAGTGTGTGTGTGTATGTGTGTGTATGATGTGTTGGTAATTGTGTTTAATTGCATTACCACTTGATGGGATTAGAGGGAACACAGAAGGAAAAGAGAATGTTAGAGGTTGAATGATCCTGAAATACATAACATACAGTCCTTTTTTAAAAAGTCTCTTTCTACACCCAAACCACTATTTTCCCCTTTTGAAAACTAGTATTTCTGCACTTATGTGGAAGGAAAGATCGTGGTTGTATGTAAACCTCTATGATGTTTGTGGTTCTGATTTCTTTTTATATAATCTTGGCTTTATTTGGGTTTTCAGTTTGCCAAGAAAGATGTTTATTGAGGGGCACTATGTTTAGCATTTTATGGGATCAAATTTAATTTACATGATAATTATGAGAACTAGGTAATATTAATATTCCTATTTTACAAATGAAGAAAATAAGGGTCGTTACAAGGATTAAATGATGCTGGTACCCTGAGTTTGGACTTTCCATCTCTAGAACTGTTGTTTAAGACACACGGTCTGACTATATCAAAGTAGAATTACTGGATCATTTTCCTGAAATTAAATATGATTTTCTAGGAGCTAGTTAGGGTTGATATGGTGTTTAGCTTTGTTACAGAGAATTTTGCATATATCAGCTTTATACAAGACAGTACCTAAAAAACAACTTCTCTTTGCAATGTGAGATAAGATCTAACCACATGCAAGACAGTGCCTCTTCACAGATTCTTGGTGATCTGGCTTCAGGTATTATGAGACCTTCTCTACCTGAACTCACACTGCAGTGCTAGGAGGAAAAGTTGTTTCCCTGTGGTGTTGTGTCAATTCCGTTTTATGCACCACTCCAGCCCTAACCCATCTTGCCTGGACTTTAATTAAATAACCTTCAAGGATGAAGGACCACAGGGGGCAAGGTCTCAGGAATAGCTACAATTATTTCCTGCAGCTATTGATTTTACACTAATGATCTTAAATGATGCATAGCTCTGAATCTAGCAATCTCATTCAGAATGGCAGGTGGGGACTCAAGCGTCAGGTCCCACTGGGGATCTGAGCAATTTGGACAGATTTAAACTTGTTGATGCTGTTTTCTAAGTGTGAAGGAGGTTGAGAATCTGAAATCTGAAGGGTGCATAAATTTAATAAAGAGTATAGTATAAATATGAGAGCCTTTGGATTGTGGAAGGACTGAGTTCAAGTTATAGTTTATTCATTATGGCTCTTGAGCAAGAAACTCAATGCCTCTGAGTCTGGGACCCTGCATCTGCAAAATAAATATAACTTGCATTTGGGGGTTTTGAAGAGGTAGAAGAGATGATTTCACGTCATTCAGCATGATATATAATGCTTGCTGCTTAGTTCCTGTTTTTTGTTTACTAGACATATCTTTTATTCCTAGGACTATTTATTCTTTCATTCTTTAAGCAGCAAAATGTAGAAGTACCAAATAATCAAATCTTTAAAAGTGAGATTAGAGATAATATGGTGCAGCATGTTAAAATAGGGCAGCTGGGTTCTGGTGACTCACTTCTGTAATCTCAGCCACTCAGAAGGCTGAAATATGAGGATTGTGATTTCAAAACTGAAGAACACTGCTCAAGTCCTGAGTTCTAGCCCCAGGATCAACATACACACACACATGGAGGGACAATTGACATAGTTTGGAACTGTATCGAACACTTTATGGCCTTTCTGAATCTCCTGTACCTTATTTGAACATTGTGCATGCCAATAGATCCCACACTGGTTTACTTCAATGAGAAAGAAGATGAATCATGTGGAAATGTTAAGGTGAAAGATACATTATGAAATTTCATTGGACACCACCTGGTAAATAAACTTTCCTGAATAGAAGGCTAGAAATGGAGACATGTTAACAACTTTGCAAGAGTATTGCTTTACTACGATTTTTTGCCAAAATGTTAGGCAATAGTAAACACAGAATGACAACTTTTATTTCTTTTCTTTGATGTCAGAAGCCAAAAGAGACCAATAATCAAGGAGCAGAAGATATCTGAGTTCAAATTTAGAAGATAACAGAAACAAGCAGGTAAAGAATCATGAGTCTTAGATAGCTCCAAACTCTAAACCCCCATCCCCACAGTTCTCTCCTCTTTTCTCTTTCCTCCCCTATCCTCTCTTTTCCCCTCCCCTCTTCCCTTCCTCCTTCCCTCCCTTTTTCTCTATCCCTCCATTCTCCCTTTCCCTTTCTCTCCTTTCCCCTCCCTCTTGTGCTCTCTCTCTGTCTCTGTCTGTCTCTGTCTCTGTCTGTCTCTGTGTCTGTGTCTGTGTCTCTTTCTGTCTCTCTTTCTCTCTCTCTGCCTCCCCTCTCCACTTCTAAACAGTTTCCTACATCTTTTGGATCCAGACATCAACAATATCAACCATCTGATTTTATCTCTGAAGTTCAAACTCTCTCATACTGTATATGTATCAGAAACTCCATTTAATTATTTCAGGTTGCTTAAGTTTATAAGGTGTAATCTGCTATATGACAAGATAATAATTAATGCCACAGAGTCAGAAAGAATAAGAAACTTCGTCTTTAGCCAGGATGTGTGGAAAGCATTTAGAAGTGGCATTCAAATTTAGAGTAGTAGTGCCCAGTGTGCTTTCAGGATAGGTTAGGAAAACCTGTAAATAATTTTATATAGGTGGAAGATTAGGGGTATGTAGTGAAGGGCTATGCTTTAGTGAGCATTGAAGAATGTGACTAATTTTGAGAAACAGAGTGGAGATGTGTCATCTAAACCTTTATCCAAAGATTTCTTTTTCCTGGCATTTGACAGTGTTCTTGGCCAGCAGCTCTCACTGTCAGTGACTTTAGAGGTCTTACCTTAGCCCCTTTGTGGGAGCAATCCAGTAGCTGGTTAAAAATTTTGGTCCACAGGGCACTATTTAATAACCCTCTCAAAACTTGCTTCCAAGTATTTCAGTATGCTATAAGTATTGCCCAGTGTATAAAATTCAGTTCATGTAATCTAGCAATTGTCATTTTACAGAAAGATAGTTGGATCCCAGAAGTAAAAATTCATTCTTTCAATAACCCCATATTTTATTAGCTGAATAAGTTCTGGAATTGAATATTCTTTTTCTATCAGGCAAACATGGTCATTTTTTTGCTACTTCTCTGAAGTAGCAAGTTCTCTAATTCTTACCTTTCTCTATGCCTTCTGTGTTTTGGTCACAGCAAACTATCTTCCATTGTCTAAGTGTTGGTAGTGAGTTATTTTCGTCCTTTCTATATAAGATTTTGGTTCAGAAGAATTCTTCTTCAGCCTATTGTTCAGCTTTTTTTCTGCCTGGATATCTATTTGAAGCAAGAGTGTTATCCAAAGAGCAGTCTGGTACTTTGGGCAGAATTAGACAAAGTTGCTAACTTCATGCCATTTGCATAATGTTCAAGGATCCTACAGAACATAACTTGCTTTTTTGGACATGAATATTTCTACTTTTGGCTGAAAGGCTTAAAGAAGCTCTACCTGAACCTCGAAGAATAATGAATAGAAACAAAAAACAAATTTACAAAGATTTTTGATGTTAACAATTGTGTCTATAATGCAGTTGGCTATAGATCAATAATAAACACCTAAAATCATAACAATATTAAAGGCTTTTGATAATGGTTTTAGTGATAAGAAATATTCATCCAAATGTAAAGAAGATATATAGTAAGATGAATTCATGCATTTAAAAATTATACTGAGCATTATCTAACAGGTCTGCTTAAGAATTATTTAGTTCTTTGGGTAAAGGGACATTTTATTGGCATACCATTTACTATCGATTAGAGCCATGACTCTGTAAAATTATATGTTTTGAGATTTGTTTTTGCAGCAGACATACAAATTACCTGTGTACAGTGGAAGGGAAAATTGTTAAGGTTATGCAGAATTTTATTCCAGCTGCTCTTCTTTCCATATCCGTAATTACTCAGTTTCTCTGATTAAAATCAGTTTAACCATCCTGCTGTTTTCCTTCATTTATGTGCTAAAGAAATCCTTACATGAAGGCTGGGAAGGTGGCTCAGTGGTAGAGTGCTTGTCTTGCATGCATGAGGCCTTGGGTTAGATTCCTCAGCACCACATAAGCAGAAAAAAAGCCAGAAGTGGTGCTGTGGCTCAAGTGGTAGAGTGCTAGCCTTGAGCTGAAGAGCTGAGGGACAGCACCCAGGTCCAGAGTTCAGGCCCCATGACTGACCAAAAAAGAAAAAAAAAACCCTTACATGAGGCATGTTTGTTATTGAAACATATTAATTGTGATGTGAGAACAAAACAAGGGAACTTAATTTTACAGATGAGAAACTAAGGATGATGAGTTAACCTGGTGCCATTTTGTTCTATTAGTACTGGTGGTAGCAAGATGCGAACACAAGTTTTTATTTGTCTTCATAGCTTGTGGTCTGCATAAAAGAGAATATTCTGTGTGAATGCTGAAAATACATGGTGAAAAATGTAGAATCTTGCCAATTTTTGGCCCTGCTAAATAACCTAAGAAAGATTTTAGAGACACCTTTTCTTCATTCTCTTAATATTTTAAGGTTTACTCTACCATGTTAATTCCAAAATATACCAGCATTGTTACATTCATTGTTAACTCAGTCTTCACGTTTGAATATTAATAATAAAATAAGAGAAAAAAGAGAAAGGAAGATCTATAATCATCATTTATTTTAATAACCTTGTATATTTATTGTTTTTATTGTGTGGTATTTCTTTGAATGACACAGAAAACTGGTTATAATACTTTAAGAAGGATTTGTGAGTGTCAGACTGGAGTAACAGGAAGATTCTCAACCAGTTACACATCATTACTTTATGAGAAGTTATGTCTATATGAGATTATCTCTTTTATTTGAGAAGAAAAAGAATGAATCTTGACATTATTACATCTTTATTTGACTGTAGAGATCTGTGCTTACTAAACATCTTCCCTAGGGATAAAATGCAGAGGAGGAAAAACGTCTAAGACGTTTATGTTGTGGATCTTCTATAAACGTTATGTGCTTTGGAAATGTGGAAACAGATTCTCTGTATAATGAGTCCAATGTAATCTCTTGTTATTTCTATCTAATGTATCTAATCCGCTTTGTAGAATGGGGACCACTGAGTACATCAACAGCATGCTTATATTACAGAAGCCTTTGAGGCATATTGAAAATTACATTGTATTTAATCTGTGATGGGTCTGAAGATTCAAAGATAGAGAAATCCTGAATCATTTAAGTAAGCTGGAATAATCACAAAAGTCCTGTTATTCTTATAATTTTTTTCATAAATTCTACCTTTAGGATATATAGTCATTCTGTAAGAAATTAGGTTTTGCCATATTAATTTTCCAGAATGGAAAGGTAGTAATCCAAAATCAGTTTCTCTAGACTGGTGACAGTACGAATGATTCTGGAGCTTCTGGGGGAGTCTAATTTTCTTCTTCTTCTTGTATTTCTAGTTTCCTTTACGCATTTCCATCACATCATTCCAACCTCTTGCTTCTGTTTCTACTTCTTTGACCTCCTTGCCTCATTCTTTTGGGTGAAAATATCAAGGAGCTTCTCCCAGTCTGTTTAAATTGCTATAAAAATTATCTGGGTAATTTATAAAGAATAGAAACTTAATAATTATATTTCTGGAGGCTGGAAAGTCTAAGAACAATGTACTAGAGACCAGTGTCTGAAGGGACCAAGTTCTTCATACATGCTGCCTTAAACTTATCCTCACATGCTGGTAGTAGTGGTAGTGGAGGTGTCTGTGTGTGTGTGTGTGTAATTGCATGTGTGTGTGTAATTGTATGTGTGTGTGTGTAATTGTGTGTGTGTAGGAAATATTCCTCAGTCCTCTTACAATAGCACTAAACCACTAAACCCACTTCTCTGTCTTGCTTGTTTAAGCTAGTTATCTCCATGAAGCCCCATCTCTTAATACCTACACTTTGGGGAATGCATTTTAGTACTTAGATTTTGGAGGCTACAACACTAATGAGAGCAAATTCATGCAGCGGCATCTGTTCCTGATTAGGACACCATGCATTAATGAATATTGTTATTAATATTGTTACTTTCCTCACATTTGCACTGAATTAAAGGAGGAAAGAAAAACAATTGTCCATTCTCACCCCAAAGAAAGAATAGCTATGAAGAGCAGAAATAATAAAAGTACTATGTCTACAGCAGAAAAGCTTCTAATGAGATTTTTAAATTTTAGGTGAATAATAGGTAGGCTAACAGGATAGAAGTTCTTTTTTTAATTTTTTTAAAATTTTTTTTATTGTGAAAATACTGTATAGAGGGGTTACAATTACATGGGCAAGATAATGAGTACATTTCTTATCAAGCATTGTAGCCTCCTCCTTTGTTTCCCCTTCCCATCCTCCCCCCACCTCCCATTTAACCTTCCTCCCCCCCCACCAAAGTTGTAAAGTTTGTTTTCAACATAAGACTTGTACGTCTCGTTGTTGCAATGGGTCCACCTGTATCCCTATTTAAATGTTTTGTTTTTTCCCTTCCCCTCCACAAATTATAACAACATCAAATACAGTGAAAGCAGGGGTTATACCATGGGGGAGGGACATACAAAGAAACAAAGAAATAATCTTATAAATGTGTTAGAAACAATCGCATGAAAGAAAAAAAACATTTGAAAAGGTCAGTTAAGTTGATATTAGGGAAATGAACCCTAGGATAGAAGTTCTTTAGTATCTTCTATAACACTTTTCAGCTATTCCTAATAAGAAAATATTATCTATCAAATCTTAGGTATATTTATGTAAGGGAAGGGTTGTTGTTAAAATCTTAACAAATCATGTTGAAAATTACACTATTTTCCTTTATCCACACATATGATTTCTAAATTGAATTTCTTATTAAGAACTTTGCATAAACCAGCAGGATCTTAAGCACTGTGGCACAAAGAAATTCAACAGATTCCGCCTCTACACTCAATGCCAGTGGTCCAGTGGGAGGGAGAGATAAGTAAGTAGAAAACTGTAATTTTGTTGTGAATAAAGACTAAATAAATCCAAGATAGGATGGGAGAGCTGAGGTCAGGGAAAGATCTCTTAGGATGTCACAACCTGTTTTTGAATAAAAAGAATGTGAAAGACATTTCAAATGCTACAAAAATAGGTTCACATAATTTGCCTCCCCTACTAAGGCTGTTAGGCTGAAGTTATGCTTTTCAATTTAGGTTTGGACACATCCCTGCCCCATGTTCTACTCCAAAGGAGGCCCAGAGAAACCGTATCATCTGTTAACTTCCCTGTCCCATTGATTGCCTGGTGTCCCTTTGAGAACCAGGGAATGGCAGAAGAGACCCAGGCGAGATGCCTGCAGTCTTGGAGGAGAGTTTTGATCTACTTTCAAAATTGTGTTATCTAAGGATAGAATGCATTCAGATTTTCCTCTTCCGCTCTTGGCCTCCATAACCTGCCACCTGCTCAGATTATTTTAGCGTAAGGACTTCATCTCAGGTGGACATCCATGTATTCTTGACAGGATTAAAACTAATTGCTAACCCTAGGGCAATTTTTTTCTAATATCCATGATCTCATCAGTATCATTATTAGATACATCATTGCATAGCACATAATAGCATAACAATAGACCTAGATAGACCTTTCTCCTCAGTGACCTCAGGATGTATTCATCACCAACTTTGAACAAGTATTTCCTACGTCTTTTTACAAAAGAGGGAGCTGGAGCTCATTGAAAATAATATCCAGCTCAATTACAAACAGTAGTTTTGTGTTTACTATATGGACTCTTGAACTCAGGGCACTTAAAATGTATTTCCCCCTTTAGCCGCATACATAGTTTAGAACAATGCAACATGAGCTAAATTATAATTGTGATTTTATTACATAATTTTAGTCTTTCAAGAGAAATTTAAGTAAATAAACTTAGAAAAAATTAGCAATTCAGCTTTTCCCTCCAGATTTCCATGAAGTAAATATGGCAACTGATAGCGCATCTCGCTTGGTATTTCCAAACAGCTCCTTGGAAGGCTTGATTTGTTTTCCTTTATTATTTTAGCATATCTTGTCCCAGCACCAAAGCTCCTGTACAGTTTGTGTATACACACCTAGACAGAGATATTATTGTCTTGTGGTGGAAGGATTCTCAATGAGAGAGGAAATTAAAAAGGAACAGCTGAGGAAAACAGAACGATTGCATCTTCCCTGAGCATCAACATTGACAACACCTAATAATCTTGAAAGACATTTAGTTCAGTCCAATAAATATTTGTATCTGTCCAAAGTTACCATTGTTCATTATTTTCGCAGTACACCTGATCACATTTTGTACAGAAGTAAATTGAATGCTTGTTAAGAAAATCGAATTGGAAACTTTATACAAAAGTCTTCTAATTGGCTTAGTTTAGGCTTTTTTTTTTAAATGCTGGAAGATATACTTTTGCAGCTTCCTCTAAAAATGTGACCACTGCCCTGCTTGAATCTGTTCCCTTAAAGCGATTCCAGACCCTCAGGTCTTGTAATGCAGTATTTAGAACTGGAAAGTATGGTTCGGCAGGTTTGTATGACCCCTTCTGAGACCATTCTTATGGAAAGCTAACAGACTAGTACCTGAAGTCTCTAGTTCTTCCAACCAAACAGTTCAGGTGCTTATGTGTCATTCTCCTATTAACCTCTGGGCAGGCAGGGAGTCTGGACTCAGCCTCAAATATTGTCATAAACCCTGTAGTAATTGCTTTCTCTTCTTCTCATAACCCTCCAGTGGTTATAATGAAGTACAAACCTGTTTTTACAGTCTGTCAGCAGGTGACTGCTGAAATTCATGAAGCGAAGCAAAACCACACAAAGCTGCTGCTTTGTCCTGTGAGCAGGTGAGAATCCATGGTGAAGGCAGCGATCTCACTAGTCTAGGCCTTTCACTAGCTCCCAAAGAGTTCCACACCTACTGTATCCCAGGCTCTTCCTAGTTCACTTGCTACTACTCATAGAGAAGTTGAAAATTGGACTTTGCTCTTTCATTTTAATGAAGAAGACATGGAGGTCATCGTGGTTTGGTGTTAAAAGTCTTTCTGAACTTCCTAATGTACTTAAGATAAAAGCTGAACTTCTGTGGTTAGAGGAGTAGCTTCATGGAAAAACACTTGCCTAACACTTACCTCAGAACCACAAACAAACAATACCCTGAATTTTTTACTAAGAGGCCTATGAGGCCTGGTTTCACTGTTCTGTTCCATTCTCATCCCAGTACTGTCTTTACTCATATCCCAGATTTCCAGCCTTTGAAGGGTTTCTGGAATCCCAGTCAGGAGCCATCTTGGTAACGTTTGTGCCTCCTTTCCTCCTGCCTCTGAACTAAGATCAGGTCTGGCCTGAGCCATATTGGCCACATAGTGGATGGTAGGGTATGGCATCTTGTCTTCAGATTGGGGGAAAGAAACACCCCGCCCATCACCTGCCTCCCAGGTTATGAGCATGCCGAGATTCCTGGAGGCAGGGTGGGCACTTGGCTGATAGTTTACTGAATCTGTCAGTCCAGTGCCAGGGACTGGGAATTTCCTGTGGACCTTCCCCCTGTTCTGATCCTATTTAGGCCTGGACCAGCCCAGCCATCAGTAGGCCCTGCCACGTGTATCTCTGTGTTCGTGTCCTGTCTCCTGTCTCCTGTCTCACTTCTGGTCATCATGGCATTCTAGTTCAGCTCTCCAACAGAGCTGAATTGGTTTGTTGGTATTGATTTTCATTCTTTCTTTCTCTCTAGCCTGTTTCCTAACCATGTTAAGTGTATTTGGGAGCTGCAGGCCTTTGTAACAACTGGCCGGCCTAAAGCGTGCTAAGTATATAATAAAGACTCCAATATTCCAACCTTCCAAAATGTGGCTTCTGGAAAATGTACCTTATAATATCTTAATTTCTCTTAATTCTCTTTATTACATTCCACTCTCTACCTCTCTCTTCCATAAATAGTTGATGGGTACTTTTATATTTCAGTGATGTGGATAATAGTAGACTTAGGAAAATAACAAAAGCATCATCTTCATATCTGTTATAATCTAGTACATGCCAAAAGTATTTTAATATGCTTAGGGGCAGCAAGAATTCAGAGTTACTGGGCAGTCAGAAAGAGAATAATAAGGAAAGAAGTATAATGAAATTAAGAGAAATGGTAAGGTGTTATTTTTACCTTAACTACTCAATATTTAGTCTAACTGCCAACTGCAACTTAGTACTTTTTGATCACTATCTTCCCATTCCTCTCTTCTATGCTGGCATAGATTTTTTTCCCTGAGCAATGCAAGGAGGAAATAGATATTTTGAACAGAAAATGAATGTGACCTCTCCGGCTGATGTTGAGAATATAATGACAAAATATAAGTGTAGAGGAAGAAATCTGCATTTATAGGAGATTTACTACAGTCCACATTAGAGTTGATAGAGATGAAAGAGATTGATTGAGATTGACAGAGAAGAAAGAGATAAGTAGTTGGATTCTGAGAGTATTTTGAAGTAAGAACCAATACAATTTTTTTTTGCTCTACCACAGAAAATAAGATTCAAGATTTTTAGAGAACTAGAACAAGTTAATTATCGGGTTATTTGTTAATACTAGTGAGGGGATGTGTTTTGGGGAAAAGATGTACATGTACTTGATATATTTATTAGGGATTCATGTGCTAAGGCCAGTGTACCATCTGAAATTCCAGAGGAAGTTGAGGGCTGCAGTTTTAGATAAGAGTTTTTTAGAATATATCTGGGCTTCCTATCTTGAAACTTTTTTTTTTCATTCTGGCTAGAATATTGTTATTCTGATTTTTTTCAAAACAGTTGGATTTTTTTATTTCCAGTGTTAGCTTAAATATTACCTTCAGATATCCAGCCCTTCACTTAGTTGATTACACTGTCAATATAGAGCCCCTCTTCCTCCTCTTCTCTCACCGCTAACCTGGCTTGAATCAATCAATCAATCAGTCAGTCAGTCAGTCACACAGGGAATGTCTGCCTGTCTGCCTGTTTGCCTTCCTGCCTATCACTTCTCTCTTTCTGTCTATCTATCTGTCTGTCTGTCTGTCTGTCTCTACAAAGCTTTTAGCTGTTATCTATCAATCTATAACTTACCAATCTACTATCTGTCTCACAGTCTATTCATCCATCTGTCTGTCCTCTGACCACATTACCTTCATAATTGTCGATTTCATTGCAAAGCACACAAGTTCAAACATACCACAATTCTGAATTTTTTGAATACTTGGTTTTCTAGTTTACTATCTACAACTCCCCCACCCACAAAATAGAAGCTCTACATGGTCACAGACTATGCCTATTTTACTTGCTTCATGCCAACTGCTCTGTATACTACATATTTATTTCATAAGGAGAATTGAGTTCTGCAGATGCTTTACTTTTTAACCCTTGACTCCCAGTCATTGTCAGACCCTGAGCATATTCAGAAATGCAGACACTACATTAGCATCTTGAAGCTGACCTACTGCCGAAGTCAGGATGGCCCATTAAGTTTGAGCCTGTTATCCTCTGTGGCTAGAATGGCAAGAACACTTCTGTGGAAATCTTTTTTCTTTCCTTTAAGGTTGATAAGAAACCGAGTTGCCTGTGGCTCACGCCTGTAATCCTAGCTACGCAGGAGGCTGAGATCTGAGGATCTCCATTCAAAGACAGCCCAAGCAGGAAACTCCATGAGACTCTTATCTCCAATAAACCACTAGAAAACTGGAAGTGGTAGAGCTCTAGCCTTGAGCTGAAGAGCTGAGGGACAGCGCCCAGGCCCAGAGTTCAAGCCCCATGACCAAAAAAATAGAGGTTAATAGGAGCCACCTAATTCATCTTGACTTATTCCATACCCTCAGTTGTCTATCTGTATATTAAAGATATAAATAAATACACACTGTCACAACTGCTAAAATCATTGATTTCTACTCAGTTTTTTGAAGATTGAAGAGACAACATTCAACTATGAGGAAGCAATACTTCACAGAACAAGTACCTTTTTGGCTAACTTTAGAATAATGAGATGTTTAGTAGGTTAAAGTGATCAAATATAATTCAAAACATGAGTTCTGTGTCAAAAATACTTAAATTTTCAGGCCTCCCATTATAACTTGTAGTCTAGTTCAAGTTACTTGAATTTGTTGAATCAGATTTTCCTCATCTATTACATGATGATAACAATACCTACTTTTCAGGGTATTTTTTCTTAGCATTGAGATGATCACAGTGTGGTTCTTTTTTTTATTATTATTGTGAAAATGCCATACAGAGGAGTTACAATTACACGGACAAGGTAATGAGTACATTTCTTATCATGCATTGTAGCCTCCTCCTTTGTTTCTCCTTACCATCCCTTCCTATCTCCTCCCTCCTCCCCTTCCTCCGCTGCCCCCCTCACCTCCCCCCCCCACGCCAAAGTTGTAAAGTTCGTTTTTTGACATAATGACTTGTACATCTCATTGTTGCAATGGGTCCACCTCTATCGTTATTTAAACAATTTGTTTTTCCCCTTCCCCTCCACAAATTATACCAACATCAAATACAATGAAAGCAGGGATTATACCGTGGGGGAGGGCAGTGTGGTTTTCATTAACGGAACGTTGCTAAGAAAATTCACATAGGATAATTTTGCATGTTAATTTTGGCATAGAACCAATAGTAAATTCTAATCCTAGCACATGAAAGTTTTATCTAATTTACTTCATTTCAGATTTCCAGGCAGTATATGTAAGTCTAGCGAAACGTGATATCCCACAGTGGAAATAGCTGGTGCTTTGGATTGTAAATGAGCTGCATATGAGCTAAGCTTGCGTCCCTTCTTGTCTGTGGCATCTTGAACTAAACTTTCTGAACTTCAGGTTTCTTATTTGTGAGCTAAATGCAACAGTGCTTAGTTCACTGAGTTATTTTATACTATTCAATCTTCTGTAAATGTCATTAACAGGGCAGGGCACAGGGCTATGCCACACACTCATAGTGGAGCTGTGGTATGCCTTGAACATTTAATATTATTTTATACTTTTATCTTCACAGGGCAGGAATAGACACAATCACCATGAAAGTGTTAACTCCAATCTTGCTCCCTTTCCTTCTAGACTCTGGGAGTGGCATTACATTCTCTCTATCTTCACAATTAGGTAGGATAAGTGGTAACCCAGGT
Organism: Dipodomys ordii; assembly: GCF_000151885.1. Classification (NCBI taxonomy): domain Eukaryota; kingdom Metazoa; phylum Chordata; class Mammalia; order Rodentia; family Heteromyidae; genus Dipodomys; species Dipodomys ordii. The sequence continues at coordinate 4,891,722 of NW_012267341.1, forward strand.
CATTCAACAATACTTAGAGTTCATGTATTGGATGACTGCACAAAAGTCCAAGAAAAACAACACATGGCCGTTTGATTCCCTCTTCCTCTGCTACAGTGGTCACTGTGCCCCATTTGTAGATGGACAGTAGCTTAGAATCTACGGGAGACAGACTATAGACAACTATTAGGATTATATGTGAGAAACACAGTTATCACATGGAAAGGAAGCGAAATCTGAGAATTTTTGTTCCTGCATCTCTCCTTGATCCATTCTGACTAGTATAACTCAGTACAAGTAATACTCACAGCAAATGCTAATTTTCAGGAATAAAAACCACTTTTACTCATTTTTCCTCTTAGAAGGCCTTTATGGACAATAATTCCCTGATGACTAATAGAAAGGTAAGGCGATTTACTTCAATGACAATGAAAAGAAAATAAGTCTTGCTCTATGAACCCTAGAGCAAGTGAGAGACAATGCAATTTTAAGAACTGATGAAGAGTTCAGGTAGTATGAATAGATTATTACAAGGAAAATTGAGTTCACATCACTCTGTTCTTGTTTAAAAAGCCTAAATAATGTTGGATTTAAAGGAATTAATTTATTTTTTTATTTGAGGCATGGTTAATAATGCAGAGACCTAATAAACCTAAAATCTAATAAACCAACCTAATAAACCAAACCTAATAAACCAAAATGTAATAACTCCTGGTAAAGGCTGGAATTGAAAGCACTTCTTCTGTAAGAGGCACTTAAATACAGAATAGTGTGAATGGGATGAAGCGACCCCTGATTCCTGTGCACCTGAAATTGTGTCTTGTTTGTTACTTCTGTTTAAAAGACTGCCCTTAAGTAACTCAGATGTAAGATTTTAATCCTCCTAAGTTCCTAAGAAATAACATGATTTAGTGATTAAACTCTAGCTCTTAGAGTCTGATCATATAATTCATATTTGATTGTTTGTGACTGCTAGATATGTGAACTTAGGCAATTATAAACTATTACTCTGTTTTCTCATTTCTAAATGGGATACAAATAATGAATATTCTTTAAACTTGTATGAATTCTACAAATTAAAATTTTGAAGTGCTTGAAACAGTCCAAGGCATATACTTAGTAACATTTGATACTTTTAACTGCTTTTATTAATTGGCCCTCACTTTTATTTTTCATAGAAGAAAATAATTACATTAAAGTCTTGCTTTTTTGAAAAGCAAAAACTTTTCAGTAAGGTTACATCTCTGTATTATTTGTCTCAGTAGATTGTTATAACTAATGAATTCCAATATAAAAATGATCAGTAAATATTTGCTGACTACATGCATCGTTGACTTTATAATAACAGCTACAACTAAGTGCAAGTGCCTTATGCCATAATAAGCTACTTAAGAAGCTGAGACTTGGAGGATTGTGATTGGAAGCCATTCCTGGCAAAAACAATTTTTGTGGGACTCTATTTACAATTAACCAGCAAAAGCCAGAGACATGGATTAAGTGATAGAATGCCAGCAATAAGCAATCAGTCTAGGTAAGAGCACAAAGCATTGAATTCAAACCTCAGTACTAGCCTAAGTAATAGCTACTACAATTATATTTAAACACGATCTACCTTATTCTAAATGTTGCTATCTTAAATTCTCAAAATAAACTGATAAAATATTACAGATGATAATATGAGGCAAAAGGATGTTAAATAATTTTCAAAATCATATAATTTAACAAGTGGACAGCAGTGAAAGAATTGGGCTTAGATTCATAAATGCTTAACTTTTAAGCTCATATAAATGGTTTTTGTTTAAGTATTTTATGAATAAACTTTATTATGCAGCTGAGAGTTTGATGCAGAAATCTGAGGCCAACTCTTAAAATAGCATTTCCATTACATAAATTCTACAAAATGAAACTTGTCTTTGTGCATGTGTGCACCATTAATTCAGGAGTCTTTTTTTCCAGAACTAGGGTTATCCTTATTTGGTCTTAGCATGATGCATGACATAAAAGAGGTATGTAGTATATGCTAATAGATAAATGAGTAGTAGCTCATCACCTGGCAAGGGAGACTTTATTGTGCTATATTTCAGAGGTTGCCTTAAATCAGACTACCAATGTCATGATTGTACTTGACTAGATATCAAATATTATGTATTGTTTCCATGTTAAACATCATGAAAATATGTAAGGTGGAAACTACGAATGTAATTTTACAGATAAATGCCTGATTATTGAAAAAATGCCCCAAATTTTAGCTATAACACTAAATTCTTTCTATCTTAATTTCTGTACAATATAAGGCTTTAATGTGAAGTAAAAGAGAAATAAAGTCTGGGCTGGCAAGGTAACTCAGTGGTAGAGTGCTTGTTTTGCATTCATGAGGCCCTGGGTTCAATTCCTCAGAACCACATAAGCACAAAGAGCCAGAAACGGTGCTATGGCTCAAGTGGTGGAATGCTAGCTTTGAGTTGAAGAGCTGAGGGACAGTGCCCAGGCCCAGAGTTCAGGCCCCACAACTGACAAAAAAATAAAAACAAATAAAAAAAAGGTACACTGCTTGCCTAACAAGCATGAAGTCCTGAGTTCAAATACCAGTACTGAATAAATAAAAACACAAAGCCAGAAGTGGAAGTGTCTCCAATGGTAGAGCTCCAGCCCTAGCCAAAAAAAGAGAGAAATAAAGTGGATAGGAATGCATGAGGAGAGAGGAGAGAGATAGAGAATGGTGCGGGGAAGGAGGGAGAATGAGAGAAAATATAAACGGTCCAATTTTTTGTTTCTCCATTAATTACTATAGCGGTCTTTGGAGTTGCATCCCTTTGAGAGCTCAGGGTAATCCAAGGAGTTTAGTGGTCATGTAGGCAATGATTCACATGCATGTGCATGTCATTTTTATTTCTCACATACTGTTATTGAATGAACTTTAACCATTTAGGAACAATTAGCTGTCTTCGATTTGCAATGGGCATTCAGTCTACTTCAACTTACCAGCCTCTTGGAGTGTTAGAATATTATGGGAAGCAATGTGATCTTTTTCATCCATCATGGGCTTGTTTGCCCTGTATATCTGTGGTGCCAGGCTATGGAAGCTGAGTGAAGAGGTTTGGGTACCTTGCAAAAGGCGCCTAACAGGTTGATGAGGGGGGTAAGTAATCATCATTGCACCTGCCACGTGTGGGATTGTCTATATTTGTGCCTTAGCATTTTGGGTCAGTGTGGTGATACACAGGCTGTAACAAATTGAATGGCTCAATGTTTTGATTAAAGGCTAGAGATTCAAACCAGACAAGGCAGCAAAGATGTTTGGTCCTACTGATGTCTTCCTGAAAATTGCTGAACCATTTGGTCAGCATACAAGACTTCTGGCTTAGAGAATAATTACATCTGGCTAGTTGGTAAAGAATTCTCTCAACAAAAATTTTCCAAGAATAGTAAAGTTCAGTTGTTTTCAAAAAAAAAAAAAAAGAATTCTCTCAACCATACTGCAGGGAGCTTGTTGGACTATTTTTAAAGGCAATGCAACTGGAAAGCTCCCCTCTAACGCTTCACAAAATCATTTGTGGAGTGTGAAACAATTTAGTTTAACATCTAACAGAAATAGCACATTAGTGTGGAACTATTTTCCTGGCACTGAATGCATCTTGCAAAAAATATGGCAAAGTGATTTGTGAAAAGGTTCATATGCCTATGAATGAGTGATGTGAGCTATCTTCTTTTTTTCTAAAAAATACACTGAATACTTAAAGGAGAATGTAAAGTCTGAGTTATGTTCTAACATAAGTTCTTCATACTGTTACTTCTCATACAATCTATTGAAAGAAAACAGCATTCTGATTTCTCAAGATAGTATATATCCAAAGCCATTTGTTTGTATGTAAAATTGACAAATACCAGAGACAAACCTCAACCACCAAATGGCACTATAATATATGTATCTATAGAAAATGCATCTCTTTAATCTTTGCCTATCCTTGTACTGGATGTGTATGAGAGGAAACGTTTTCTGAAAGTTGGATCTTACTTCTTTAAATACAGTTTCAGTATATCTCTGGATCAGACAGACTCTCTCTTAACCTTTCTAGCATTTCAAGAATGAAAAGTTCTTACTTACTTCAGGGGAAAGGCTGGGATTTTCATAACAGGCCTATGAAGATACACATTGCAAATTGGTATTTATTTAATTCCTGTTTCTATGCACCTGCTCATTCATTGCTATTTCTTGCACAGAATCTTTTTACAACACTCAAATAATTGTACCTAAAGTGAAACATATATCTTATTTTGAAGCTGAAATAACATACTCTAGAAAAGAAGAAAAAGTGATGTTATTCAGATTCTGAAAGTCTACGTTTCCCTAGATTAGTTTCCTTCCAGAAACACTTTGAGGGAGAATGATAAAAGTGGGGATACGTGAGAATAAAACAAAAATCATTTAGTACACAGAAACAGTAAAGGGAAATGCGAGAAGAGTTGAAAGGTTTAGTTCTGTACATTTCTGAAAGATCTTGCAATTGGAACTTGTAATTTTCATTTTGCTGGAATTTTGCTCCAACCTTCTTCCTACAAAGTTAAAAGACTCTCAGTGTATATATATTAAGATGTATATAAATTAAATGTATATAAATTAAAATCAACCAGAGCTCAATTAGAAACATGGAGTGGTAAATTAAGATAAGTCACCATTATCTAAAAGCCAATGTAGTAATTCATTTAGATGAATGCTAAAAAAAACAGTAGTAAGTCTAATAGCTGAAATACTTTTAGGGAATAGGGATAGTTACATGGTCTCCCTCCATTGTTCACCTAATATTTCCAAAGAAAAAATAATGATATGGAGTGATCTTGTAGACATATCACCAAGTTACCAATTGTTACCAATCTTAGCATGATCATAGTGGGAATAAGTTACTGTGTCTTTTGGTAAACACAAGAAAGATACAATGGCTTTGTATAGTATAGAATTCATACCGTAACTATTAGTGATAAGGAAAAAAAGTGAGAATGGGACTATTTCTTAGGCATAGGTATATTCCTTCGAGGACACATTCTATTAAGCACTAACCCCATTTACTATCAATGTGTGTGATTCACCAAGCTTCAAATCTTTCCATTATGGTGATGTTCACTTTAAGCTTGGGTGATTTTTCTTCCTCAGGATATACAAGGCAATTATCTACCTACTCAGTTGATGAAGCCCACAGACTTCCATGAAGGAAGAAAACTATGCTGATTCGGATTCTTCTTCAATCGTTATTGTAAGTAACTTCAAGTTAGAACTGATTCAGGACCCACTAGTGTAAAGAATGCTTTTCTCAAAAAGGAGTCATACCTCTTAGGGCTTGAGAGGAGTGTGCTCTTGAGATATTTCCCAGTAAATCATATTCTTCACAAGCAAATCATAAATCTTGAGCACATGTATGATATCAATTCTGAATATTCCTAGAGTGAAATATTGTATCCCGGTGATTCTTTGGCTGTGGTTACTATCTTGTTAATCTGTTAATGCTTACATATTTGGCACTGCTTATGAACCCATTTCCTTAAACTGTATCGTGCTGCTTCTATTAAAATAATACAGAGGACAAAATGTTTGGAGTCTTTTAATGTCTTCAAAATGTATTCAGTGAGATAAACCCATAAAAGTTCAAAAAATAGGGCTGAGAATGTGGCTTAGAGGTAGAGTGCTCGCCTAGCATGCATGAAGCCCTGGGCTTGAATCCTTAATACCATATAAGCAGAAAAGGCCAGAAGTGATGCTATGGCTCAAGTGGTAGAGTGCTAGCCTTGAGCAAAAGAAGCTCAGGGACAATGCCCAGGCCCTGAGTTCAAGCCTCAGTACTGGCAAAAAAAAAAAAAGTTTAAAAATTAGGTAAATCAATATGTAGGAGATAAGAGAGGAAAAAATCAGTTCTGTAAAGGAATTTCAAGGGTACTTTTTATGCTTTGGAAACTATTATATATGAGTCCACATCAGGCATTTAATGAACATTTCTATGAATAGCATATTTTGTGATAAGACTTACTGACAGAAAATGTTACTATCCCTTCATAAAAATTGGGAGACAGGGTGGCAAGCTGAGAATTTTTGGCAAAATAAACAACACGAGTATAGACAGTGGAATAAATCAAGTTTGAGTTGTCCTTGGAAAATAAAGAATGATTGTTTCAAGAGCTTTGTGAATAAAGAGGGATTTGTGTAAGATATTAAAGAAGCTGCCAGGCACTTGAGGGTGTAAGCCATGGTGCACAGCTTGGGTTTTTGTATAATACATAAAAAGCAGGTAGATGATACCATCCATTTTCTATGATAAAAGATCATTTGAGCTGTTGTGTGGGTCACTGGTGAGAGTATCCAGAAGTGAGGAGAGGTATATGGTGGAGAAGTTTCACATCCTTCACCCCAAATCTCAGCTAGATTTCATCTCCTCTGGATGTTTCTGTGTGCTCAGGAACAATATTTAACTGCTAGCTCCTCTGGGCTTTCTCACTGTGTTTGGTCTTTTAACATAACATCGATTGTACTATTTAATTAGAAAATTAAAAGGTTTCTTTGCCCATTTACACTGGATTTTGCAAAGAGAAAGCTTGTGCCAAGATATTCTCCAACATAGAGATTTTATCCATGCTTTTTTCATAATAAAAAAAACAGGCTATCCTGAGTTGCAATGTCTTCCTTATGTCCTCCCAGACTTCTCTAGATGTGTTGGCTTTGAGAATGTGACTACACATTGCCTGCAATGATCTCAACACCTCAGGCATCTCATTAACCAAAGCTTGGTGTAGGACTTGGAGGAATAACTTGTCAAAGTCAACAGATTGTGCCGAAGGGCAGATTCCGTTGCTTCTAAAGGAAGAAAGCCATCCTTTGGGAATATGCAGAGATGAGACTAAAGTTACATTTTAAACAAAATTGTCTGCCTCTGAAACAGAAATCTTATGATTATACCAAACTCAGTTCACAAACTTCTATGATTCAGTAAACAATTGGTAACTCACTCTCTCCAGACACAACACACACACACACACACACACACACCTGCACTATAGGTTTGGTGATGAATGAAACATGCTGTTTTCACCATATCCAAGATACATCGAAGCTCAATAGTTAAATAAATATATTAGTTTTGCAGAGTCATTAAGGCAGGCAATCTATTTGATTATATTACTGTATTAGTGTGTGTAATAGTTTCAGAGACAGTGATTTTTTGCATATATGTCTCAATCAAATTAAAAACAATGCTGCAATGGGGTATCAGTGGCCTATGTCTGTAATTGAAGCTACTCAGGAATCTGATACAGAATATTAGGATTTGAAGCTAGCCAAGACAGAAAGTCTGTGAGATTATGTCTGCAAAATAACCAGTGAAAAGCAGTATTGGAGGCATAGCTCAACTGATGGGCCACCAGTAGAGCAAGCATGCTGAGCAATCATGTGGCCTTGAGTTCAAATATAAGTCCTAGAAATAAATGGTATGATATGGTATATCAGGACCAGCCCCATACATTACACTGGTGAACTAATCTAGGTTTGAGAGTAGAGACCTAGAGAAGACTTGAGAAAAACAGGAAGAACCAATATTTTGACAATCATCCCCATGACACATGGTAGGGAGTGGAAACAGATAAGTCTGTAGAGCTCCAAAACAGGGGTGAAGATGCTGAGAAGAAAAGTGCTTGTAAAAAAATGTAGAAAAAGAACAAAAAAGAGACCTACATTAAAAAATGGGGGGGGGGCACTAGCCAGGCATGGTGGCTCATGCCTGTAACACTAGCTACTCAGCAATCTGAGATCTGAAGATCACAGTTTGAAGCCAACTAAGACAAGAAAGTCCTTGAGACTCTCATCTCCAATTATCCATCAAAAAAAAATCCAGAAGTGGAGCTGTGGCTCAAGTGGTACAGCACTATACTTGAGCACAAAAATTCAGAGCCAATGTCTCTAAGTTCAAGTCCTAGATCTGGCACACACAAAAAAGGAGCAACACTATAAGCAGCCTAAAGAAAGCAGCTTCTTTTGCGCAGTTCTAGTACACATGATAGCTCCTTCAGTTTAAAAAGATCAATGCTAGCTGATATAAAAGCAGAACCCTAAGCAGAGCTTCTTGAAGCAGTTGTAGTTACTCTGAATCAGGAATTCAGAGGCCTAGTATTTCTATCTGAGGGGAGAACTGTGGCTACCACCCTTGAGACCTGGGACATTTGCATTCCAAAATGGTAATTGGAACCAAAACAGCTCCTTAGTTTCCTTTGCTGTTGGACTTTACAGAATTTCTTTTGCTGTTGAACAAATTGAGACTTAACACGTTTGTGGTTCAGGGAATGTATGTGTGTTACATTAGTGCTGATTGTAGGCCTGCTCTTCTGTTTTATCCTCCAGTGAAGCCTTAGACAGAGAATAGATCCACCTTCTTAACAGTGTTAGAGACTAAATAAGAACAACAAATTAGGAGTAACATGATGTGGTAGAAAGACATTGACATGGAAAGATGAGGGCACAATCGTATTTTTTTTAATAGTTTTTGCTAAGTGAGCCCTTAAGAGTTTCTGGCGACAATAAAATTTGCTGAAACTACTCACAGAAAAAAGCCCTCATATATGTTATGTTTATGTGATTTTCAAGGAGATAGGAAGGACATAGATGAGAAGGGCAGAAACAATGATACCAGTGTTGACACTGATACAAAATGGGCTATATACAACAAGGTCTATGTTGCACTGTAACCTCCTCATATAACCATTTGAAGAATGAAAACAAATTGGGAAAGATAATCTTAATGTCATGATGGGAATAATATAAAGATTTACCCTGGTTTTGCCACATTTTCATCCTGCTAAGGTACTTTTATATGTATTACTTCACTTAATCTTTTTAATATGCCTATGATATTGGCATTTCTTGTTATTATTGTTTATAAATGACTAAAGCAACTTCAAAGAGATAATCTTGATAACATATAAAATATACTTATTTGTACATATCAGTCTTTCTATGGTCATGTTTGTTTTTATATAGAATAAAGCATTTTGGAATAAATCCTAAATTTGGAAGAGCTCTGATTCTGAAAAGAGAGCTGTAACTCCCAGTGTAGTACAGATATTAATGAACAGTGTTAGTAATATCAGAAGTAGTTGATATTTATTGAGGGCTTGCTTCCTATTAGACACTATGCTAAATCATGTATATTAGTTAAAACAGTTACTAATGATAATAATAAATCTATAATATTTTCTTCACCATATCTCACTACTATTAGAATACTATTACTATATTTAAGACGGCAAAGAGACTCAGAAATGCAGTTACCCTCAAGAAGATAGTGGAAGAGACAGAATTCTCTCCACAGAGACCTCAGCCTAATCAAAGATTTCCAATAGGGCATTATCAAACATTGCTTTTGTAACGGGACAGTATTTCTCAAAATATCATATTATCCCCAGAGCCATCTGCATACCATCATCTATTAGACAATAATCAACAAACTCTTTTAGATTAAAAAAATCCTTTCTTAACAGTCTATGTAGGGGTAGTGTGGGTTACAATTGAGTTCAAAATATGTCTGCTGGAGGTAAGTCAATAGCACTAGTCATTCTGTGGTGCATTTCTGAATGATTTCCTAATTCACTTGAGAATGACCCCTCTGTACAGTATTTTTACACTAAAAAACAAACAACAATAGTGTCTAGTGTTAGTGTCAAATATATATGGTAGAAATGTGTGTGTGTGTGTGTATGTGTGTATAATCTGCTTCCATTGTCCCATTTGTTAACCTCATGAAAGAGAACAAAAAACTCACCCAATCTGATTCTTGTTCCAGTAAGTCTATTTCTATGTTTTGATTTACTTGCCTGTTTCAACAGTCTGTGTATAAACACGTAGATTTATTGGACATCAAATGTCCTCCCCCTAATGTTCTTCCCTCAAAAACTGTTGTTCAAACATTTCTTTCAATGAGACTAGTCCTTTTCTTTTATATTACTTTATTACCAAAGTAATCAGTTTAATGAATGTTCACAGTTTAATGAAGGCTGACATGAGTCGAACAAGAATAATGAACCCAAGATAAGGACTCAAATGGTTTTTCTTTCTTGTTATTGTTTCTAGCATATTTATAAGATGATTTCTTTGTTGCTTTGTATGTCTCTCCCCCACGGTATAACCCCTGTTTCCACTGTATTTGATGTTGGTATAATTTGGGGAGGGGAAGGGAAAAACATATTGTTTAAATAGGGATACAGGTGGATACATTGCAACAATGAGTTGTACAAGTAGTTATGTTGAAAAACGTACTTTACAAGTTTGGTGGGGAGAGGTGGGGGGAATGGGGGAGGGCTGGGAAGGGCTGGGAAGGGGAAACAAAGGGGGAGGCAACAATGCTTGATAAGAAATGTACTCATTACTTTGCTCATGTAATTGTAACCCCTCTGTACAGTATTTTCACAATAAAAAAATCATGCAATAAAAAAGATAATAGATGACAGTATGACAGGAAGAGAGACAAACAACAAATTCATAGGGATGAATTCTATGAAAGAACAATAGGATAGAGCAATAGATAAAGAGAAAGTGAGGGAGCAGAAGACAAAGAAGTGATGGCTGAACTAATATCCCATCAGTCAGATGGAGCCAGCCTGTGAAATTGGGGGTACTAATGTTTCAAGCACAAGTAGAAGCAAATACAAATGTCTGAGGAGAAGGGAGGCTCAGTGTGTGTTCTAGAACCTGCAAAAAGAAGATCAGGGAAACAGCACATCAGGAGATAAAAGACGCTGGTAAAAGAAGACGTCACATGGAGGAATGGAGGTGATTCAGTAGAAGCTTCCAGTGCATGGAAAGATCTTGGGCTTTATTCTATTTGAATAATAATAATAATAATACTCCAAGTGGAAAATAAAAAAAATATCTTAACATCATAAAAGATAGGAAATAAAATGTTCTCTGTTAATGGAAACCATGGCTTTGTTAAGGCATTCTGGTGGTTCATGGACCCTAGAGATAGAACGAAGAGTGGATGGGGAGGAAAGCAATGGAAGGGAGAGCACTAAAGGGGATACACTGTACTCATAATTGAATATGTTCAATTGAAACCCATTTGTACAACTTCTTACAGGTAATAAATTTAATTAAAGGAAAAGGGGTGTGACCAAAATAAAGGTAAATCTGGGAACTGGCAACAACAAAAGAAAGGTGGGTTGAAATACAGAACAGCACAACTTTTTTTCTTATGCCAGTTTTCCTTGTAGCTCCAAGTGAGTGATTTTTGCTTGAACAAGCATTTGTGAAGAGTGGCCACTCAGTATCTATTTTATTTTGCAAATATTGCAGAGTTTACTATTGGGATGCATTTCTCTCTAAAACTCAGTTCAAAGCATGTTTCTGGAATTGGGTACACTTCATATTCCTGGATGTGTAAAGAAGATACCTTTCTGATTAGTTGAGATATTTAATTTTTTTCCTGTACCCCAGCAGGTAAGACTCTTAAGTCCAAAGTTAAGAATTATCTTGGAAACCAGATGGAATCTGATCATGAGCTACATAGTTGAACAATAGAAAAAGAGTAGATCTTGAGAGCATGAGTTGAGCCTTACACCAACTGCCAAATACTTTGACAGAAATACAATTAGCAATGATTATACAAAATTAAATAGCCAGGTGCTGGTGGCTCAGGCCTGTAATCTTAGCTACTCAGGAGGCTGAGATCTGAGGGTCACAGTTCGAAATCAGTCTGGGCAGAAAGTCTCTGTGAGAATTTTATCTCCAATTACCATTCAAAAAACTGAAAGTGGTACTGTGGCTGAAGTGGTAGAGCACTAGACTTGAGCACAAAGAGATCAGGGACAATACCCTGGCCCTGAGTTCAAGCCCCACAACTGAACAACAATAAAAAAGTAAATAAATGAGTTACTACCTCTGGAACTTAATTGATGTTGGTCCTGTAGTAAATGTAACAATAACCCTTAAGTTCTTGTAGGGGAGGCAGTGATGAGAAATGAAAACTCAGCTTCGAATGTGGAGGGAGTAGGAAAGAAATATTTGGCAATTTTCTTAGTCATGTCTTCCTTTCTTTAATTTCTGTCTTGGACCTCTCCTTGTTTTCACACAGTTGGAAGAAAATCTATTAAAAGAAATCAGCCTTCAGTATCATCAAAAGCTTAAAAAGAGAGAGGGAACTCATGAGAAAGAGGACATAAGAAACTGATTTACATTAAGTGAAGTAAGCCAGACTCAAAGAAACATAGGTCCCATGGTTTCCCTTATCTGCAATAACTAGTATATGTCTAGGACAAGCAGAAGAGGTCCAAAGCTATGTACATATGACCATTTAACCTGATGTTAAGTGAAATGAACCCCAAGATAGGCACACAAGAGGTTTTATCTTTGTTTCTGTTCTTTTTAATGTACTTATAAAGTACTATGTGTTATTTTTTTTGTTTCTTTTGCATGTTCGTCCCCCAAGTACAATCCCTGTTGTCACTGTATTTGATTCTGGTGTCCTGCATCTGGTTTATACATTTTTCTAATTTGTAGAGTGGAAGGGAAACAACAAAATGATGAAATAAGGATACAGAATGACCCATTGTAACAATGAGATGTTCAGGACAGTATGTTGAAAATGAACTTTGCAGGGGGGTGGAGGAGGGGAGGGTAGAATTGGGGAGGTGTGGAGGAAAGGGATGGTAGGGGAAGGGGTAACAATGCATTATAGGAAATATACTTATTACCTTGCTTATGTAACTGTAATCCCTCTGTACAGTACCTTTACTATATATATATATATATATATATTATATATATATATATAAAGAAATTGATTTGCACAGTTAAATTGAATCCCATGGAATTTCTCACTTACATTAGTAAAAAAAAAATCTTGCCTCTGTATTCTCCTCTTTCTGAAGCAATTGAGAAATGGCATTGTATGTCTTGCGAATAAAAGGATTCTGAAGTGTTAAGTTTTGGGATCTTAAAAACATGGAATAATCTCTCTTGTGCAGAAATCTTCTGTTACAGTATATCTTGCTCTGCAGAGGGTCAGAGTGATCTTGAAACATCCAGTTATGCAATTAGTAAATGAAATGTATGTACACATTGTTCCAATTCTTTCTGCAGAGACCAGCTGGAAAAGAGACCACGAGTCAGTGATTGTTCCAAATCTATTAGACTGAAATATTAATAGAATAAGTGGAGTGGTTGGAATATTTTCATGTCTAGTTTAATGCGGATGGGTAAATATTCATATGATAGCAGTTTCTGTTCACACAGGGCTCAGTGGGAACATTCCTTTAAATTAAATGAGTCCAGTGGGGCATTTAAAGTTGGAAAATGAGGTAGGCATTCTGCTGCAAGAAATACATCAATGGCTGTATAGGCTGTAGTTCTCTAGACCCAGGCAAGCAACCCTTCTGATTATTCCCAATATAGTTCTAGAGTATAAGGTAGAGGTAACATAAAACTAGCAAAAGAATCTTAACTTTTGTCTTCTGGAAGTCTCAAAGTCAATATCTTCCATCATATGAATGAGGAAAATAGAAATCAGAGAAAGGAAAAGGCTTGCTGAAAGATACATATTTACAGTCATAATCAGAGCTGGAATATCCAAAAATCTTAGTCTTATAAATTTCATTCTCTTATGTCATATATAGTACTGAATTAAAAAAAATATATGGGATGAATTTGAATTCCAGCTCTGTGCCCTTTGCCACTGAAATTATACATCAGCACAGTTGTTTCCTGCTCTATAATGAAATATATCTAGATATAGAGAATTATACTTCCTGATTGTCTATCATAGATATGTCCCTAGAGTTCAAGCAGTGATTCTGCTGTCAAATATACACATTTATTTTCACATATTGTGATGATCTTGTCTAATCATGCCAGTCTTCTAGTCATAAGATGATGCTCAAAAGGACATTTTGAAGGGTTCTGGAAATTGAACACAGAACCTTGTGCTTTCAAAATATGTGTGCTATCACTGAGAAACAACCCAGCCCCTCACAAGGGCATTTTCCATACATCAAAGTATTAGAACTCCCAAGCCCTTCTGCTATGGAAGTTATCATCCTCGTGAATCTATCACCTTCTTTTGCTAGCTGAAAATATCAGCAGGAAGCCTGACAGCGACCACCCTTGCTTGTCATTGACTGCTGTGGTTAAGATAACTCGACCCTGAATTTCAGGACAAACTCTTTAAAACTACTTTGTACAGAGTTAATAAGTAGACATTGATTTTTGCCTTTGATAATTAACTACAAACTGTCTTAGGTAATCCAATTAAACTGCTGGCAGTATTTAGGAATATCTCCCTTTAAAAAGAACTTGTAAAATGCCCTGGTTTCACCTTTTTCTTTTTTCTTCTCTGTTTTATCCCAAAGAAGCAATAGGGCTTGGCTGCTCTATTTGCCATTTATAAGTGGCTTGGTCTCTTCTGAACTGACAGTAACTTCCGGCCAGCAGGTCAGATTTGATTTATTCTATAATGAGACTTTGGGGAGAATTTTCCTCTATTAATCCCTTATCACACTTGAGAAGTAACAATTGTGGTTTATAAATGTTGCTATTCTGTAACTCCCAGAAAGACTTGCTGATCATGTGAAATGTCAATGTCACTGTTATTTCCTTAAACTTAGAGTTATTGTAGGCTTGTACCTCAAGCCCTAAATGAATTTCTCAAACAATAACTAAACATACTATTTGGCAAAAGAAAACATCTCCATCACAATCACAGGTGTTTGATATATTGCTAAATAGTCTTATGCTCTTGCTAGCACCAGAGCATTTCTGAGTAGGAAGAGGACTTAAAAGTTTTATTTGTTCCTGCCCTGTGTCTTAACCTCTGGTTGCATAGCAGCTTAGGTGTCAAAGGTCACCCAGTACTTTGATGTTTAAAGAAAATTGGTTTGAACTATCTTCCCCTGATCTTGTGAAAGTTCAGCCCTTTCCCAAAAGTTTTCACAAAATGTCCCCATATTTATATTCTTCCCCCCCCCTCAGTTAGCTTCTCCAATCTTAATTATAATTGTTTTCCTAGTTTGACAAGCACACATCAATTAAAAAAATGAGCTTCTGTATATGTGGAAGTTAAACTTAGAGTGAAAACACATGAAAAGACATACAGGGTCATCGTCATGTATCAAGATCAAACTGAGTAAAGTACAAAAACGTACAGGGTCAGTTTCCATTGTGTAATTCTTTTGAACAATTTGCAGACAGTTTATCTAAGAAACTGAGGAATTTCTGGACCAAGGGAGTTTCAGGTAAAGGGGAGGGTAGCAGACAAATGGAACTAAGAGATCTTAGGAGATGTTTAGATGAGATGGGCATACAATGATGTATTACATACGCTGTACACACACAAATGAACCCCTATTTGAAGATAATACAAATAAAAAGAATGAGCTTCTGGTTTTATTGACTGGTTGAATGACTTTTTTCTATTATTGTCTACATTCCCTCCTTTCCCTCTCCCCCCTTTCACCCATCCCCTACTCTTCCTCCCTCACTCTCTCCCCCCTTCTACCTTCTTCTCTTTTATTTCTTTAGATAAGGTCTTTCTGTCCAGCTTTGAAGTTACTTTGTAGCCCAGGCTGAGCTCAGAATCACAATCCTTCTGCTTTAGCTTCCTCAATGTTGAGATTACAGGTATAGGAATACAAAATGTTGTATCAAGGTTTGTTGGGCCAAAGATTTGTAGCTATAAAAGAAAATTTTTATGATACACAAACAGCATCTTGGCTGTAGATATAATTTTAAAAAGGACTGAATATACTTAAATGTAAAAAAAATAGTCACAGTGGTGTTGCTGATGTCACTGCCTACCAATTAGAGAATATTGGCATTTATATGTGAGTTAATCTATTTCATATTTCAAGGCAGACATTTAAACTGTTGAATTTCCAACCGATGTATGTAACACTAACCCATACATGTTAAATAATTCTGTGATTCCTTCATCATCTGGAATTGATCCCAGAGTACTCTTTCAGAGTATATTCCTTTGAGAAACACTATGGATATTTCTTTTCCTCCCACTGATTTGAATATTAATAATGCAGATGATAATTTACTGTAGATCCAAGACTTGCTTGATTAAAGATAAAACAATCACCCCTTTATATTTTAGCTGACCAATATGGTTCCCAACCTTGAGGAATATTTGAGGAAGAAAGACAGATTTGTCTGCCCATCATCTTGGCTAAATCACATTTCTATTGCTTTTGTGTCTTGGAATACATTGACTCTGGAGGGAAACAAGATGTAGAAAGAAATATAGTATACAATTCATGACAGATAGCTCGAAGAACAGAGAGAAGTCCAGCAAAACAGGATATGAGGAAGGAGTGAGGGTTTAGAGAATTACAAATTAGCCCGCTAGGAACATTG
Source organism: Dipodomys ordii (assembly GCF_000151885.1). Lineage (NCBI taxonomy): Eukaryota > Metazoa > Chordata > Mammalia > Rodentia > Heteromyidae > Dipodomys > Dipodomys ordii. Next base: position 4,908,079 of record NW_012267341.1, read on the forward strand.
TCTAGCTCAAGTAAGTGTCTGGTGTATAGGATATGTGAGCATCATTGATGGTTGTCTTTTCCTTTTGTAAATAAATCATAAACACTGACCTACAGGAAGACCATTTTATCAATACTTAATATTACTTGTAAAAGGACAAAAAGATGTTGTAATATGGTTTTGCTCCAATGAATTTTGTAATATGTTTGAATATATATTTTTGTTCAGTATATCTTACATGCAAAGAAAAATAATACTACACAGGTAAAAATCTCAATGAGCTTTACAAAAACGTAATGCTAGCAGTCAGACGATATTAGAGCAAGAAAAATATTACCAAGTGACCAGAAGGCTTGTAGAGTTCTTCCAAGGAAATATTCCCCCAAGATACTGACATAGCCCAGCATCTAATACCATTAGTTTTCCTGTTGTGAACTTTAAATACAGTAGAGTTTTGCTTTAGTCTAATTCATCTTACTCAATTTAGTTGTTTATATTTTAATTCATTAATTTTATTACTTCATGTTATTCCTCATGGAAATTTCTGGTATTCAGGTGTTTGCTAGTGAATGTACATTAATTCATTCACTTACTCATTTAATATTTAATTATTATTAACCAATATGCTAGGCAGAGGGAATATATAGGAAAGAGATAAATTGTAGGCATTGTTTGAGGGAGTTTTTTGCCAAATGAAATATGCTAATTAAAAATTTTATATCTGATAAATATTTCAAATATGCAAATACTATGAAAATATGGCCTATGTAAAACATTCTTTTAAAATAATTTTACTTAAATATTGTTTCAATACACTAAAAGCATTTATCTTACATATTATATATTGGTAAATACATTTAGAATTTAGTGGTAACTGTGTTTATTTTTTCAAAGTCTGACAAACTAAAAACCTGTGAATCCTTACACTGAGCAATAAAGCATTTATTGTTGGCCATTGGATCAATCCAGGAGTTTGACATATTGATGACTGGATTGCAAAATCTGCAACAAAATGTTTCAAAGATAAATTGTTCTCACTTGAATGGATTACTTTTATGATGCTAATAAATTTGGAATTTTAAGAAATTATGTATAAATGGCTTTTTGTTATCCCTAAAGAAACTTTGGGGGCTGGGTAGGTGGCTCAGTGGTAGAGTGCTTTCCTTGCATGCATGAGGCCCTGAGTTCAATTCCTCAGTACCATATAAGCAGAAAAAGCCGGAAGTGGCCCTGTGGTTCAATTGGCAGAGCACTAGCCTTGAGCTGAAGAGCTGACAGACAGCACCCAGGCCAGAGTTCAGGCTCCAGGACTGGCAAAGAAAAAAAAGAAACTTTGTGTTAATTCTTCCACTATCTGTGAATTTTATTGTCACATTAATATTTTCCCAATTATTGCTATGCAAATAACCTTTTGACTATAGCATCTTAATGGAATCAGTCAATCTATCATAGGAGGTCCATATAACATGTATATGCATATTTTAACTCTGTGATTTTACTTCATCATCTGGGCCTTTACTCCTCCTTGAATCTTATTATCATAAATTTGTACAACATTTTAATATTCACAATATTGCGACCACCAAGTAAGTATTTATTAGTGAACATTTTCCTTATATTAGTTTTGTTGTAGAGGCTGACATTATTGTTTTTTTTCTTTTATTGTGCAGACATCTGAAGGCTACTTTACTCAATGTTACATGGTTACTCAATAGCATTTATTAAATTTGAATTAATCCAGATTGTTTAAGTCAAATCAGTACCCTTTCCAATATCCCCTACAACAAATTAATAGCAGATTTATTATTTCCCTTTGCTTTTAAGAACAAGAGAGTATCCTGAGTAGAGAATACACAGAGAAAGAAAAACAATACAAAGAAAGTCAAGGGAGAAAAACAAACAAACACGAAGCATAAAGAAAAACTAGTAATTTTCAACCTGAATCATCCAAATTCCATTTGCACATCAAGCTTAGTATGATTCTAGAACATTCTCCAAATGGTGGCCCAGGTTTTTGGAATGGTGAGAAAAATTGTGAATAAAAATCATAGCAATAAAAATTCAATTATATGAATAGTCAAGTATAATGTTGGCCAATACTAAAATAAACAGATGTAATGGGTTTCTTTGTTCTGAAGCACTTTGTTATCCATAGAGTATAGAATGTTAGAGGAGGGGGAAAGAAATTTAACTCGCTGTGGAGTGGAGTCCTTTTGATTTTTCCCCCATAGGTTACATCACATAGTGTTTAACAGTACACACCCAGGAAAATAATGTATTCAGAAATTTCCCAACTGTATTAGGAAAATCAGAAAACGCAAGGAGTTGCATCTATCTCAAATACAAGCATCCAATGTGGCAAAATAATTTTAATCCTTAGTATTCTAATTGTAGAATATTTTCTTATATCCCCATATTCTCATACTCCTTTCATTCATCTTATCCATCAAAACTGGGCCACAGAATTTGGAGGAGACTACATGATGGATCATCTCCAGAATTCTTCATTTGTATGATCAATACTATATCAAAAAATTGTTATTAGTCTATGAAATGTACATTTGGAAAAGTAAAATAACAGGGTTTTGGGAGGGGGGAATCAAAGATTTATTTGTGACTGTATTTCTAAGGTGATCTGCTCTTTCCGAAACAAAGGTTCCAGAAATTGGCTACAGGGTTCATGATCTATGAAGAAACTTGACACTATACTTTAACCCTTCAGCACAAATGGGCTAATAGTCAGATTCTTTTTGACCTCAAATTATTAAACAGACAACATCGTTCAATAAAACATTGGACCTATGCCCTAACCCCTCTTTTGGTTCATCTACTATTGTTTCAATTTACCACACTATTGGGATTTTGGCCTGGGATGGAGTGATTAGGTTTGTGTTTCTCACTCTCTCTCTCCTCTTTTTCTCCCACCTTTTTTCCTTCTTCCCTCTCTTTCTCCCTCCCTCCTTCCTTCCCTCAGACCTCAGATTGTTTTTACTCTTCTTTCTTCCTTTCTTTCTTCTTTGCCTCCTTCCTTCTCTCCTTCCTCTCTCAATTTCTCTCTCTTTCTTTCCCCTCCTTTCCTCTTTCTTTCTTTCTTTCTCCTTCCTTCCTTCCTCTCTACTTTCTCCCTCCCCTCCCTCCTCTACCCTTCTTTTCCTTTTTACTTTCCTTCCTTCCTACCATTCCTACCAGTGTGGAATTAATTAATTTCTAATAACAGATCTGTAACCATATTTTTACAGTGAGGATGATCTCTCTTTCTGATTCTTTCTCAGGAGGATTTAATTGGAATGTGCAAATTAAAGAGGACTAGATAGAAATAGTTGCAGGATGCTATCTGTGTCAGTTACAGGTTCTAGGCATTCTGTTCATTAAGGTTGCTGTGGTACCCATTGCGTTGAGTGCATGGATTGGTAGCTGAGACCTTTGGCCTCTGAAAATGTCTTTGAGAGGCTAAAACAGCCTTACTGAAAATTATTGGGATCACTTGTTACCCTTATCTTCTTACTTCAAGAAAAAGCAGACTCTGATGTGGTATAGACTTCAGAAGTCCCTGAGAGAGCATGTTGAACTTATATTTCATTATGAGCTCACACCTCTATCTTGTCCCTTTGGTATTTCTCTCTCTCCATCTAGTTTTTCCTGAGATCTTTCTTATAGTAAATCATACACACAGATGACATCAGGATTTGCCCATAGATAGATTCTAAGAATGATGAATGAAGAAAGTTCAGAAGGCTTCATATCAGAAGAGAGGAGCCCTTCACAAGGGTAAAAAGTCCGAGTGGTTACTTGGGAGAAAATATGTGTTCCACGTGTGAATGAAGAGAGAATGACTTCCTGAGGATTTACTGTGCTACGGACAGCCCAACTGAGATTCAAGATTTAAATAGAGCCAGAGAAGTTTCAAGGGTTTGGAGTTGGGGATCTAATGAAAGTAAAAAAAAAATTAATCATCTTAATCTGACAATTCACGAATGTCTCTCACTTGTCTAAGTGACCATGAATGCAGGGCTTAAAAATATTACTATAAAAAGAATAATAATAAGTTTAACATTAAGAAAATCCATAAGGCAAAATAGGTTAAAAGTCAACGCAAAAAGAACAGTTTTTAAAAAAAAATATTCTTTTTTGTTTACAAATCAGCAAATGTATTCAGCACTGTAAAGTGTCAATTCCTTGAACTATGAGTTGTGGACCTGGTTTTCTGTCTAGAGTTTTTTTTCTGATTTGTCCTGTGAATTTAAGCTGGGTAATTTATTTTTTACCTGAGATGTAATCTCATGTTCTAATATAAAAAGGGCTTTAGAGAGGAATGTTATAGACCCCTACACCTGTAGGATGAAATGAACTCACTGGCTTTATTCAAGGCTCAGTAAACTCTAGCTGAATGATGGTCTGATCCTTCCTCTCCTTTTGTAGATCAAATTTTATTACAACACATCCATTATCCATTGTTAAAATACAGTTTATGGCTGTTTCCAAGATGCAGTGGAAGAAGTGAGTGTGTACAGCAATGAATATGGCCTTCAACATCTAACATATTTTCTGTCTGCACTTTCAGAGAAACAGGTCATCAATCATTGGTTTATATAAATGGAAAGTGAACCACTCAAACCCACTTGAACCCCAAACTTCCCCAAGAGAATGTACCATTCCTCATGATAAACAGGGACAGTGAAAAACGTTTCTGATTTTCAGTCTGATCTGAACATGATCTTACCTTTTAATTCTTCCTTGAATCTATTCATTCCTTCATTGTACTGTTCCAGCGTATTATAAGCCACAGTTTTCTTCCCACGGACTCTTGCAATAGTCTCCCAATGGCATGAAATGTCTAGGGTTTCCTTTTTCAATGGTGTACTCTTTGTCTAAAATATATCCAAAAATGATTTTTAAACTAAGATTTGATCTTGATACATTTGTACTTAAAATACGTTGTACTTAAAATACGTTGGCTAAGTGGTAGAGTACCTGCCTGGCAAGTAAAGAACTCTGAGTTCTAATCCTGGTACCACCAAAATGAAACCACTCTGTGCTATTGAATTGTATTTCTAAAAAAGTTCACACTCCTTATTTGGGATTTTAAAGTGTGTTGTATGACATGAAATAATTATTTTCTCATTTAAACCAATTTTCACTTGCCTCTTCTCCAATATGCCAAGCTTTTCACCACACAACACTTGTCCTATTCTCTCGTAGCTACACATTGGTGTTCTTTGGATCTATTTTCAATTTTTCAGCTTCACAGAGCATTGATGACCCCTTCATTGCAATTTGTTTACCTCCTTGCAATGTTTGTATTCCATCATTGTACCTTATTTCCTCTGTGCATGCACTTTTCCTGATTTGTAGCTCCTTATGTTTTACTTCAGAACATACCTGCCTTTTTCTCCACTACATCACATATTATTTGATACCAAATGTGCACTCAGTATATGTATACATAAGTGAATAAATATTAACTAATCATAAGTACATAAGTTTAAGGATGAATCTTTCTGGTCTTGGTCCTTTTATATTCTTCCTGTCTATACATACTCTACTTCCTTCTCAACCAAACATTGTAGACTTAGGTTGAAGTAATTTTGTTACGAGGGGCACTGCAGAGAAATTCTGCTCAGTCTAATATTTTCTTTCTTTTAAAGTTGCTATGGTATTTTTGACAACTTCCTGAGGCTCCAGAAACTCTTGTTGAGAAAACATTGTTTTAGAGAATATACAAATATGTCAAGATACCTAGCAAAGTCAACACAATATGAAAAATACTAGAATATTTCCTCCTCACAATGACTAACACTTTATAACTGTTTCTACAAACTCTGGACATGTACAATTATTATATACTTGCTAGCTCAAAATAAGATGGTGCCCTTAAAAGCAGGAAGAGTGAAGATTACAGAGAAGAAATTCTATTAGAAGTATAGTTAATAGACTTAACATATTAGAATATTAGCATAGTATGTAGCTAAGATTCAAAATTGCTCGTTTCACAGGTATTATTAAACAAGTAAAGTAAGGTTTATACACTCAATATATTATAATAAAAAGAGAATTTTAACCAAGAGAGGTGGCTCTGAATTCCTCCTAATGCTGTCACTTAGTAATGATGTAACACTCTTGAAACTCATTTTCATCATGTACACCAGTGGAAAATTATTGATCCTATGAAATAGTCTTGATGATGAAGCAAGATAAAAATATTCAAGTCAGATGGCAATAAATAGTTAATGCATCTTATTAATGTAATTAGCAACATAGACATGTTGGACACATGTCATGATGCAGTGCAGAAAAAGTATAGTATTTCAAATTGAAATGTTTTAATGCTTTATTTTATGATTCCCATGCACTGACATGTCGATAGGGTGGATGATCCTTCAATATATCACTTCGAACACAGCTACGGGGAAAAAAATCTTGTGTGTCAGTGTTTATATCACAAGAAAATAATGAGGGACCCATTCCAAAGCTTTAAATCTGTGACCTAAATTACGATTTCTTTTTTCAAGAGGTCATACTCATTTACTCTGCCACAGACAAATTAAAGCAATCTGTTGTCCAACATTTTAGTGCCATTAATAATGTCTTCCCTAAAATAGAAGATTATATAAGTTCTAACTATGAATGAATGCAGAAAATGATAGAAGAATGTATAGTATGTTGATAAATCCCTCAATATAGGTATCTGGTGACAATAATCAAGTGCTTTCCTATCTCTTTTGTGTATGTCTTTCTCAGTAAATATTTTAAAGAAGACTAATGCAAGTTTCTGATTTGAATTGAACAAATGCTATTGTGCAATGCAGACTCTATAAATAGACACAATAGAATTCATAGAATAATTTAGAGAAAAAGTATGAAGTCAGATTTTATTGATTTTATTGTAGAGATGCTGTACAGGGGGGTTACAGCTACATAAGTAAGATAATGAGTACATTTCTTCTTGAGGATTGTTACCCCTTCCTTTGTTTTTTTCCTACTATCCCTTCCTTTCCCCATTGCACTTAACCCCAACCCCCCCACCCCCCCGCCCCACCACCAAAATTGTAAAGCTAATTTCCAACATAGTATCTTGTGAGTATCATTGTTGCAATGGGTCATCCTGTGTCCTTGTTTCAGCATTTTATTATCCCCCTTCCCCTTCCCCTCCCCAAACTAGATAAATGTATTTACAAGATGCAGGGTACCAAAATCAAATACAGTGACAACAGAGAATATACTGTAGGGGGAAGAACATATAAAAAAACAAAAACAAAAACAAAAAAATCACATAGTACATTAAAAACAACAACAAAGAAAAACTTCTTGTGTCCATGTCTTGGGGTGCATTTTGCTTAGCATCATCTTATAAGGTCATATGTACCTAGCTTTTGGGCTTTTCTGTTCATTTGATAAGATTATCCTAGACTTATACTAATTATTGCAAATGAGAAAAACCATGGGACCTATATTTCTTTGGGTCTGGCTTTACTTCACCTAATATGATTTTTTCCAAGTCTTTCCATTTCGTAACAAATTCTTTCTGATGGAGGCATAGAATTACAGTCTGTCTGTCTGTCTATCTATCATCTATCTATCTATCTAGGATGTGAGGGCGATCTGGCTGCGACATCTGTCACCCCATTGATCGCCAGGGTTGATTCGTCTGTCTATCTATCTATCTATCTATCTATCTATCTATCTATCTATCTATCTATCTATCTATCTATCTATCTATACCACATTGAGATTCTACCTCATCCCAGTTAGAATGGATATAATCAAATATAATAACAACAGATTCTGTAGCGGATATCACCAAAAGGAAACGCTATTGCACTGTTGTTTGGAGCATAAACTTGCTCAGCCACTCTGGAAAGCAGTATGGAGGTTCCTCAAAAGACTACACATAGAGCTTCCCTAAGACTCAGCAATCCCACTTCTGGGATTTTACCCAAATGATCACAAACAAGGCCATACTAAAGCTACCAGCACAAGTATGTTTATTGCAGCATTATTCACCATAGTTAAGATATGGAACTAACTCAGATTTTGTTTTTAAGGATAGACAATAGTATCTTTCCTTCTACATGTTTTTCTCCAATGTGATTACAGTATTTTTATTTTCTCAGTCAAGATGAAGGTCTTTGCTACTTTCCTGGAATCTGAGTGTGCTTGTAATCAATAGCTTATGGTAGATAGCATGCTTTTGACCCAGAAAGCAGGTCACCATGGCTGATGGAGCATTTGCTTTTGAAGACTTCAACCATTACGGACAAGTATGATATAATGTAGAAATGTGATACCCTGAAGCCATCATGTTCACAGAAAGTGTGGGATACATAAATCAGCCCCATTAAGTGTGTATTCATCAATGTATATAGGTTTAGCCAGTATCTAGAATTAATTGCCAGACGCTCATGTATAATAATAACTCATCAAAACTGTCAAGATTCATCATTGTGTCCCAGATGTCATGAATCAGAGTCACTATATCCTCTGAGATATTTCTGTAGCGCTCTCCTGTTGATCTGAGTATAATACAACGTATACATTTTTACATCAACACATTCTGTTCTATGCTACAGAGGGAAAAATAATCAAATAGGTTCTTAATAGGGTCTTTGGAAAGAGACTTATTTTACCAAGTTAGAATGATTTTTCTTGTCTTATTCTAGGTTTTGTTTTTAATGTCATTTAGCCTCACATCTTTATTTCCTTGCATCCATGACAACCTACAGTAGATTAATGTTTATTCTAGTAAACACAATTCAAAATTCTTTTTTAAATTTTTTTATTATTAGTAAGTTTTTTTATTCTGAAAAGATGTACAGAGGGGTTACAATTACATGGGTAAGGTAATGAGTATATTTCTTATCAAGCATTGTTGCCTCCTCCTTTGTTTCCCCTTACTGCCCTCCCCCTCCCCTCCTTCCCCTCCCCCCCAATCCTGCTACCAAAGTTGCAAAGTTCGTTTTTTGACATGACGTCTTGTACGTCTCATTGCTGCAATGGGTCCACCTGTATCCCTACAGCTGTTGTGTTGAAGCAGTAAGAATTTTGTAATTTGGGGAGGGGACGGGAAAACACAATTCAAAATTCTTACTGCTTCAACACAACAGCTTATTTGTCCTTTAATCAAAGTCTACTGAAGTTCTAGGAGATTCTTAGAAGCATTATGGGCTGCTTATTTCTTATCAATCTTTTGTGAGAAAATGCACTTCTTGTAGACATGATGGAGAAGAATTAAAAAAAAAAAAAACAACTGAGCCCTGGCTCTAAAGTATACATTACTTTTGATTCAAATTTCATTGGCCATTTTAATTCACAAGTGCACATGTGTGATTTTTCTGTGGCTCTTGAAGAAGAGAAGAACGTGAAATATTTATGAACATCAAAAAGCCAAGCTTTTGTTTTCTCTTTTCTCTTTCCTATCTCCCGCATCTTCTACATGGCTTCCTGTTCTCCTACACTTTCCTCTGCCTCTTTCTCCTACATGCTCTTCTTTCTGCATAGCCCTTTTAATTTCTTTTTCTAGATATCATAGACAGGAACAATATCTATGTGAACATATGCATGTGTCTGTGTGATGGTGGATGTCACTGTTATTGTTTCTTAGATGATGAACCAAATTACTAGGCATGTTAGCAATCAATAGCAAAGTAAAATGCAGCTAAACAAAACAAATGAATAGCCAGAGGGAAAATTCAAATCATCTTTGGAAGATAAGCATAGCATTCTAGCAAGTAAAGTCACATTAAATGTCAGTCCCACATGGCTCAAAGAAACCATAACAGGAATAAAAAGGATGTCACAAGCATTCACAATCATTAATATTTTCTCAGGGAGGTCTGTAAGTATTTCAAGAAACTGGAACATATTCAAAGGACTTGCATACCATTAAATATTGAAAAACAGTATTTGCATGGTGTCAGAAAATAAGCCTCTGGTCAAAATCATTTTGTATGAGAGACAGGATACTTTAAATACTAATTTCTATTTATTCTTGGAAATTCAGCTTATTCTTTAGTGAACCAAAACACTAGATTTGTCCACTGAGTAATAAAATAGTATCATTAAAGTCACCATGATTCCTTCAGAATAACTGATATTGTTGAAATACATTGATGAAATGTAGGTTTTGCAATTATTTTCGTAATATACTCGATGCTATTTCGATAATTTAGTGTCCCCAAATCAGAAAAAAAAACTATTACAATCTTTTGCTTCCTTCTTTCTGATAGAGGAAAAATGTCAAAGACTAGAGTGAAGAATTGAAGAAAATGAAATTTGGTCCCATTCATTAGAATAAGAATTAAAATTTAAGTATATCAACTTTTAAATATTTGTCCTCCAGTCAACTATATGACCTTTTATTCATCCTATCTTTCTTGAGTTATTCTAGGCCTGGGAAAAATTCAGCTCTGAGCACTCCCATAAAATGATGTTCCAAGCAATGTCTAAATTATAGTCTTCCTAGAATTAGGTTCACTCTTTAACTCAAAGTAAAGATAAAGGGACTGATTAACACTGCTCCTGTAAAACTTTAGTATTTTTTTTCCTTTTAGCTAGAAGCAGAAAATTAAGCGATGTGAAATCTTGACCTATATAATAACATTCTTAATAATCTGGATTTACAGATAGATAAAGAAAGTCTAAATATTGACTGCAAAAATCCACAAGTACTGATTATTAGTGTAGGGCTTATGAATGTGGTTGTTGAAACTGAAATCTCAGCGATTAGGAGGCTGAGGCATAGGATCACACGTTTGAAGCCAGCCTGAAATACATAGTGAGACCTTCTCTGTCTCAGATCTCTCCCTACAAAGACAGTTAACTATTCACTTTAGAGAAAGCCTGTAATAAAAGACAAAGATGCCATAGATCTTGTCCATTTCCAATTATGATAGCAAATAATAGTCTATGACAAATAGTTTATCTTTTCAGGTTTCAGCTACTTTACAAATGCATAAAGTTGTGAGTCGTATTAAATAAGTGTTTTGCACATTTAGTGTCCCTTTTTCATATGTCCTCATAATCATCATATAGGTTATTTCAGAATATTTTATTTTAAATGAACTTGAAATCACTTTAGTATTGTATAATATATTGTACATATTTGAAATTTTAAAATGACCACACACACACACACACACACACACATTTTCCCATAGCTTCTGGGAATCAAGAGTTTGGTCATGAACTAACTGATCCCTTCTTAAGAATGCAGTTCAGTTGGGCTCAGATGGTTCACACCTGTAATCCCAGCTACTCTGGAGGCTGAGATCTGAGGATCGTGCTTCAAAGCAAGCCTGGAGAGGAAAGTCTGTGAGACGCTTATCTCCAATAAACTACCAGAAAACCAGAAGTGGCTCAAGTGGTAGAGTGCTAGCCTTGATCTGAAGAGCTGAGGGACAGCACCCAGGCCCAGAGTTCAAGCCCCACGACCAACAATAACAACAATGACAACAACAACAACAACAACAAAGAATGCAGTTCAGAGTTGCGTGCTACTCAGGAAGGTGAGATCTGACAAATTCTTTTGTTTCTTTGGGTCTTGCTTACTTCACTTAATAAGAATTTTTCCAAATCTTCCCATTTTCTTATAAATGGAGTGATGTCATTCTTTCTGATGGAGGCATAGAATTCCATTGTGTATATATGCCATATTTTCTTGATCCATTCATCTACTGATGGGCATTTGGGTTGGTTCCATGTCTTAGTTATGGTATATAATACTGCAATAAACATAGTTGTGCTGGTAGCTTTAGTTTGGCCTTGTTTGGGTAAATGGCCAGAAGTGGGATTGAATAAAAAGCCCACAGACTGGGAGGAGATCTTCTATACATCAGACAAGGGCCTTATATCAAAATTATTCTTAGAGCTCAAAATTTAAACCCCCCAATAACAAATCCTCAAATTAATAAGTGGACTATTAATAAGTGGACTAAAGTATTAAAAGGAGACTTCTCTGGAGAGGAAATAAGAATAGTCAATAATACACACATGAAGAAATGTTCAACATGCCTGGCCATAAAAGAAATGCAAATCAAAACAATATTGAGATTCTACCTCACCCCAGTTAGAATGGCCATTATCAAGAAAACAAGTAACAACAGTTGCTGGTGGGGATGTGGCCAAAAGAGAACACTACTACACTGTTGGTGGAAATGTAAACTGGTTCAACCACTCTGGAAAGCAGTATGGAGGTTTCTCAAAAGACTAAACATAGAACTCCCCTATGATCCATCAATCCCACTCTTGGGCATTTATCCAAATAGACCTCTTTTTAAAGGACCATTTACAACATAGAGATTTTTCTCCTTCCCAGGGAGCAAAGGAAGAGAGAATGCTACAGCATTTACATACAATTATTCATAGATTGGATTGCTTCTCATCATTAGAAACATGACTGACATCATAGCAAAGGATACATGAAAAATACAGCTTTCAAGTTTTTGGAACACCTTTATTGTGAACCCTGAAAATGTAGGCGGCTGGGAGATATTCTGTGAGGTTGTCATCTACAGTTGGTAGAGATTCACAGAGTCAAAAATTTTTTTTTACAGAAGCCACGTACTGGTGGCTCACACCTGTAATCCTAGCTACTTAGGAAGCTGAGATCTGAGGATCACTTTTCAAAGCCAGCTGGGGCAGGAAAGTCTGTGAGACTCTTATCTCCAATAAACCACCAGAAAATCGGAAGTGGCGCTGAGGCTCAAGTGGTAGAGCACTAGCCTTCAGCTGACACAGGGACAGTGCCCAATCCCAGATTTCAAGCCCCATGACATACAAACAAACAAACAAACAAAAACATTTTACAGAGTCCTTATCAGACAATCAGAACCCGCTTAGCAAGTCCAGTATGGGTCATTTTCATTTGTTATATAGAAGAATCAGAAAATACTGAACTTTGGAGAATCTACCAACCATATAGGTTTCCACTGTATTCACCAATTCTTTTTGACATCATCAGATACTAGAAGAGATTAAATTTTAGACATTGTATTTTAAAAATTAAAAATTAAAAAAATGGAGGCCAGCTTTGAGCCCCTCTCACTAAAAATGCATGTTGTTGCATTTTGTTCTGTAGAGTGGAAAATAAAAGTTTTAACACATCACCATGTAGTCAATAGAAGGAAAACTGTAATAATAATGAACAGTAAATAGTTACCAAACTCTGGTTAGCTATGTGTTTCAAAAGTGGCTTGAGGTCTGGCTTTTGTTTTCTAAATGACAGATACAGACCAGAAACACTCTTATAGTTTAATTTTGTTCACATGATAAACTTTCTCTTTCAGTAGTAGTTTTTAAGCAGGAATACCAAGGTTTTTTATTATTGCAAATGTTTGATTTAGATAATTCCTTTAATAGCAAACAAATATTAAAGCTGATAACACAGATAACCTTTATTGCTTGGTATTTACCAGTTATTTCATTCCTACATATACATAGTATTTTTTCTATGTGATTTGGCAATGATGAATTTCATGAGTATTATCAATATGCTATTTAAAGACATTTACATATATATGTATATTTGAAACTACTAGTTTGTCATTGAAATATGCTTTAGAACACTATAATATTAATACCATGCCTTCAATAGTAAAACAAAAAATTGTGCTCCTTAAGGCTAACAATCAATCTAAGGGATACTTTTATTTTAATTCATCCTATGTCTGTTTCTAGTTCCAGACAAAAAAAGTAAATTTTCAGGGGAAAGAATGTGTACTTGTTCAATTCCAGTAAATGTTCAGAAATAGTATTCATTCAATATATGTAAGGATATTACACATAAAATACTGGAATCACCCAAAATTCCCATCAATAGAGTATTGCTCAAGTTAATTATAGTATGTCATAATAAAATATCACACTGAATCATTTGGACCACTGCCATTTTATAGATCAAATTTAATTGAATATGGGCAATTACTGTAGCTCACTTAATATTATCTAGCCACTTAAAAGGAAGAAGATTCAGAAGTGTTTATAGGGTAGATGGCCCTAAATATTTTTAACTCAGCCAAAAAACAAATTACAGAAGAATATCAACTCTAAAATCATATAACATTCATTTTATATAGAAATATGTATGCTTGTAAAGTGAGCTGAAAATTCTGAAATCATATGAAAAATGCACAGACTCTAGAAAGTTTCTAGGAATTAGGTTTTAGGAATTAGGTTTTATTATTTATGTGCTGATTTATTTGATTGTTCATAAGTAGCTCAAGTTAATAAAGCATGTACACATAGATACTTTTTATTTATGGCAATTCACATCCATCAAAAACCTAAAGAAGATAGTTTCCCTTTTCCCCTACGCTCATGTATGAACAGCCTTCTTCATTATCCACATCATCCACCAAAATGGTACATTCCTTACAGCTGATGACCATCCTGATTGCCCCCAATCCTTATTTGTATTACCTTGATATATCACATTCCATGGGATTAAACAAGTCTCTGACATGGTCCTAATGTCATAATATAAAATTAAGTAGCTTCACTGACCCCAACAATTTTCTTCCTCTGATTTTTCATTCCTATACTTTCTAACGTCAGGACATTCTTATGTATTCTTTTTTACTATTTTCATAGGTTTGTCATACCCAGAATAACATATTGCTGAAGTCATATAGCATGTTTAAAGTTTAGCCTCTTTTCACTTAGTTACATGCATTTAGATTTTCTTCATGTTTTTTTCATGGCTTGATAGTTCATCCCTTTCAGTGCAGAATAATATTTACTGGGTGCTTGTCCGTATGCTCACTGATTAATTCACCTACTAAATGATGCCTTGTCTGTCTCCAAGTTATCAGTTATGAAGAATGCTGCTATGAACATGAATGTGTTGGGTTTTGTGTGGACATAAGTTTTCACCTCCAAAGGGAATTTCATTAAGACTTTATTTAGCTTTGTAAGTTTCTCTTTACTATTCCAAAATGACTGTTCTATTTAGCTTTCATCTGAGTAAGTATTGACAGTTCCTCTTTTCTGCAATAGTTATCATCATTGTGTCATTTTGGACATAATAATATGATATCGCTCATATATTTAAATAAGTGTGTAATTTATCTTTTATTTATGTATTATTTGTAATTATTATGTATTGTATTTATAATCATATATTTTCTTTTATTTATATTTATCACATATACTACACTATACACACACACACACACACACAGAGTCTTTTGAAGAATTTCCATACTTCTTTCCAGAGTGGTTGCCAACAATGTAGTTGTGTTCCCTTTTGGCTGCATGTCTGTTAGTATTTGTTATCATTACTTTTCTTGATAATGGCTATGCAACTGAGGTAAGGTGGAATCTCAATGTTGTTTTAATTTGCCTTTCTTTATGGCCAGAGGTGTTCAACAGTTTTTCATGTACCTATTGTCTATTTTTATTTCTTCCTCTGAGCAGTCTCTAAGTCTTTAGCCAATTTCTTGATTGGGTTATTGGGTTTTTGAGGGTTTATTGGGTGGTGGCTAATTTTTTAAGCTCTGCATATATTTTAGACAAGAGGCCCTTCCTTGTCTGATGCATAACTAGTAAAGGTCTTCTTCCATTTGGTGGCCTTTGTATTTATCTTGCTAGTTATGTCCTTTGCTATGCAGAAGCTCTTCAGTTTGATGCCATCACATTTATCCAGTCTAGTTGATTTGATGTGCTTCTGGATATTTGTTTAGGAAGTTTGAATTTTCTGTGCCAAGGAGCCCTAGCACATCCCCTATCCCTTCCTGTAATATTTTCGCAGTATCTGGATCCATTTACAGTTGATTATGGTGCAGGGTGATTTATAAGGATCCAACTTCAGTTTTCTACATGGATGCAGCCAATTCTGCCAGCACCATTTGTTGAAGAGGCTATCTTTCTTCCAATATCAGACAGCTTCCTTATCAAATATTCTGTGGGTATGGCTGTGGGCTTTTTTCTGGGTTTTCTATTCTCTTCCATTGGTCTTCAGGCCTATTATTATGCCAGTACCAAGCTGTTTTTTTTAATTACTATGGCTTCGTAATAAACTTGAAGTTTGGTATTGATATTCTTCTAGCAATATGCTTCCTTCTAAGGATCATCTTTGCTATTCTGGGTCTTTCATTATTCTATATGAATTTTTAGATTGATTTCTCTATTTCTTTGAAGAAAGTTGTTAGAATTTTGTTGGGTATTGCATTGAATTTGTATATTGCTCTGGGCAGAACTGCCATTTTTACAATGTTAATTCTTCCCATCCAGAAGCATAGGACGCTTATCCATTTCCTTAACTCTGTTTCAATTTCTTTTTTCAGAATTTTATAGCTTTCACAATGAAGGTCCTTCATACCTTTGGGTAAGTTAATTGCTAGGTATTTTTTTTATTGTTTGAGGCTATTTCAATGGAGTTGCCTTCCAGATTTAAGACTTGCTTTTCTCATTGTTGTTTATACAGGAAAGCTAGTGAATTTTGTGGATTGATTTCATACCCTGCTACTTTGCCAAAGTTTAGGATCAACTCAAGTAGCTTTGATGGGGAATCTATAGGGTTCTTTAAATACAGGATCATGTTGTCTGCACAGAGGGATAGCTTTATTCCTAACCTATTTGGATATCCTTTGTGTTTTTCTCTTGCCATATTCCTCTTGCTAAGACTTTCAGCACTATGGGAAGGAGGAGTGTCCATAGTGAACATCTTTCTCTTATTCCTCCTGATTTTAGAGGGAATGGTTTTAACTTTGCACCATTAAGTATAGTACTGGCTATTGGTTTGTCATATACAGCCTTTATTATGTTGAGGAATGTTTCAAAAATTCCTAGCATCTCCAGACGTTTTATCATAAAAGGGTGATGGATCTTGTCAAATGCCTTTTCTGCATCTGTTGAGATGATCATATCATTCTTGTCCTTGCTTCTGTTGATGAAATTACATTAACTGACTTGTACCTATTGAACCAGCTTTGCAACCCTGGAATGAATCCCATGTGAACTTCCCAGTTGGCTAGAATATTATTGAGAAGTTTTTGTATCAATGTTCATCAAAAAGATCACTGTATAGTTCTCTTTATTAGATGAGTCCCTATCTGGTTTGGGGATAAGTGTTACACTGGTTTTATACAATGAGGTTGCTATTGATCTTTCCATTTCTATTTCTTTGAAAAGTTTGAGGAGTAAGTTCTCCTTTGAAGGCCTTATATAATTTGGCTGTGAATTCATCTGGTCCTGGGCTTTTCTTAGATGGGAGATCCTTCATTGCCATTTCAAATTCATTATGCTGGCAACCAGGTTAAGCTCTTAAATTGGGAAGAAAGATATTTCTTCTCTGGATTAACTACCTCCAAAAAAGTTTCCTATAGCAATAGACACCTGCCCTAAGGAATTGGCCAAGAAGGTTACTCCAAGTGAAAAACACCTGTGTTCTATACATAAAACACTTTAACTTTTAATGTTTAAGTTTTATATAGTAGTAGAGTCCTAAGTATCATTTTCTGTGAAAATGAAGAAAGAGGAAGCAGAATTGGATATGATTATTCATACAGCCATGATCAGACCTGATAAAATCTCTCGTTAGCAAAAAGGAACTTGCAGAGCTGAGATTTCTCCTCAGAGAAGTTCCACTTTGGGAAAATAATGGATAGGATGTTTTTCCAATCAGCACCTTCACAAGTCATTTGTTCAGGCCATCCTTGGAGGAGTATAAATAACCCCAGCTCAAGAGTAAAATTGGAAGTTGAAAGTTTATCTAGTACCATCTGGAGGCTGTCAGCTGACCACAATTTTTGCAGCTGCGTATCAAGTTCTTTCTTGAAAGGAGATTAAAAGTGCAATATCTCAATGGCTCCTACATTTTTCAGACTCTTACTGGAGCTCCCATTCCAAATATATTGTCCTAAATTAAGAATTCAAACATCTTGATACAGCCCCTTATCTGGCAAATATATTTTATCCCAATGAATTGAATATAATTGTTCTATGGGTATTTGGTTATGATGGTAATACATTTTTGATATTGTATATTAGGATTAAAGCACGTTTTTCAGCCTCTTAAAATTAGGTATGCCATTCTATATTTCATTTTGATGATTACCAATGAATGTAATTCAAACTTTCCACATCAATATGTTTATTGCTTGGTCCATGAATTTGAGAATACCAAACAAGCTTTCATAATCATGTGAAATCAGTGAACATGGAAGGTTCAAATCAGCATGGTAATTAAGGTACAGGATTCTTTATATTTTCAAAGGGTTATGTCTGGTTCAATGCTACCACACCTTAATCAGTAATTACATACTTATCAAGAGTTGTCTCCACAAGTGACCAGTTGCCTAAGAGAAGTATCAAGAAGAGCTTAGACATAAATTTACATGATAAATTGGTACCCAGTAAAAGTGAATGTTAACATATTCTTAGCCCAATCATAAGAGGTCATCTACATTCAGTGGGAAAAGGAAATCCTACCAGTAATATATGAACCAGGTAAGCTATGGCTCAGAAATAATATTTTATATTGATGGTTGGTGATGCTATAATATTTGTGGCGTGCAACAATGTTTGATAAGAAATGTACTCATTACCTTGCTCATGTAATTGTAACCCCTCTGTATGATGTTTTCACAATAAAAAACTTATTAATAAAAAATAAAAAAATGATTCAGAAACCTAAAATGAAAAATTGAAGTCACTCTATTTATCTTTATCCAGCTGGTGACATTTTTGGCTGAAGACCCTGACTCTTTTCACCTATAGGTAAAAAAAGCCTAATGCACAAAGTACAATTCAATATCAGTCCAGAAAACTGGATCATCTAAGTTTGTCTGAGATTCACTTAATCATATTATACTTTTCCGTTAGTGAGGAGGCATGTGACAAAGAAAGTTGTGCATAATTTTGATTTTCTATCTGGTCAAGAGAAAACGAGGTTACTGATAAGTAAATGGATAAGCAATAGTCTGGAAACCAGACTGTTTATCCCCGTTTTTGTTATTTTATATTATTCTATTCAATGTTAAAGTTAGCATAAGAAAGCCAGGTGCTGGTGGCTCAAACCTGAAACCCAAGCTACTCAGGAGACTAAGATTTGGAAGATGGCAATTTAAAACCAAACTGGGTAGAAAAGTCCAAAAGATTCCATCTCTAAAACATAATCAACCAAACTTCAGGCTGGAGGTGTTGTTCAGATGCTAGAATACCAGTTGAGAAAGCAGTCATGCCCCTTACTGAAGGAAGAAAAATTAGTGTAAGAAAGCAGAAAGTATATATAAGAAGCATCAACACAGATCCCTCAGTACCAAAGTTGTTGCACTTACTTACCATTAAATTGGGAATGACTACATTGTCTAAAACTAAGTAACCATGGGAGCCTGACTCTTACTCTCTGCTGAATGATGTGACAAAATGGTAGATGCAATATTGCACATGAACAGGCTGAGTAGACATCATCTGTCCTTAGAATATACTTGTTCTGAGTAAATAACCGTTGTAAAGGCTTGGCCATTTTAGTTCTTGGAAGCCATAATAAGATCATTTCTCACCTGCCTACATGACATAGTATTTCTAGAGAGAGACAGGCAGACTTTGACACTAAAGCTATTCTCTCACCTTCTCTTATGTGACTTGTCAAAACCACAGGTAAAGTGAAAAATGGATCAACTAGTGATAGGGTGAAAAATGAGCTTGGGGATTTTGATATTTAATGGACTCTGATGATGTCTGGGAGACATTCTCATTATGTGGTGGGTGATTTGGGAATAGTAAGTGCCTTTATCTTGTGAAAAATAGTTTGGATTTTCTTTTCTACTAGTGATCCAGTAGTCTTTCAGTATTGGGAACCATCCAGCTTTTGTGGGTATGTGGTATACACACAGAGCCTCATGCTTACTAGACAAGAGCTTTGGGTACCACCTTTGAAACTCAGGGTGATTGTTAGAACCTTAGGAAAATAGATTGGAAAGAATTCCCAGGGGATTCCAATCACAGGATTCCCCAATTAGATAAAGCAAACACACAAGTGTAAGTCAATTTGCACCTTCTACTGGAAAAAAGAAAAAGGAAAATACTTTCAAATATCATTCTTTCCATTGATGCATCTATCTCCCTGAATATCAGTATAGTAATCAGCCAACCAGCCAGGTAGCTAGCCAGTTGCTATAATTATGTATTTATTTAAAGAGCACAATACATCTAACATTTTGTAAACCATTTTTAGAAATATGAAAAAGAGAATCATAAGTCAAATAAAACTCTGAGTTATACAGGAAGATTCATCTGTCCCAAGATCATCTCTGTAGATTAGAAAGTGAAAATATTAAGTTACAGAACCTTCATTAAGGCACTATTCAATAAGTAGGAGTGAATTTTTCGAAGTAGAACCACATGCAATTTTATTCCACTTACAATTAAGTTCCAATGCAAATTAGTTACAGATTTAGGGCTAAGTCCCAGATCTCTTAGCCCTTACATAAAATACCTGCTCTTACTGAAATTATAATTCAACTGTACATAGGTATATATTTCTGTTGGTATGCCAACATAAATTACATAATTTAAAACTATGAATAAATGGCACTAAACATATATTCTCAGTATCACAACAGTGTTTTGATTCATCCCATTTTGATACATATATGCAAATATTGTATATAATGCTATATATTACATTACATATTAGCATATAATATATCAAAGTTGTAAATACCACTAATAGACAACATACCTGCATATATAATATTATATAGAGAATATTAAATGGCAATTTAGAAATGTGTTGTATGATTTTGGTCTAGTCAGGAAATCTCCTAAAGAAGTATAAAATAAAGTACTCAGTTTGAGTTATAATATTGAGCAGAATTTAGGTAAACAGTGGGCAGATGATATGTTGAACAGGATGGTCTACCCCAGTGTAGCAGGCCCAGAGATGGATAGTTTTATAATTTTGCTGCATGAGAAAGTGAAGGTGGTAATAGTCATAAAAGTATAAATTCTAATTTTTGGGTTAAATATTATGAGTGGTTGTTTTATTTTCTTTTAACCTTCCCATTTTTGTTCATTTTCTTTCTTTTGATTTTAATCTATTCTCCTGAGCTGTCGAAAGATATATTATTTCAACAGTTTCCAGCTTAGGATTTTCCATGAGAAATACACATTGGTGTGGTGGAAAATTACAAAAGAAAGAAATAAGCAATAAACAATGAGGGAAAAGTTCACACTAAATGTCAAGCAGAGTCAGCGCTTCATGTCTTCACTTTTTTCCAGTGCAATTGGCTAACTCTTTACCTCTCAGCTTTCTTCAATATGTAGTGGCAAACCTTAACAGCTTTTACCCTTGTTGATCTTTATGGGAGACCCCTACTAATTCCTAAACCTATAAATTAAATGCGTGAAGTTGAACAGAGATCAGATTAAAAACTTTGCACTTCACAGACACTAGCTCAGCAGGAGGAGTCAAACTCTTTAAGCCATTTTGAAGGAGTGAAAACAGGCTGTTCTTGTCTGGAAATCTATTAAAGTAAGACCTAGAGGAGCTGTAATGTGATATTTCCTACAGGCTAGGGGATATTTTGGACACAATAAATAGTAGTAATAACAACAACAATGATAATAGTAATCTGACTTGTCAAAACATGCTTTATGCACATATTAATATGACTGATGTATTAATTAGTAAAAGTGCTCACTATAAACTCTGACATTTTTCAGAACTTATTAAATAAAATTAATATTAGAATCAGATCATTATCTAATGGAGTTTTGTTTCAGTATGAGATTATTTATGGTAGAATAAGTTTTTCTGAGATGTAATTGCTCCTATTATGGTTTAAATCTTTTATTGTGATACATGTTGCTAGTAAAACCAGTAGAAAAATAGATTTGAGTTTGCAATTGGAGAGTTCACATATTTAAATCAAAAAATTAAGCAATTCTTAAGTTAGTTAAGTGAAAAATTCCTAACATTAGGCAGCAAAGGATATAGCCACTTTAATTGATTCTGTATATCATTGAGGGCTCCTATGATTGATGTCTTAAAGGCATCATGCGCCTGAGACTATTTTCTAATACTTTTATTGCATCAACAAGTTATTCCTACTGGCTTGCTCCCAACTGTGGAATTTGAATTTTGTAGTTAGTCTACAAAATTCAACCCCTGAGGAATGAATGTATGAACAGCACATACCACTAATATTTCATACTTAACACCAAAGCCCCTTAACCAGATCTGAGCTTCTTTATTACCCAATACAATAAATGCTGGTGGTTGCTTAACCATCCAGTCATGTTCTTCATATTCAGAGCATTTTTTAAAGCAATGTGTGCACTGTCAGAGGAGAAATTCTACTAATTAATTAGATGTGGCAATCTATTTCTTTCATTCAGTAATGAGACGGAGATGGACAAAAACCAAATTCTAGCCAATATTGAAAAAGCTCTCTAGGTGTTTCTGAGCAGGGTACATCTTGCCTATCAGGGAGTCATAGAGATATGATGCCACTGCACTTTCCTTGATTATGTGGATATTTGCATAAATATATAATAATGTTTGGTACCACAGTAACTGTTAGAAGTATAAAGGTAATATAATAAATACTCTGTGGATGCAGATGCACTAGCAAATGAAATGATAAGACAAGATATGATTGTGGCAAGATGGGATGACATCAAAGAAGGTGGAGTTAAGTAAACTCATATAATATTTTATTACAGGACTTGGTACTTGGCAATGGAATAGAAATAAATCAGGTAAATTGATCCAATAAATCAAAGACATATATAGAAGAGAAAAGCGAGTTTTTGTAGGAAATTTCCTAGCACCAATTTAAATTTCAGATAAAGGAGGGGGACACTATAAAGGAACTAAATGGCATATTGAGTATGAGTAGAATGTGTTATAGTAAAAGTGAAATGAAGAGATGGTTTCAAGTTGATGAGAACAGTCAACACTAATAAATGGGTAATTAAGAAAAGATGAAGAATTATAATTTTTAGGATGTCCTCAATGCTACTGGAAGAAGGATGTTCTTTTTTACCTTGATTTGAGCAGTTTTTCTGAGGTTCTACTGCTAAGCATTACCAGATACTTTGAGGGCTAAATTTCTTTTCTGAAGATGACCATTGGTCTTTTGAATCATCCCCAAAGAAGAATCCATTATAAATATTTGACGCCAATTCTAATATCTATGGTTTACATGATTAGTTTTGAGGACTGTGCTTGAAAGAGAATGTGCTGAGAATCCTTGATAACAAAAGAGTCACAATTATGAAAACAGATTTGAGGATGGGTCAACAGAACAATGAGAAGTCAGTAAGGAGCCATGGGCTTTTGAACTTAATGCCTATTCCTAATAAAACTGCTTCAGAATAAGAAACATCAATAGGAATAGGGCATTTGGGCAGATACTTGCAACAAAATCAAATTTCATTTCCTTCTGCATTCTCTCTTTCCTCGTGTAATTTTAATAAGTGTTTAAGGTTATGACACCATATTCCTCATATCTTTTTCTTTGAGCTTTAAACTTATGTGTCTAACTACCCACAGGGCTTCTCCTTTTAAATGTTTCATAAATATAAATAAATTGAACGTGTAATATTAATTATATGTCTTCTTTAACTTGATTCCTATTTATTTTATTACAACTGATGATATTTTAATTTATCTAGTTGATAAAACAAGACATGACTTGGCATGTATCTATGTCATTTATTGCCCAGATTAGTCAGGTACTAACTCTTACTGGTTGCATTTCCTGAGTACCTCTCTCCTCCATTCACTTGAATCTTCCTTAATATGAATTACCTCATTGTAAGTCATCATCACCTCTTATCTGTTCATCACAGTACCTGCTTACTTTTCTGCCTATCACCAGCAATCATTCATGAAAAAACAACACACATAGAATGCACGTGGGATAGCCATTTAAAATACATAATTAATTTTGTCATTCTCCATATTAAAACACTTCAAAGACTTCCCAGTGCTCTTAGAACAAGGTCTGTCTTTACTAATTTAATTTTACTTATGTAATTTTATAATGCTAGATATCAAACCTGATTTATTTGGCTATGTAATTTCACATTGTTCTTCCCCTTGCTTCTAATTCTGGCCTTACTGTATTTCTCCCAATTCCTTGAGCTGAATGTCTAGAAATTACCCCCCGGTCAGTATTCTTTGTCTCTCTAAATTTTGATTCAGCTATCTTATTGTGTATTCTTATTTCTTTTAAAACTTCCCAAGGAGACCACGCATTTACTACTATATTTAGACTCATATGCTTCTCTTCCTCAGGCTAGAAGGTCAAGAAGCACTCTTACCTTCTAATCCATGTAATCCTAGGATATAGTTAAACAGTGGCCCAATAACTGAGTCACTGAATGATGACAAGCACTGTCATTGATTTATCAAAGGCTGATCAATGCCCTAATCCATATTTGGCATTTCATAACATCTGTTGTTGCCAAATTGAAAGCAGTAAGGCCCAACCATTGATGTCACTCTTCCATTCTGAATCTAGGTAACAAATTTGAGATCTTCAAAAGAGGCAGTCCTTAGTAACTAACTGGAGTTTATGTAACAGGGATCTTACTTCTCTGGACTACATAAACTAATTTCAAGTGAATAACTTAATGTTCATGAATCTCTCTTCTGTTCATCTGTTGATGTTTTTGCTTGATGTCTACATCCTGATAATTTTGAAGCATAAAACACTGCTTATGAAAATATATAATTTAAAATCCTGATTGTAAAATGGGAAAATATCCAGGATTTCCCAATGAAGCTAAAGCATAAACTTTGGTACCTGTGCTTGATCTTATCTCTGAGAATTCAAACTCTCTCCCTCAAAAAGAATGAAGTCATTGAAATGTATTCATCAAACACATTGGTTCCAAAGAAATTTATTATTTAGTGGGTATTCAAATTTTTCTGTTTCCTGTAATGGCTCCACTATTTCTGTTACCTTTGAATAGCTTGTACGTTACCCAGGGAGAAAAATCATGTAAGAGAACAATTATGGACAATAATGTTAAAAATGATGCAGAAAACACCATGGCATTAAACTGAGAAGAAACTGATCATGCCAGGGGCAAGCATGTAGGAAAACTCCACTGAAGGTGTTATCTCATTTGAAACTGAGTCTCCCAGAACAAGATTCCTTCAAAGACTAATTTATTCCTTTTCCTTCTCCTAAATCTCCATTACATGCCCTCTTCTTATTTACAAATAATGAATTTTTATTTTACTGAGAAAATAACAGCACCGGGCGCTGGTGGCTCACGCCTGTAATCCTAGCTACTCAAGAGGCTGAGATCTGAGAATCATGATTCAAAGCCAGCCTAGGCAGGAAAGACTGTGAGACTCCTATCTCCAATAAATCACTAGAAAACCAGAACTGGTGCTGTGGCTCAAGCGGTAGAGCACTCGCCTTGAGCTGTAAGAGCGCAAGGACAGCGCCCAAGCCCAGAGTTCAAGCCCCATGACCAACAAAAAAGAAAGAGAGAAAGAAAGAAAATAACAGCATACAACTACTTCCAGAGGTTCCCAGCACCATTTAATCTACTTCAATTGTTATACAGGAATTGGATCACAAGATACAGAGAAGCCACATTTTGAGAAGCTGAGCCAGGAGTCTATTAAAAGCTGGCGAATGTGAGTGGACTCTTGCACCAATGACTTGCAGCCTCAAATGCAATTAATACCATTAGGAAACTGAGCCACGAGAGTAAAGGGTAGGAGAGTAAACAAAGAGCAGGAAACAATCTCGACAAACCAGATCAAGTAATGGAGAGATGAAGAAGCATGCCAAGGTGACCTGAGGAGAGTCAGGAAACATAGCACAAAGCATAATGGCGGCAGAGGCCAAAAGGCATAAATAGGAACATGGTTAGGGGGCAGGGTCGCCGGGAGCTGGAGAGCCCAAAGAGTCTTATGAGTTCATGGTACAGGTCTGACAGGTCCAGGAATCTATTGTCCATGTCCCTGCCCCTGCTTTTAGGAGTTCAAGTGCCTCTGATTGTGGGGAAGTGGATTTCACCTCTTAAGTTTTCAGAAAGTCCCCATCAACCACCACAATATCAAGATAGTGCCACTTAGACCCAGTATCCATATTTTAAAATCTGCTCTCAAGCCCAGTGATCCTTTGATATCTATTTGTTCCCATCTGATTCTACTATCCTGGCCAGGCTCCCCCCAACATAAGTACAGGGACCTTCTCAGTGCTATTCCGACTCACAATGTACACGAATTCCTGCCTGCTCAGAGCTTCTGCTTGTGTTTCGTCAGTCTAAAATCCTTTCCCTAGATGTCTGCAGCTTTCACACTTCTACATCTTTAAAGCCATAGTTCAGTATCTTGTGTTCAAATCAACCAGTGCCACCCTGAATAAAATCACATCCAAACTTGCAATGTTATTTTCCTCAAAACCTGTTCTGATTTTCCCCATAAATTCACTTGTAAATATTATGTTCTCTCTTTTGTTCATTGTCTCTCTCCTACAGCAGAAAATGCATTCTAGGAGGATGGATATATTGCCTGATAATAACCAAAAGGATCAGTTAGCTTCTTTGGTGATAATCTCCCTTTGCCTAGAACAGAATGAGATTTGCCAATAAGAGTTTTAAATTTGGTACAAACTCTACTATAAAGCCATAGTAATCAAAACAGCTTAGTACTGGCACAAGAACAGACCTCAGGACCAATGGAATAGAATTGAAAACCCAGAAATGAACCTACAGACCTATAACCATCTAATCTTCGATAAGGGAGCTAAAAAATAGAATGGAAGAAAGACAGCCTCTTCAGTAAATGGTGCTGGCAAACTAAAGCTATATCCTTATATATCACCCTGCACCAGAATCAACTCCAAATGGATCAAAGACCTCGAAGTCAAAGCAGACACCCTGAAAACATTACAAGACTGAATAGGAGAAACCCTAGGTCTCCTTGGTACAGGCCGAAATTTTCTTAATAGAGAACCAGAAAGACAAAAAAAACAAAGAAAGGTTGGACAAATGGGATTTCATGAAGTTGCAGAGCTTCTTCATGACAAAGGACATAGCTAGCAAGATCAATAGAAAGCTCATGGATTGGGAGAAGATCTTCACTAGCCATACAACAGACAAGGTTCTCATATCTAAAATATACCTGGAACTCAAAAAATTAAATCCCTCAGCAACAAATCTTCAAATAAACAACTGCCCAATAAATAAGTGGGCCAAAGACTTACAGAGAAACTTCTCTGAAGAGGAAAGAAATGATGGCCAATAGACACATGAAGAGATGTTCAACCTCCCTAGCCATAAAAGAAATGCAAATCAAAACAACACTGAGATACCACCTCATCCCAGTTAGAATGGCTATAATCAAGAACTCTAACAACAACAGATGCTGGAGGGGATGTGGACAGAAGGGAACCCTACTGCATTGTTGGTGGGAATGTAAACTTGTTCAACTACTTTGGAAAGTAGTATGGAGGTTCCTCAAAAGACTCCACATAGAGCTCCCCTATGACCCAGAAATCCCACTTTTGGGCATTGACCCAAATGATCGCAAACAAGACCATACTAAAGCTACCAGCACAATTATGTTAATTGCAGCATTATTTACCATAGCTAAGATATGGAACCAACCCAGATGCCCCTCAGTAGATGAATGGATCAAGAAAATGTGGTATATACACAATGGAATTCTCTGCCTCCGTCAGAAAGATTGACATTGCCCCATTTGTTAGGAAATGGGAAGACTTGGAAAAAATTATATTAAGTGAAGTAAACCAGGCCCAAAGAAACATAGGTCCTATGGTGTCCCTTATTCGCAATAACTAGTATATGTCTGAGAAAAGCAGAAAAGGTCAGATACGTTGATGTTAGGCAAAATGAACCCCAAGATAAGGACTCAAATGTTTTTTCTTTCTTGTGATTATTTCTAACATATTTATAAGATGATTTCTTTGTTGCTTTGTATGTCCCTCCCCGATGGTATAACCCCTGTTTTCACTGTATTTGATATTGGTATAGTTTGTGGAGGGGAAGGGATAAAACAAATTGTTTAAATAGGGATACAGGTGGACCCATTGCAACAATGAAATATACAAGACATTATGTCGGAAAAAGATCTTTACAACTTTGGCTGGGGGTGGG
The DNA here is from genome assembly GCF_000151885.1 of Dipodomys ordii. NCBI lineage: Eukaryota > Metazoa > Chordata > Mammalia > Rodentia > Heteromyidae > Dipodomys > Dipodomys ordii. Next base: position 4,936,147 of record NW_012267341.1, read on the forward strand.
GAATGGGATGGCAGGGATGGGAAGGGGAAACAAAGGAGGCGGCAACAATGCTTTATAAGATATACGTTCATTACCTTGCTCATGTAATTGTAACCCCTCTGTATGGTATTTTCACAATAAAAACATTATTAAAAAGTTTTAAATTTGGGAATTGGTGGGAGAATTAGACATTAGCAAATTATGTTCAATAAACCTTGTTAGCTGAATGTAATAAGAATGGCTAATATAATGAATCAACACTAGACAATTTCATGCTTTACAGAGAGAATATCCAAAGGTCATAGTGCAACCTGAAGAACAAAGTATGCCTTAACATCTTTGTGGTTCCAGTATTTACCACAATGTCTGAAAAACAGTAGCTGCAAGAAAAATAAATCCACTAGATCCCATGAGCTCTGTCAAGTTCATTCTATTTTACTTTTATATTTAATAATGTGAAGCAAAACACTTTTCAATAACTATTTTATGAAATATGTTATAGAACCCTCTGCAGAGTATGATTCCAATATAAAAGAATATATGTAGCATAACTATATACAAAAGTAAAGCAATGCAGAGATGGTTATTTTTAGGTTATAATGCAAAGATGGATGGTTTTATTCATTATTTTTTATTATCTAAAATTTCTTATGCTTATGGCAATGAAAAAATTATAAAACAAAGGCACATTATGGAATAAAAATAGGAACAAACAAACTAGGAAAGAGAAGGAAAATTAGTGATCTGGCACCTGAGGTTGGCTTTTCCCATTAGTGTAGCTTTATGAGCCATTTCAATGGCTAGTATTTATATTTTGTGCACAGAGGCTGAGCTGCCATCAGCAGTTTTCAGAATGTCGCTTGAACTCCTGTCAAGTAATGGGATATTCATTCATCTTCATCAGCTATAAATTTGGAATCCCAATTCAATTTAAAAATATTTATTGAGCCTTTAATAGTTGCCAGGCATTTTGCCAGGTATTGGAGACAGAAAGGCCAACAAGACCTACTCTATGACCTCATGAACTAGAAGAGCAATATCTATTTTTTTTAAAGTGAAACAAAATGGAAAACAAACACAAACCACCAAACTTGAGTGTATTTATTTCAAAGAAACATGTATGTAGCAGAGTCTAGGCTGATTTGATCCACTTATACAGTCTTGAGTGCTCCAAATGGGCAAACAATCCACAACTATTTGTTCTACTTTTGGCTAATTAAAGTTAAGTAAAACTCAAGAAGTATCCTCAATGTGAGCTAGAATGCCTTCTTCAAATGAAATACTGGTTTCCAGCCTTACAGAAAAGACCATGAATATTAATATCTGGATGTGTTTTTCTATTTACAAAGTAAAATCACACTAAATGCATGCTTTAGTCAGCAGGACTCATGGAGTAACCACCAGTGACAAACTACTTTGAAAACTGTATATTAGCCTCGATATGTCATTTCCTGCCAATTCGCCACCTATTACATTGTAGCATCAATGGGCTGGAGAAGAGATAATATGAAAAGGGAATGGAGGATGGAGTTCTAGTCTATAAACAGCTTGAGCTTTATCTATACCTCTTTCGCATCTAGGTAGAATACCTAATTAATTTACTTAGTCTTTCTAAGCATTGAAGAAACTGGCAGATACATTTCAGTATTATCATAGAAATTCATGGGTATATAAAGTTTTATACAAAAATTAAAGATGATACATACAATACATTAGTTTTCTTAAGATACCATCACAAAGGGCTACAGATTAGATGTATTTTCCAACAGTTCTAGAAATTACAAATCCAAGCTCAAGGCTTTCGCATATATAGAATCTTGGGAGGCCTCTGTCCTTGGCCCGAAGATGTCCTTGTCCTATATTTTCGTCCTATCTTTCCTTCTCTTTCTGTGTCTCCTTGTCCTGTTCTCTTCTCATAAAGACACCAGTCATTCAGGATTAGAATATTCCAATAACTTCATTTAACCTAGCTCTGTGTCTAGAGATCACATCTCCAAAGTGAGTCACATTCTGAAGTATTGAGGATTATTGCTTCAGCATATACATTTGGGGTAATAATTAGTTCATAAAATATGTTTTACTTCTCACTTCATTACAGTTTTTAGCACAATTCTGCTATTTAAAAAACATTGAATGCTGCCAGCAAATGAAAGATGCCTCCACATCCCGAAGATAAGCAAGAAATATGAACTGTACATGATTTAGTAGAAAGAATGTTTTTTGGAGGGGGGAGGTTATGATGTATTCTTAAATATAAACTGAGTTTTATATAGATATATCATGACATTATATACTTAATATGAAACAGACAACTTTAAGGGCTACTTTAAAAATGTTTTGTGTGTTCATATGCAGGAAAACTTTTCAGTGGCAAAAAATTGGGGTTCATGGTCTACTTTCAATTCATTTTACTTTCCTTAAAATTCTCCCTTTTCTCTAACATGCCACATAAACCAGAAACAGATGTAATAAAACTAAGTATATAGATGTTCCATGTTGCAGAACTTACTGATTGTCCCAGCCAAGCTCAGACAGGTGCAATATTACCAGTGTCATTTTCTGTACATAGTAAAATTGATATAAAGAGCAACTCAATAGAAGAGATACAGTCTGCAGTGAAGAGTTTATAACACTTGTCATAATGGATCTGTCAGAAGGAAAAATGTTTACAGTTCATTGCAGAATATAAAATATTTGCTAAATCAGCAGTAAAAGTCGAAGCTCAGATAAATTTGTAGCAACGGTAGCAACACAACATGGAATCACATAAATACACCCAGCAGGAGAGGAGGAGGAGAAAGAAAGTAGCGATGACTTAGTTCTGAGCCAGATTTGATTTATGTCATAAACAAACATAAGAGGTATTAGAGAGATTAGTGCATTAGAATGTTAACACAAATCAAGATGTCCTAATTCAAGCAGGTTCACTTACACAATAAGCTGCCAACACCAGGTAAATTGCTGCCGTTTCTTACTGTGATCATTTTCCATTGGGAAGTATCTCTATCTAGGAGGCAGGAATATAGTTACAGTTAATGGTGTTAAAACAGCCAATTGATGTTTATAATTTTTTTAATGTTTAAACCATGGCCTGACCATTGACACTGCTGCCCTGAGAAAAGACAGAACTCCTGATTCTAAATAATGGATGAAGAAGTAGCAAGGAGAAAGAATAAGAGAAGGGAAGACAGGAAAGCTGGTTCTAAAAAAACGTTAACAATATTTTAGGAAGATTGTTAGTGATAAAGAGTTAGAAAACACATTTCAGAGAGTATAAGGTAACAAGAGAGAAGACCCCGGCAGCCATGTGGAACTTCAAGAGCTGCCTACAGTTTATCAGGAGTAATTTGTCCAGCCAAATTAGATAAATCAGACTCATTTTGTCAGAGTTTAGTATTGCTTGTGAAGGAAGATATTAAATCTGTAGGGTGAGAGTGCACGCTCTTGAAACACTGCTTTGCTGCAGGCCGCTGCTGGTCCTGAAGTGAAGGTACATATAACATTCATAACCCTAATTATTGCTTCCAAACAAATCTCCCAGCCTTGTTTTTGTTTGTAATTTAATTTTATTGTCAAGGTGATGTACAGAGGGGTGACAGTTACATAATAAGGTAGTGAGTACATTTCTTGTCAAACTTGTTACCCCCTCCCTCATTTTTCTCCCACTTCCTCTTCCCCCCAAAAAAACACACCCCGGCCAGGTTGTAAAATTCATTTCCAAATATTGTCTTGTGAATATCAATGTTGCATTGGTTTGCCCTCTGTCCTTTGACCCACCATTTTGTTCTTTCTCTTCCCTTCTCTAATTTAGATAAACACCTATACAATACCCACCCATCCTTTTCTTTGGTCTGTGTCCCCTGACATTTTTTTAAGTCTCCCAAAACCTTAAGTTTACAACTCACAGACTTTTCTGTAGTTACTTTATGGATTTCATTATACAGAGTCATGTATTTAAATACCATATATCTATTGTTAGCTGTCAAATTACATAACTATCACAAATTACTGTTCTGAAATGCAGATTCATGCCTCATATTTTAAGCACAACCTTTCCACCTGGATGTGTAAAACATCTCTCAAATTTCATATTCTAAAACTAAATCCCTAATAATCTTTCTGTGCCTTCCAAGACCATTTCATTCCCATAAAATGAAAATTCCAGTTGCTGGGGCCAAAATATTTATGAAAACCAAGTTCCAAGGACCCATCAGTGACCTTTACGTATATGTATATACTTAATGAATGAAATCTTGTCCAAGTCTTACCTCACCACACTAACTCATTAAGTTTAGAAGACTATAATCCAGGCAATCCAAGTGAGATTATGACCAAAGTTTTAATATATCGGGTCCATCCTTTGACCTACATTGTTGAGATTATTTATCAATAAATAATGAGCCAGAATTTCCAAGATAAAATTGTAAAAAACTATATAAAAGTTAAAGAAACTCCAGAGCTACTGGTGTCCCTGAGTAGCCATCAACCCTTTTCATCCTGCTTCCTCCATAATGAACTTGAGCAGGGCAAATACAGAGTTATTTCTGGGTTTCAGGTATTGCTCATGGGAGTCACAAGGTCTCTGATGCACCCTTGCCATGAACCCGACATTGATTCCTATTCCGAACGCTTCTTAAAACTGAATACCTAAGCTACTTAGTGAAAAGTAGTGTAGCTGATGAACTTGACAATGTGAAGCTATGCTGCTGGTCATTTGCTCCCCTCACCCCACATTATCTAATAAATCATGTTAGCTTCAAAATAAGCTCAGAATTGGGTAAAAGCCCACCCTTCTGCACTGCTCTCAGTCTGCTAAGAGCCATGGATGATTGCTGATACTGGTGCTGAAAGAGCATTATAACTAGTGTCCTCTCTGTTCTTTTTTTGTCCATATACCTCATTGCAACACTTTTCTCAAGTCTCCTTTCATGACGTGAGTCAGATCAGGACATCCTTCAGCCATGAATCCTTCTAATGATTTTTCTATTGCTAAGTTAAAAAACAAATCTATATAATCTTGATGGCTTTCTGATTTTATTTATTTTACTTTTGCTCTACAAATAACCAAAACTTCTGTCTTTGCATCTGATTTCTTTTTTCTGGAACAAGTTTTCTCATTGTATCTGCAAGACTTAACCATCTAATTCCTTTGAATACTTTTTCTAATACCATCCCCAATAAAGCTTTCCATAGTATCAAAATGTGGACTCTTCTTCTTTGTGTGATCATTCTCCCAAAAATTTTAAACAGTTTCCTCTCCTTTCCTTTACATATTACTTAATTTGCTTATAAAATAGCTTCTCTATATCCTAGATCCTTTGAGTTGAATGCAAATTCTGATGGGGCTTGACTACTGGTTTCTTTTATCTTATTTGTGTATTTCTAATAGGAAGAATAACCCCCAAACTTGTGATGTTTGAACTTATTATTATCATCGCATAAATGCAAATAATAAGCTATTAGTAATTGGGTACACTGATAAGCACTCATTTGCCTTCTGCTTGCTGTGAGTTCACTCTTTCTGGTACATAGGCAATTCCTTCATTGAACCATTGACTCTCACGACTAGGTCATGATTGCTTGGTTAAACCTGTTGGGCAATATAATGGAGCCATTATAGTTCCATATCAATCAGTCATTGCATATGGTCCGTTATGGATGTAGGTTGAATCTTGATCGAGACAGTTCTTTGCAGGTGACACAATCCCTGAAGGTACTGATAGGTGACAACTTTCACAGAAGAGCTGAGACTAAAAGTCAAAGGGAAATCTAGTTGTCAAATCACATGGATGCCCCAAATCCTGGTGTATTTGAGGAAAATGTAGACTTCTATTCTTTTATTAGTTCATTAACTTATGAAATATCCATTGAGTTCTTATGATATGTGATCATGTTGTGATCAGTTCTAAAGACCCATGAGGAACAAGACCTTGTCCTTTGAGAATTAATAGGTAAATACTGCAGAAGATTTGTATGAAACTCAGTAACTAGATACTAGTGAGTACTCCCTCAGAAGTGAGAAGAAAGGACTATAGAAGAACAAAGGATAAAACAAACACCTCAGCATGGGAATTTGGGGAATACTTCACCGTAGCTGCACACTCATTTATGTGTAAGTAGCTGGGCTGTTTCTATAGACAACTGCAAAGAAATTGCTTACACATCCATCATTTTCAATAGGTGCTCACCTTGCTATAACATTTTAAACTGGTGTTTAAGGTAAGGTTTTGTCTCCAGATAAATGTGCACCCCAAACTATCGATTTAGCCTCTGGCACATAGCAAATTAAGCTTGGGTTAAAAAATTATGGGAATTTAGATATGTGTGTCAAGGGATGGGTGCCTGTTGACTTGAAATTTTTAGATGGCTGAGGGTAAGAAAGTATAAGGAAAATGTATATGGGAGAATAAAGAAAATGGGAATTACTTATTGTCAAATTAATTCAACAGAATGATCAAAGTATCCAACAAATGATTCTTGGTATTTAGTAATTTAAAAAAAAAATTCCCTGAACAAGCTAACACATGCTAAGGATTTACAATGATTAGGTTTTACTGAGATTCTATAACTCTGTGCTCTTTAGAAGCACCAGCCAGACATTAAGTGGTACGAATCATGAAGTTTTGATTTGATTGCTATGAAAAACATCAACTTTAATCAGTGGTGTCCAGATATATGTCTGAAAATTTGGAGATGCTGTAAAATAAAAGTTTAAAAACCATACAGACTGTAAACTCAAAGAAACAGAAAAGCTAAAGCCTGGTTTGGAGGTTAGCTCTCAGATGCAATAGAGAGTACTGTGAAAAAGAGGATTTGGGATTCAGAATCTGCAGCTATGTTCCTAAGCCCATGATAGCAAGGGAAATCATTTTGTTGCAAATGTTGAAACATTTAAATGAAACACTCTAAGTCAAGAATGTAGTACAGAGTAATTACTTACAAATGTCAGTCCTTTTACCCTTCCTCCCTCCTGAAAACATCCCCTAGGAAAATTACAATGGGGACTACTGTATTTAATAGGACCATCAATGAATAGAAATGGTATTTTCAATGTTCTGAAAGGTTAAAGCCAATGATTATTATAAATAACTCTCATAAATATTGCATTGCTAATGACCCATCCTCTCATTTACATAAATGCATGAGAATAAAGTGCCTTGTGTAAACAGAAAACTTTGTGAAGCTGTATAAAACAGCAGGAAGACAATAGACATTGCCACATGGAGCCTGGAATTTTAATTCCTCTAGCATTCCTGCAGTATGACCCCGTGTGACCTTAAAGGAGTAATTACTTAATCTCTCTGAGGCTTTTTTTTTCTTTCCCATAAAATTGGGGATTAAGTATCTCAAATCCACCGGACTTGGATACAGATTAAATAAAATAATATTCTTCAATATTAGGTGTAGTAACCGTGTTTTTAGTCATTTAATGAACATAGAGTTTAATGGAGCCTCTAAAAGTTTTATACTGCCCTAGCCTTCAGCTTTTACTGTTCAACACATAACAATGTCTGGCTACTTCTCATTTCCTGACAGTGTTTTTTGTTGTTTTTGCTGGCCCTGGGGCTGGAACTCAGGGCACCTGCACTGCCTCCAAGCTTTTTTAAGACACAGCACCACTTCTGGCTTTTTTTGAGTAGTTTATTAGAGATAAGAGTCTCACAAACTTTCCTGCCCCAGATGGCTTTGAACCCACTATCCTCAGATCTCAGCTTCTTGAGGAGCTAGGAGTCCAGGTGTGAACTATCACTGCCTGGCTTCATGATACAGCTTTGAAAACAGTTTCTCCAGTCTCATCTAGAGCAGGTTGCAAGCCCAGCCCATGGAGTATAGTTTATTTCTATTAGTCAAATAGTGTGGGATACTGTTATTCATGATATAGAAATGGAGCTCCAGAACATTAGTGTGTACAGGAATGTAGATTGTTAGAACACGAAGGAGCCTTAGATCTGCTCCCCCTCATATTAAAGATGAGAGACTATGATCTCAAAGAGCTTCTTTTTCTTCCTGGGACTCAGAATATTACTCATAAAAGGCATTGGCTCTATACAAGGATTAACTAATAATAGTTTCTGGTGAATTTGGAGTTTAAACCTTTCCAGGATGTAGTTATCTTTGTTATTCATTGCTACTAAGAAATTTATTGTAATCTGTGTAATATATGGATTTAACTGTGTGACTGAGTTTCTGCTTCAGTGTTCTAACACTCATTACAAAATGGTGACAAATGCTGACGATCATGAAGTCACACATAATGGTCATGCTACAATATTGTTCAACTTTGCCATTTCTCTTTATTTTGTATGTGTTTGTTCATTTGTTTTCTTTCACAGTGCAAAAATCAAATCTAGAGTCTTAGATATCCTTAACAAGTAGATAGCACTGAGTCCTAGGTTTTAGAAAGAATATCTCTGTGCCGATTGCCAGTGGCTCACATCTGTCATCCTAGCTACTCAGGTGGCTGAGGTCTGAGGATCCCAGTTTAAAGCCAGCCTGGGAAGGAAAGTCCATGAGACTCTTATCTCCAATAAACCACTCAGAAAACCCAAAGTGGCACAGTGTCTCAAGTGGTAGAACACTGGCCTTGAGCTGAGGAGCCGAAGGACAGGTACAGAGTTCAAGCCCCATGACCGGCAAAAAATAAAAATAAAAATAAAAATGCTATGTATCTTAGGTTGGTCATAAACTCATTTTCCTTCTCTCCTGCTGGAATTATAGGAGTATGTCACATCATTGGTTCCTCTTTCCTTTAGTTCTTACATATAGTAACTTTTTTTGTGTTTAGAAAACATGTTTTTCAGGGCTGGGAAGGTGGCTCAGTGGTAGAGTGCTTGCCTTGCATGCATGAAGTCCTGGGTTCGATTCCTCAGCACCACATAAGCAGAAAAAGCCAGAAGTGGTGCTGTGGCTCAAGTGGTAGAGCGCTAGCCTTGAGCTGAAGAGCTGAGGGACAGCACTCAGGCCCAGAGTTCAGCCTCCATAACACACAAAAACAAACAAGAAAACGTGTTTTTCTTTTCTTTGACACTCTAAACAATGAATGTTAATTAGCTCCTTAATTGTTTAAAAAGCTAACAAATGTTATCCAATGGTTATATTAGCATGTGTGGAACTCCCTTGTCTTGCCAAACCTAATCTTTGTGCTCCAGTTATGAACTCTCTAGACATTCAAATCAAAACATGAAGTAGCCATTACCTATAGGACCACTTTAAAGACAAGAGAACTGAGTTTTAGACTCAAATAATTTGTCTCAAGCTTTTATAGGAACTAAGTAGAAATACAATGGTTTGAACCCAGGTAGACAAAACACTCACTGATTACCTAGGTTACATGTAAACTAGAGAAATCTGAATGAATGATTCACTTACAAGATTACTTTTGTAAAACCAGGACAGAGATCGTCTAGACATTTTCTTCATTTTTTTGTTTTTGTTGGTGGTGGTGGTCAAAGAGCTTGAACTGAGGTCTGGGCATTCACTGTTCCTGAGCTTTTCTGCTCAAGGTTAGTGGTTTACTACTTTGAGCCACAACTCTACTTCTGGTTTGCTTTTTGTTTGTTTGTTCATTTTTAGTGTTTAATTGGAGACAAGAGTCTCACAGACTTTCCTGCCTGGGCTAGCCTTGAACTGTCATCCTCAGATTTCAGCCTCCTGAGTAGCTAGGATAACAAGCATGAACAACCAGTGCCTGGCTTTGCTGTTTTTAATTCTTTCTTCATCCTTGAATATCTTTGTACACGAAATAGAAGCCATGGTACTGTATGTAGGTCCCTGTAATGCGGTCTTGTGAGATGCGACAAGGGCTGATCTAATAGGTCCTGTTGCATTTTCCTCAAAGTCCTTCCTGCCCTGGCACCAGCAAAGCAGCAGCAATAGTCAGTAAACCAGTTCAATTAAACATAAATATGTCTATAGAGTCATATTTAAGGTAAGCTTTTCAGGTCACTACAGTTGGGAATGGAGAATGATTTTCTATTTTTTGACTGTGACGTTAATTTCAAAATAAATGAGGCTTCAAACTGAAGTTTATGGCACCTGTGAGTACACTGAATCCAGATAGGAAAACATATATATTAAGAATGGTTTAAAAAACTTACCAGGTATAATATGCACTAATATCTTTTTGTGTATCTTCTCTCATAATAAAATATCCCAGCTAGGAAGATTGCAAGGGAAATTATAGAATAATTTCCTCTAGTGGAACCACTTAAAATAACTCTCTAACCACATAGTTCTGAAAATGAATAATACAAATAGAGAGACAAGCGTTAGATTCATTGGAGCTTGTGTTTGAAGTTTTCATAAGCATAGGGTTTTAAGAATGATTTGAGCTTGGCACTGGTGGCTCACACTTGTAATCCTAGCTATGCAGGAGGCTGAGAACTGAGGATCACAGTTCAAAGCCAGCCTGGGCAGGAAAGTCTGTGGGACTCTTATTTCCAATAACCCACCAGAAAACCGGAAGTGGAGCTGTGGCTCAAGTAGTGGAGGGCTAGCTTTGAGCTGAAGAGCTGAGGGACAGTGCTCAGGCCCAGAGTTCAAACCCCACAACTGAAAAAAAAAAAAAAAGAAGAAGACTGATTTGAGCTGGGCACCTGTGGCTGACGCCTATTATCCTAGCTACTCAGGAGGCTGAGAACTGAGACTCCAGTTGGATCAAAGCCAGTTGGGGCAGGAAAAACCATGAGATTATCTCCAATTAATCGCCAGAAAACAAGAAGTGGTGCTGTGGCTCAAAGTTGTAGAGCACTATCTTGGAACACAGTGGCTCAGGGACAGCACAGGCCCCAAATACAAGCCCCATGATTGACAAAAAAAAAAAAAAAGATTTGAAATCTCTACTTCTGTCCAAAATTAAGAAACCAATTCTTTTGCAAATCATCTACTGTTACCACTATAATCATGGACATACCAGAATTCATAAACACTAGAAGGGGAAAGATAAGAAAATAAGGCAGGATGGTTTGAGATCTTGAAACTCTAGGAATAAAATATTAGTGAGTGTCCTGAGTTTCCTTATGGTTTTTCATCCACCACTGCTGGAATGTTGGAGAAAGTTCTGAGCTTTCAACACAACAGAGGAATCTCTTGAAAAACCTGTTACTCTTAGCTAAAACTCAGGAGAGTTATCCTAAGTATTTTGACATCAACCTAACTGAAGCCAAGCATTCACAGGAAAACTAGCCTTCTCCCTCCAAGGTTCCAGGAAGGTGATTAAGTTATTAATAGTCCGGCTTTCCACCCTGTAGTCAACCAGAGAAAGCAGACCCTGCATTTTCTTCATTTTATAATTCTCTACTTAGGCTTCTCTCAAATTTTCAAAAGAGCTATTTGGCTTTGACCTCTTGTTTCAGGGCCAACTTCTCACAGAATCAAAGACATCATTCAATGAACGTGTTATGCAAACTTTCTAAATTCAAACATTGTAGAAATTTCTCTATTTCTTCAGAAAAAAAAGAAAAAAACAAAAAGTCTGAAGTCTTTCATGAGGCTGACATTTTAGTCGAAGAGGTATAAAAATATAAGGCTTGTAATTAATTTTAATTGCAAGCAATATAAAGAGAAAAGGAATGACAGAGGGAAAAATCTAAAGCAAATGAGATATTTTACACCCCTGGGAAACATTATGGTGCCATCTCATAATCCGGACTTAAAGCAAACATCTGAATAGTGTTTCTGTACTCTGAGTCTTGCTAAAGTCTTCTCAAATGTCACAGCAACACACACCAACTCAGTCATTTGTCTGCCAAATTAATCTTTATTAAGAATCTAATATGTGTTGGGACTCGTCTTGTAAAATTGACGTTATAGTGGCATCATGAAGTATTGAATCAAATGCAACATAACAGCAGTCAGAAAATGAACTGTAGATCTAAATAAAAAGAAAAATAAAACTTCTCAGAAGCAGATCTCAGCTTTGAAGAAAGTTACCCCTCTACAGAAAAGGTGGAAAATGTCAGGGTGTAAGAAAAAAAGTCATTTTTCCCCCTTTATTTTCAATTTCACACTGAAAAACCTACTAGGCTTATAGAAAAAAAAAGAGAAAGAAATAGAATGATTTCATAAAAATATTTAGCAAATACTTTTTCATTCATGTCAATTCTGGATCTGTTACCTATCTTCTCTAAATAATTGAATTAAGTGAATAATAGGAAATATTTCATGTTTCATATTTGCTTCATAATGCATATTTCATACAAACTGCTCTTATTTCTAGCTTCAGCATCCTGCTATGTCTGCTGTGGTGAATGATGGTCAATTTGTCTAAGAATCACTACATTGGGCAGCAAGGGTTAAATCAACCCTATACTAGATTCTGGTAACTGCTTCATACAAACACTGAATTCTACCTAAAAAGATTGAAGAACCTAAATATAAGGCATAGTACAGTTCTACACAGTTCTTTCTTTCAGTGATTTGTTCCATAAAAGCCATCTCTTGGGTTACAGCAGCATCAAAGAAAGCAATTTTCTTCTTTTTTTGTTTTCTTTTTCCCCTTGTGGCTTTTACTAATAGTCTGAATTTTTCATGTATACAATTACACTGTCAAGAGATACCAAATAATCATTGGTTTCCCTATCACATTGTCTCCAATATCTCAGATTTCTTCTCTTTTTTTATTTTACCATATTGGCTATAATTGCAATGAGATCATTAGTTGAAGAAGTAAATGTTTCAAGATCTCTGTCGATAAACTTTGCTTAGCCTCACAAGGACAGATGTAAGTATATCTCATTCATAACTAAATTTCCAGTTTTCAAAAAAAGTACTTTATCAAATGAGAAGTGAAATGTTACAGACAAGTTACCTTCAAGTTGGTCTAGCTTTTAGCATATACATATATAATAAAAATAAATCATTGTCTTGATTCTTTTCCTAGCCAGACATTTAGATTAAATAAGTCATGTTGGCTCTCATGACCTGCATTTATAAAATCAAAAGTGATGGACATCTTCCATACTGTGTACCTTTTAACTCCAATTACTCAGGAAATGGATATGGGAAAACTACCAGTTCATAACCAGCCTGGGAAAGTTTGGTGGGTGTAACTCCATCTCAAAACCGGTAATTCTAGAGGCATGGTAGAATTTCCCTTCACCCTATGGTATGTGTGAGACCCTGGATTCAATCTTCTGAAACACACACACACACACACACACACACACACACACACACAGGAAAAGTGATGGACATGTTTTTGATTTGGGCACCATACTCCAGATATACATCATGTCAGGTCTCCATAGAGCATAGCTAAAAGAAATGTGTGGAAATGTTCCAGATCAGCACTTCAAGCTATGTAGCTTCTACAACCCTTTTGAAATATATGTGATGGTTAGGGAATTTTGATACCTCTATATACAGAAAGAAAAATACTATTATCTGTATGTTCTGTGGTTAAATAGCAGACTCAGTTACACCAAGAGATCAAGGAATCCTCTAAAGAATTTTCTTGCTGTACATATTTGTATGAATGTATAAATGCTATCACTTCAGACATCCTTAAGGTGAGCATGTTTTCACTATGTTTGACATTTTTTCTGTTTCTGTAAATCACTCCTCATCTGCTTCTTAAACAATATCTTCCTCCTAGATTTTTCTAAAATGATTTGTTTCAGAGATTTAGAGGACAATTTTCAAAGGACATAAATCTCATGCTGGCCTGTTTCTCATCAGCCACAGATTGATGGACCATCACTGTATGTCAGGTCAGCTCTGCTCATAATTACCATGGTCTATCTTACAGACACTACAACAGGCTCAGCTGCCTGTCAGCACCTCTCTCCTTGTGATTCTCTACTTACAATACTCACCTTGTCAGGTTATAGAGAAATAGAACTCAACTACTGATGCCAAAACTTCTGGAATGATTATCATTCTGGTAGCTGTTGGAAGTGAATTAATTGCAAGTTATCTTTACTTATCACCCCCTAGTTTAGGAGCAAGAGTCTGTCTTTCATTCTGAGGGAGTCAAGCCAGTTTTGAGGGAATATCTGAATGCCATTTTGAGTAATCTAGAAAATGGAAAGCCATAATTTATGTTCAGAGTACTAATGCAACTGTGAAGTTTCCTTTGCCTATCCTCAGTAGGCAAAGGTGAGCTGTGACTTTGCTTTTTGGGTACCCTGAACTTCCAACTACTTCTTTATCACAGTCACCTTTGCTAGAAGTGGACTGGGAATGAGCATCTGTTCCAGAAATTAAGGAAGACAATGAACTCAGGATTCATTCCCATGTTAATCTTCAGCTCTTTTAGCTCAAACTTTGTGCTGTACACGCTGCTATGTTTCTCCCTGAGAACAAGGGATTTGGCATCACAGCCAAGCTTTCTTAGTCACCGTTGACCTTCCTGACTTGAAATGGAACCATTGCTTTCAAACTACTTCCAAAAGTTTTAACTTTGAGAATAAGCAAAACCAGAACCAAAACAAACCATCCAACAAACAAACAAACAATAAACCAAAAGCATATTCATTAGCTCTTACTATGTTTGGCAAATAAGGAATTGAAGGGAACATAGATTTGGAAAATTTCCTCCGAGATTCTTGCTTTCCTCTGGTCTGACAATACTTTCTTGGAAACCACATATTTCTCAGCACCCTTGCAGAACTAACTAAGCAGGCTGCCTGCTCTGTGCTGAAGGTTTTCACGAGTAACATCCTTATGGAGAATTTATCAGCTCTTAATTAAGAATTCCTCCCACCCTCATGCACAATCATAATTAAACAAATAGTAGTTGCCCTTTCTTGTTATTCTTCTAATGTGTTTCATTCTAATTTCTGAATTCCCACATAGGAGTAAATCATGTTGATTTATTGTTTTCTCTTTTTGCAGGGTCTCGGGGTTAGGGGGAGGTTAAAACTGATCCTGGAGCTTGAACTCAGGGCCTGGGAGCTGTCCCTGAGCTTTTGTGCTAACATCCTACCAATTGAGCCAAAATTCTGTTTCTGGCCTCTTTTGTAGCGGTTAATTAGAGGGAGATAAGAGTCTCATAGACTTCCCTGCCCAGGATGGCTTTGAAATATGATCTTCAGATCTCAGCTCTAGGATTACAGGCATGAACCCAGCTGGGCTTCACGTTGACTTTTATTCCATGGTTAGTTGGTTTTTCTGCACCACTATTCCAATTTCCTCCTTCATTCGTATTCTTTCCTCCTTTACTTTTTGGACACCGATGATTTCCCTGTCTTGTTTGATTTGTATAAGTACACAGCTTCCTTTTCTTCACCCAAAGACAAGTTATCACCACTTAAACATACGTGATCTTAAAATATGTGACCCTGACTGCCTGAGAGTTTCGTGTGAATAAACAGTTGCAATTTCTGTCACCACATGCAATTCACTGCCTCAGAGAAAAGTTTTAGAAAGCAAGCACTAAGAGAGCAGCAGCAAATATACTTGGTACCTGTAGAGCCTCACTCACTAGCATTGGCACCAATGTAATTTTTTTGAATATATTTTTTTTCAGTAAACATTTCTGAACTGAGAAACGTAAGTGTCCTCATTTAGAAAGAGGAAGCTTGTAATGTAGAAGAATACAAAGCCTTTCTTGAGAAATGCACTAGCATGGAGCCTGTTACTTCTCATCTAGGTGTTCAAAAATATTTATGAAATTGGATAACAGAGCAAGCAAGTGAGTGAAAATCCCTTGGAAAACTACTGGAGATATAGCTCAGTGAATTCTCTGTTGCTGCTACCATTTGTCTACACAAGTAGCAGAGCATAACCAGAGAGTAGGGGCTGATATGACTACTTCTTTGCCTCTCTCTATAAACAAGGACACCTGCCCTTGTCTAATAGAGTTGCCCCAGGATTTTGAGGTTAATACAAAGAAAATTGCTTCTTGAAACAATGGGATCTATCAAAGGGAGCTCTGTGGCCACAGTGCCCACGCACAATGTCTGGGTTGCAGCAGGTATATGATGGATACCCTCTGGATGGGGAGGAATCCTGTAGGGAAAATATAAAAGCAAAGCTAAGGATGAACTCTCCAAATCACACCCTCTCCATTCAAATATTCATGAACTGATGAGGCAGAGAAATTGTTCTGCTCCATTACGATATCTGTCCCTGTTACCCTTCCACACATGTAAGCAGCAAGCACTTACTGTCAGATTGTGACCCTGGGGAAGTCATTCATTTCCACTTGAACCAGCTGTTTCAAATAACTTGTGCATGTTGCGTTTACCAAAGGAAAATTATACCTTTTTTTCCCCCTTTGATTCACGGAGGGATTTTTATTTGGAAAACATTTACTTGAATCTTTCAGCTGTTGTGATAGATTTCACAGCCAGTTTCTCATTATGAAACAAGAACCCCTGGAAATGCCTAACCTTCTTCAAGGTCTCTCATGGTGGCAGGGACAAGGGGAGCATGAAGGGAAGTGGGGGGGGGACAGAGCTTTCTCTTGGAATCAGAACTCACCAGGGGCCACTTGTGAGGACATGGGTTGATAAGTAGCCTGCAGAGGGCTGAACAGCAAGGGGTAGGGCAGTCAGAACGGAGTTCAAATATTGGTTTGAAAATTTTAAGTTGTTGGCACTTTCCAATTCTATGAAATGAAAATAAAGATACATTTTATACACAACATATATCCCCCCCCCCAATTTAGACACTACTTTAACCAGCCAGGAAAAGAAAATCATGTGTTTGGGTTTTTTTTCTTTTTAGGAAGTGACAACAAAATTATGGATCACAGGGGGCATCATTGAGACCATTTTAGCAAGCTTCTTTTCCCATAGAGTTGATAGAGTTTGCCAGAAGAAGCAACAGTTTTCCACACCTGCATCCTCCTGTTAGATCAAATACATAGCAAATGGATCCAATGTGCAATGAATTTTCATTGCAAGAGGGCAAGTTCATTGTGGTTCTTAGGAGTAGTCACGGCCCCATATAAGCATCTAATGAACACATGCTTAGTTATGAAATTTATGCTTTATGATACAACCTTTGATTGGGACAAGCAATGGTGGTCCTTACTTGAAGGAAATGGAGTAGATGCAGGGCTTCAAGAGTTCTGGAAGGAAAATGAGTAAAGGTAGTCTCTGCCTACTCCCTGCCTTATGAATCAGTACTCAGAACTTAAAAGGTGTATTCTAAAATGAGTCAGTGTCTTGTGATTACAGCAATGTATTTTGAGCAGTGTGTGGCTTAATGTTAAATATATTTGGAAATGTGCAGTGATACAGAAAATGAATGCTTTGAATTCTCAGAAACCATCAGGAAAGTTTGATCCAGAAGAAAGTTGATCCGGTGGAAGCTAATATAAATGATATGAAAATGGTCTGATTCACAAGTTTTTCAACTATGACCTATGTGATACAACAGACTGCGTGACAGGGCTCTGAGATCCATAACATCAACCGAGATTGGTCTACATTTAAATGGGTTATATATTAAAAATAATAAGTGGCCTTGGCAGCTAATAACAGCTCTGATTGAACAAGTAAGAAGGAACACCGGGATCCATGATAAACAATAAAAAAATCTCAGATGAAAAAGAAGCAAAATCAACATACTAGTGTTACAGCTGAAATTAAACTGACCAAAGTGAGGGGAAAATGCCAGAGAATGAGAAGGCATAGGTGTGTTAAGGAACAACGTTTCAACACATCGAGTCTTAAAGATCTAAATGGCTTTTATTATTAATGCATGAATCAGGCATTAATAATAAAATGTACAACACAGAAAAGCACTTCAGTGAACTGAGCAGAGGGTCAGCTTTATAGACAGACGAAGAAACACACAATTCCATTGCGCATATACACCACATTTTCTTGATCTATTTGCCCATTGAGGGAGACAGTTTTAAATAAATTCATTTTCTTTCTTTAAAGGCATCTCTTTCCCTTTGTTATATTGCTATATATTGTTATATATGATGTCATTCATATGAGATCATGAGAAAAACAGAGCAGGCTGACTTGATTTTTCCTCAACCCTTCAGTAAAAAGTTAGACTCAATCATTCAAAGTAAGCCAGATGCCCTGTGGTCACTTGCTAGTTGAAAGCATACATTGAAGTGCTTTCTGATGGTATCCCAGAAGATCATGTACATCTTCCACCAGAACAGGGCTACATTGGACAAAAACCTAACATGCAACACACTTTCTTTACAGAGACATTATGTGTATTCTCCATGCAGCAATCTGTGTGTGAAAATCATGTTCCTTCTAAAATCATGGTTAATGCAATTTAGGTTGGTCATAAATACTTTCAAGGGGCTGGGAAGTTGACTCAGTGGTAGAGTGCTTGCCTTGCATGCATGAGGCCCTGGGTTCAATTCCTCAGCACCACATAAGCAGAAAAAAGCCAGAAGCAGTGCTGTGGCTCAAGTGGTAGGGCACTAGCCTTGAGCTGAAGAGCGGAGGGATAGTGCCCAGGCCCAGAGTTCAGCCCCCACAACTGACAAGAAAAAAAAAAAAAAGACTTTCAAGTATTTAAGGACATAGAACAAAGAGGTCATGCCATACTCTGACTGCAAAAGTACTCTTCAAAGTAAGGCTGTTCTTGGTTACTTCGTTTGCTTCTTGAGGAAACATTGCATTGGTTTTTGGGTGTCCAGTAAGTGATTTTCCTGGTAGGAGGGATCATTTAATTATAAACACTTATCAGGATTTATTCCTGACTTTTTAAATGATCAATCAATGATGCCACATTGCTCTGAAACACATGTAGGTCTTACTTACAGTCCAGGGGAGTTGCACATGATCAAATTACCTTTGCATTCCTCCATGCAAGCCAGATTGAGGCAATTATGAAGAGGCCCTTCTGTACCTGGAATAATGCCTTAGCCAACTACAAATGTCACTATAGAAGTAAGGTAAAATCACCTGAGTTTCTAAGTAATAGCTAATGATTTTGACATTCAGTTTGTTGGATCTAGAATGCTAGAGAGTACTGTTAAGATCAACAGTAAAGGTTAACCATGACTTGCTTTGTGGAATGTTTATAGAAGGCTTGTCCAATACTATATGAGACAAATTAAACTGAATTCCTTCCTGCCGACCTTGGATGAATTAATTGGAGTATCTAGAAGAATGTTATATTTAGGGAAGATTTTCTTAGAAAATATGACCATGTAGCTATGAACAGTGTGTATTTTGGCAGAACTATGTTGGCAAATACATAAATTCCTTATATTTCTTCATGTCACACAACCAAAGTCAGAATTCCTTTTGTTCTGTACTATCCTTTCCAAGATGATTGTACCACCAGTTGAGCTGGAAAATATAATGTCTCCCTCCCGAGAAAGGTATGGCTTGTTTTCTGTATTATATAATAAAGATGCTATCTCCAACTTGGACAAAGCTCAAGCAGTTTTTCTGTTATCAAAGATTCAAGTTCAGTAAGCTGGGGCTCATATCCCTTCTTATTCAGGTATATTTCTGCGAAATTCATGACTCTGAGAACCTGGATGTTTCTGTATTGAACAATCGCAAAGTTATTCCTCTTGGATACAGGATTCTCAAGTGATCTCACTTTTTCATGAAACCATGGCAGCAAACTTTATCATGTGCTAGCAGTGTAAAACATAAACCTATGCAGATTTCATGACAGTATAGACAGGTTGGAAGAGTCATGTTGGGAAATTATTTTACTTTTGTATTTTATTTGTATCATTATGATTTGAAAATAGCTCATATATCTGTAGTGAGCATAAAAATTATACTTGTAATATTTATTACTCAGTGTAGAAATTATCTCACCCTGGGATCACAGTGGATAGTTGTTTTCTTCTCAGCAGGAAAATTGTTGTGTTAACAAATTGCAACAATTTTCTGATATTAAAAGAATTAGGTCAAAATCACATGCTACCTTGTAAGGATAGATTTATAAGAAAATAGGTACAATTTATAAACCTTTCACAGTGTACATATTTGTGAAGATAAATCATACTTATTCTCTGATAACAAATAACCCTAAACTTCTGTGGCTCTGTTATGTAATGCTTATTTTTTACACACTTTTTCTGACAAATCCTTGGGCATCCAGGCTACTAGGTCTTACTTCTCCATTCAGGCTTTCACACTGGCCTTTAGAAGGAAAGAAAGGATAGATCGTTTGTACTACTCTAACATGGAAGTGCTATTTAAGTTGGCTTCTCTTCGACTATCCATCATAATTAGGGACATGATCTCTGCAGGGTTGGAAGGAAATTAAAAAAAAAATAGGAAGTGGCACTGTGGCTCAAGTGGTAGAGTGCCTGCCTTGAGCTGAAGAGCTGAGGGACAGTGCCCAGCCCTAGAGTTCAAGCCCCACGACCCACCAAAAAAAGAAAAAAAAAGAAATTAAAAAAATATAATCTTCCATGTAAGTAAGTTATAAAACTTTCTACTAAAACTAGTCATTACCTTTATATTGTATCTTAACAAAGTCATTATTTAATCACTAGATCACAAGATTAGATAGGAAAATTAAAAGCGGGAAAGAAAATGTATTTTTCCTAAGAATGGTCACTTCATTATCTTGGCACTGGGAGAATAACAGACATTGGGGAAAGACACAACATTTTTTTGGTGTGAAACTCTAACAATGCAAGCACTCAACCACAATCTCTTGGTATTATTATTTCAGATAAAATTTTAAAATATTATATATTTATGTATTCCTTCACTGAATACCCTTGAAACATAACAAATTAGGTTCCTTCACAATTTCCATTTTAAAAAGATGAGACAGGGGCTGGGAAGGTGGCTCAGTGGTAGAGTGCTTGCCTTGCATGCATGAGGCCCTGGGTTTGATTCCTCAGCACCACATAAGCAAAAAGAAAAAAGCCGGAAGTGGTGCTGTGGCTCAAGTGGTAGAGTGCTAGCCTTGAGCTGAAGAGCTGAGGGACAGTGCCCAAGCCCAGAGTTCAGGCACCACAACTGGATCCTCCCCAAAAAAGAGAGACATATTTATGCCCATAGATTGAAACTAGAGCTTGTGTAATGCAAGCACTTGATCTCTTGAGATCAGACCATTTACTACTTTAATATACTGCCTGTGTGTAATAATCATACTTTGTAAATGTGTACATTTCATAAATATTACCTCTTAGAATGATATTAACACCACCTTCCATTGTTACATAAACATAAATTTTGGTCTCAAGTGTACAGACAGACCTAAATCTTATAAAACCTAGATTACAGTAAAATAAGCTAAATACATTTTTGGTCAGCATGACTATGTTTGACCTTATTGTGCTTTGGAATATGTAAGACAGAGATTGATGAGCTCCACACTCAAGATAGCAGGTTATGAGCAAGCAGGACTCTTCAATTTCTCTGTGATTCAGAAGCAGATAAGTAAGAAAACAGCTTCTCAGTGAAGTTGGAATTAAAAACCAGAGATGAGCCGGTGCCTAGGTGGCACCACCATGGGTCCCCATGCAACTTGGCATGAGGTGAGCTGGAAACCATTTGGGAATCAGTTTGAACCAGAACAATGACAAACCAACAAGTCAAAAGCCAGAGCTGTGACATGGGTGGTGACTACTGGAGCAACCTCACCACTAGCCTTGAGTGTCTCCTGGTGTGAGTCAAATGGAGAAGGAGTGGGGAAGTGGCAGGAATCAGAGCAAGGTCATAATGTGAAAACCTGAATCACAGCACAGCGAGTGATCATTAAGCTAGCACTCTGCTCAAGTTGATTGTGGGAGCATCTTGGGAGACACTGATGTGCCATTCCGTTACCGTGGAATCACTTGGGTCTGCTATAGAGTTATCTGTGAATTGGTGGGGCTTGTGTCACCTGGAATTCCCTAAGAATCAAGTGGGGAGTGGGCCTGGAGGTAACACCCATGAGGAGTAAGCCTGGAGCAAACTTCACCGATAGGAAAAGCCTGTCCAGGGAGGAGAACTTGGAAAGGATACTTTTGTCAATGTGCTGTTGTAGAGTTTTATCTCAAAGACGTTGAAGTAGGTGCTGGATGGGCATTCTGTGATTTATCCTGAGGAAAGTCCAATAACTCTCTATATAATTTCACTCTGGCCTAAAGTGGTCAGCTTTGAAAATAAAATGAAGAAATACCGGTTTATATAAAATTTTTCTCTTTCTTATTTTTCTTTTAGGTTTAAGATATTTTTTGCTTTCATTATGTTTTTTTTCTTTTTTCCTGTTTTGTCTTTGTGCATGTTAGTTACTGTGTTCTCTCATCTCACAAATATGTCTAGTATCTTCACAACATACACTCTTTCTTTCTCTTCTCTCTTCCTTCTTCCCTTTTCTAATTTCCCTTTTTTGAGTTATCAATACATGACTTAAAACATTTTACCTTTTATTTAAAGTGGTCTACTCCTTTTCCTTTGTAGCCTTCTTAAGGGAGAGGCTAATGCTTTAAGTTGTTTTTTTTAATACATATTTTTTATTGTAAAGATACTGTATAGAGGGATTACAGTTACATTAGCAAGATAAAGAGTCCATTTCCTATGGAGCATGGTTACACCCACCTTTATTTTTCCCCTACCAGCCCTTTTCTCCCCACCTCCCTAACTCCTCCCTCCCTTCTCCCACCCTCTCCCACAAAGTTGTAAAATCCTTTTCAGCATACTGTCTTCTACATCTCATTGTTACAATGGGTCATCCTGTATCCTTATTTAAGCATTTTGTTATTTCCTTTCCTCTCCCCTTATTAGAAAAAAATGTGTATTCAAGATGAAGGACATGGGAATCAAATACAGTGGCAAACAGGTGTTGTACTATGGGGGAAGAACATACAAAGGAACAAAAAAATCACATAGTACATTATAAGTACATTAAAAAGAATGGCACTACTCCATTTGTTAGGAAATGGAAAGACTTGGAAAAAACTATATTAAGTGAAGTAAGCCAGACACAAGGAAACATAAGTCTCATAGTTTCCCTTATCTGCAATAACTATGTCTAGGACAAGCAGAAAGGTCAAAAGCTATGCATATATGACCATATCACCTAATGCTAAGCAAAATGAACCCCAAGATAGGGACGCAAGAGGTTTTATCTTTGTTGCTGTTCTTTTTTAAGTTGTTTTTATTCAATTACATTTAATTTTTTTGTTTCTTTTTTGATTTTGTTATTTTTGTCTGCTACCTTTACTTTGAGTAGTAAAATAGGCTGTATAGATTGCAATAGGGAAATACAATATTAAAAAGCAAGGCACTATGATGCCACCAAAAGCTTATAACACTTCATTAACTTAATGAAGAGATATTAAATGGTTAAACAACACAATTCAAAAGTTAACTTCTAAACAGCTTACCACTAAAAAGATTGATTAGCTCATGTAGATCCAAACAAATAGAGAAATGAAATAGACAAAAATTCAGCAACATGGATAAGGAATTTATCAAGAAAATTGTGACTTTTGGAACACCAAGCAGCAATATTGGAAATGGAATACTCAATAAATCAAACTAAATGAAAAAAAATATGGCAAGAAAGCATCTTTGGAAGGCAAACCAAGCAAAAGGAAGAATAGCAAGGATAAGGACTCGAATGTTTTTTTCTTACTTGCTATTGTTTCTAACATATTTATAAGATATTTCTTTGTTGCTGTGTATGTCCCTCCCCATGGTATAACCCCTGTTTTCACTGTATTTGATGTTGGTATAATTTGTGTGTGGGGGGGAGAAAAACAAATTGTTTAAATAGGATACAGGTGGACCCATTACAACAATGAGATGTACAAGATGTTATGTAGAAAAACAATCTTTACAACTTTGGTGGGCAGGGGCATGGGAGGGATGGAGGGGGGATGGAGGTGGGGGAGATGGGAAGGGATGGTAGGGGAAAACAAAGGAGGCAGCAACAATGCTTGATAAGAAATGAACTCATTACCTTGCTCATGGAATTGTAACCCCTCTGAATGGTACTTTCACAATAAAAGAAAACAAAGATAAAGAAAAAAAAAACATGACCACAAACTGCAAGAAATCTGTGATAGTAAATGTTTTAAAGACTCAAAAAACAAGAAAGGAAGAAAGGATGAGAAAAAAAAGAATGAGAAAAAAATCTATGACATTATCAAGAAACCAAACTTAAGAATTCATGGGGTAAAAGTATAAGATGAAATACCAACAAATACTGAAAAAGATACAGATGTCCAAATGTAGAATTCATATGAAACCTAAATTGGCATGATCCAAAAATACCTTTCCCATATTGTTTAAATTTCAAATCTAGAAAACAAAGAAACTATATTTCTTTCCATATTGTAAATAATTGCTCTGCACACAGCCTTTCCCTCATTTGTTTATTTTTGCTTCCTTAGGATAGTGTAGTGGGAGAACAATCATAATTGATGAATTATTATAGCATTGATTTTAAATTCAAATACAAAAAAATGTATGATAATTTGTTGGTTATATATAAAACAGTGATACATTTCATAGGACTCAATATATTTCTACTGCAGTTTTACATGTCTATTAACATGTTGAACACCTAGTATGAGAAGCAGAATATCCATAACAGAGATACAAAAAGTGTCGTGAGGTTTGAACTACTTTGCCTTTTATTTACCTTTGATCCAAATTAGTCCTATGACTTTATAAGCCAAGTTGTTGTTCATAAGGGAATGTCAGGTATTTCTTATACAGCAAAATGTTATAGTTAGGAGTTGAAAATCCACCCTCCCCACTGACCTACAAGTTGAATAATGGATCTTCAACTGGGAGTACTGGAAATTTTAGGTTGATATGGTCTGTCTGTGGGAATTAAGTCACTATGGGCATGCTTTGGAATGTTATGCCTGGATCCTCTCACTCTGCTTCATGTCTGCTACAAAATGAGTAGTGCCTGCCACGTTCTCCTACTGTCCTGATATTTTGCCTCATTCAGGGCCCAGAATCAATGCACAAAGACTATGGACTGAAAACTCTAAAATCATGAAGTGATGTAAAACTTCTCTCCTTTTAAGTTGTTCAATCAAGTATTCTGTGACAGTGATGCAAAACCTGACCAATATCCAAAGAAGGTGTGATTTCCACATGACAAAACAGAAAGTCAATCATGAAACTGAACAGATGAAATAGAATTTGAATAAAATGCCATCAGGATAGTATTTTATAGGTTGCTTCTGACCTCATTGGTTTAATTGTGACCATAAGTAGAAGTAACAGAGTATTACATTTCCAACATTGCTGTTTGGTGTTCCAAAAGTCACAATTTTCTTGGTAAATTCCTTATCCATGTTGCTGATTTTTTTGTCTAGGTCTTAAGTTGATATCTATTCATTTCTCTGTATGTTTGGATCTATATGAGCTAACTCGTCAGACAGCTTTTCAAATATCTTTCTGCACTCAAAGGCCTTCTTTCTGGTTTCATGTTCAAAGCTTCATTGTGCAGATTAAATTGGAGCATGTTAAGGAAGGAAATGTTTATTGTAAGAAGTTACAGGCCTGCCTCTTTCATTGACTCTTTGCAAGTATAAAATATGTGTCAGCATCCCTGCTTTGTAGATAAGAAAACTTTAGCTATTTTCTTTGAAAAGTAGCCATTCTATGGTAGCTACTTTGTTAGAAGAGGTAAAAACTGGAGATTGCTCTGGTATGATGTCCTTGTATGTTTGTGTCAGCTTCCAGGTGTAAGATAGTATGGCCCTTTATATGGGCAACTAAAAAATTGTGATTGACTGTCAATTTGTTTACCCTTAACGACAACATCCTCTGCTTTGTTCTTCTAATATGTTTGAACTACCAAAATAAGGTCATGAAAGCTTTGTGAAAAAAAGTCTCCTTAACAATGAGCCTCATTTACTATTTTAATTTCACATTTATTTTATGTAATAATACATCTGTATGCTCTAGTAAATTCTTTCTAGTAACATCTGTTTGCTGTCTTATAATATGGCCCAGAAGGTATGGGAAAAATGCCTCAAGTCTTTAGGGAAAAAAAGAGTTAAAAGTCTCAGAAAATAAGAAAGGAAAATAGAATCCATAATTTTACATGGATTTGGGAGAATTACCATTTAGATTCGGTGCTGACTTGACTCGGGAGATGTGTTTTGATATTAAGGGAGCGTTTTTGTATCGCCATCATCCCTTCAAGCTAGGGTGTTATTGCATCTTTCAAAAAATTGCAAACTAATAAAATCTAAGGGAATTCTTGAGTCTTCTGGAGAGTTTAAATTCCACACATAGAAATTGTCAGCTTTAAGTAAGTCATGCAAAACTGTCTTTAAATGATTCAGCCTTTCCCTGAATATGGGAAATGGGAAATGTTATTTGGTAGTTAGAATAAAATGCTTTGAATGGAGAGGAATAGATTAAACCCGCTCACAGTCACTGAGCAGAGATAATACGAGATGATTTGAAAGTGGAAATCGTCATTTGCAATGGGCTTTTGCTGTTGACACACTAGCATGTGTGATTGCGTTAGAGAGCATGGGTGAGACAGGAATGCGCATTCTTCCATTTCTGCAAATGAAGCGTTCACCAGAACGCTTCCTTCCTGCGAGAAATTCTCACAGCTTGCCCTTGACCAGCCCATAAGGAGCACAGCACAGAACACATCTGTGAATACAAATCAGGAAACACCTTGGAAAAAGTCCACTGAACAGATTGTAGCTGGTGATTTCTGACAACCAAGACTCACCCCCAAAGAATGCCAAGGGTATATTACTTTAGATAGATGTGACTTAGTGCCTTAGGGAATAGTACCAATTTTATACCAAGTTCGATTCCAGAAGAGCTCTATCCTCTGTATTGGGCAAGTTAATTAATTTCATTGAGACTTAGTTTCCCCATTTGTAAGCATGGTAACAATGATGGTACATTCTCATCACAGATTAATTTAGGTCATATATGTAAAGGCTTAAAACAATGCCTAGTCTACTATTGCTTTCAACAAATATTGTTTTTAAGTCAGGGAAAGGAAGGCAGTTGAACTTAAGTGATATTTGGACTCGGGATACAGAAAATGCAATATACAGAATGAAATCAATATGTCAACAATATTTTAAATATTTTGTGAGGAAGCATTTGTTAAATCTTAATGGTGCACCTAATACCCTGAAGTGTCCAGACGTGAAGATAAGACATACGTCTCCAGACACTGGATAAAATCTATCAAGCTTCTGCAACTCTGGGCTTTTGATAGTTTATCATTCATAAACTATGAGAATTCTCTGGTACCTCTTCACATCATAAGTCTCTACTATATTCTGGGGAAAATGAAAATATCTGTATTTTTGTGGTGCTTTTTATATTTTTCCACCTGTTTTCTAATGCTTTCTGGAATGAAATGTTTCCTGAAGCTGACAAATGTCCTTGTCTATATGCATGGGTTAATTACTTTCCATAGCATCTGTTGCTTGTCAGGCAAACGTGTTGCATATGTTCTTAAAAATAGCTTTTCTTTCTAAAAACATTCAGTTTAAAATGTTATTTTTTTCACTTTCTTTCCTCCTCCTTCTCTTCCTCCTCCTCCTCCTTCTTCTCTTCTTTAACTTAAAGCAGTTTTTTTCTTTCAATTTTTTTCCCCTAGTACCTGAGTTTGAACTCTGGGTTCCCTCTCTCTTCCTTACTTGGCTGGTGCTCTCAACTTTCTGTGGGTTATTCTGGAGATGGAGTTTCCTGGATTATTTCTTTCAGATTAGCATTACATCATGATCCTCTGTGCCTTGGATTCCTGAAAAGCTAGGATTATGGGCAAGAATCACCAGTCCCTATTTCATTTAAAACATTTTCTAAGAGAATAAGACAATACAAATGCTTTCAATTCATTATCTATCTAGTGTCACTAGGTAGCTCTCTAATGATTTACTCTAATCCTTTTAAAATGTCAATAGTACAGGTAATATCGTACCCATTTTAGTATCAGGAAAGGAAAGGAGTATTATGTATCAAATAATTAAATAATTATCTCCATGAAGGAAATGTGAATCTGGGGAGAAAATGTTTTCTATTTTGCATTTTGAAGGTGAGGATCAAGTAATTAAGAGTTTTTTTTAAAGGCAAATGGCTAACCATTATAATCATAGCCACCTCAACCATTATAACTATTTCCTAAAACCCACAGTAATTATAGATTACAGCACACCATTGTCTAGCAAAAGAGTTTGGAAGTAATCAGCACAGAGGGAAAAATACATGGAGCGAGAAAACCTCAGGCATGTTTTCCAAGATTTCTGTCCCTACTAGTATCTCCTGCACATCTTCATACCCTAGCGTGTGGGTAAGATTAATGTATGTCATAGTTGGTTATGTCCTTGATTATTAAACATACTATGCATTTCAGATGCAATTAATGTCCCTAATCAGTTGAATTTGAGTCAATAAAAAGGGAGATAATCCTAGATGGATCTGATTTACCAGATAAATCCTTTAGTGAGGCTAGATAGTCAAAGAGAAAATGGTTGCTATAAGCATTAAAAAAGGAAAATAATTATGTAAATGGGAGAAGGCAGAGATTCTTGTAGCAAGTGACTGATCAACATCTAGGAGCTAAGGGAAATGAGAAATGTCTTCCAATAACTGTAATGACCTTAATTCTGTGAACAACCATTCATCTTTGAAGAAGACTTTGAGCTCCCAAGTGAGAGTACAATCCTATGTGTTGTTGTTGATATTAGTCTGGTAGGACCAACTGATAGACCCTATTAGAGCTATACTCCTGACTGAAAAAGCATATTATAAACACGAGTATGTTAAGCAACTTTCCAAATGAGTGATGGATAGTCATCACAATAAGAGTTCAGTACAATAGAAATATATCAATCTAGGGTTAGAGAGGAATGGTAATATTGCTACAATCTTCCACATAGTGGTAATGGATGCCTTATAGCAATTCTAAAAAGTATTTCACTCTCATGTGTACGATGTCATCTAGGTAGATTGAGTCTCCCCAAAATAAACTCCATGTCATGAAATCTTTTGTCTATTATTCATTTTGGAAAGGTTCCTGGGAAATCTCGACAGAGAAAGAGAAGAAGCCAAATGAGATCAGTTATAGGCAAAAATCTCAGCTTGAACTGACTCCCTGGGGAAAATTTGCAGTCCAGTGTACCTTAAACTCAATTGTTACTTGGGATGAGGTTCTACCAATGATTGCGTGCATGGGCCGATGAGAAATCACTTCAGTAACTCAAGGGCAGTCCATAGAAAAAGGACACATATGCAGTTAGTTAAAAGAAAAAATAGTTCATGGGAATTCCCCAGTAAGTTGTAAAAGATTTCCAATGAATCTGAGCAATGTAGCAGCAATGTATGCCATAATTATGAGCCATGAAATAAGTTGCAATTAATAACTTAATGACTGAATTCCTAGTTACAAGAAATAAAAACTTTGTGTTTGGAGGCTTGGTTCAGATAATACAGTACCAGCCAACAGGCACAAACCTCAATTATGATGTTCAAATTCCCAACTCAGACAAGAAGTAAAATAAAACATAAAAATCAATATTGTAAATTAATTATCAAAGTATATCTCAGAAATATGATTGTAGTTTATTAAATGACTCCAATGTTACAGTCAAAATTTCATTTCATACTTAGTAAAGTCTTATGACATTCTCTTGTTACAGTCTTCATTTTGTAGATAGGCTATTTTGATTCAAGGAGATTAAATAGCTGGGAAAAATGGACCACCCGGTCAGTGGCAGAGCTAAAATTAAACTTGCTGATCCAAATTGCATCTATTGCATTTTTTTAAGCAATTATGACTTTTGGGACTTACAAAGTTGGCACACTACCTAAAAATGTTAATCTTAAAAAAAGTATTTTAATATGTGTCACTCTTCCAAACACTTTACTCAGTTGAGTCCACTTAACATGTACTTTGATAATATGTCTTTATTATTGTAGAAGGATCAAGGTACAGTCATATGTTCTAAAACCTTTTCAAGTTGGTGCTTATAATTTATCATTTTCCTTTCTGCTCACTGTTTCTTCCTTTCTCTTCTATAGATTTTTTTTATTTAAGGACTTTTTATTTGATATCACATTTATGCAAAGACCCATGGTGATATTAATGGGTTACAAAAGATTGTTTAATTATGAAATATACCTTCCAGGAAATTCAGTCTTTCTGAGAAAATCCTGTAAGTGCATAATGCTTCCAACATTAATATAGAGGGAGGTTCAAAGAGACTAATCTATCGACATTAAAAAAGAAAGCAAATTATTTGAAATTATTGACAGTTGAGCCAGACTTTTAAATGGCATTAGTCTAACTTCAATGGGAAGAGATTTTGAACAAACTCATGAAGATAGCGAGGAGTAAGTATTCTGGTATTTACATGGTTTAATCTTGGAGGATGAGTCTGGAGGTCCAGAGGTGAATTCTAAATGGCAAATTAAAGTTACCATATATTTTTGGTGATTGTCATAATTTTTGGAATGGTTCATAAAATTTTTGAACATGCTTTTTTATTAAAATCAAATTTCAGAGTTTTAATTCTAAAACATAGCTGGATTGTCATCTGATCTTGTATTATACTTAAATATATAGTTCTATTCAAGAATTTTTTCATATTTTAATGCAAAGCCAAAGAGATCTATAAAGAGTTTGTTTATTGTTTGTTTGCCACAAAAGAGGAACACCTGCCATGAGACTGCACTTATTTTTGATGTCTTTTTAATTTGCTTACCAATTTACACTTAGAAAACAAAGCAATGAAAGCTGCACTAAGTCTTGGAGCACAATAATCCTTGCTTCCTTCTTAGATCAGCATCATTTCTATTGAGCAAGGTTCTTTGCTCTGTTTGGTTTTCTTTGTCCCTATTTCAGAAGACAGACAAAAGTTTCACTAATAGCCTAAAATATCATCACATCATCCCCCTGTGCTTCCTAAGACCAAATTACTCACTTGTAATGCAGTATGTGAAATTGAACATAAAACCAATAGGAAAATGCTATTCACAGTTTCAATGTAAGCAGCAGATGTAAAAATCTCAAATAGAGTTCTATCTAAAATGTTCAAAAAAAGGATGAGGTCTCGCCTGTCTTCCAGGCAATTAAATAATCCAAGGTACAGTTTCCCTTGCTGTGAAGTTCTAATAATAAAAACTACTACCTACTCTGTGTTTCTAAGTGTTCATAACAAGGATTTGTTATTTGTTGCCCAAAGTCAAATAATTATGACAATAAAAGGAGTCTATTATCAGTATGGAGGAATGGCTGCTGTGTCTGTAAACTGTCCTAGGCAAATAGGAACCAGTTGCTAACCAAGCTGGGGATTGAAGCATATCAATTTATTCGTCATCAACCTTATCAGTGGGTATTGCCTCTTATTTCTGGTAATTCTCTGAGTCATTAAAAAAATAAAAAATATGGGTAGAGTGATTTTGCCAGAAACGATTTGGAACTCTCCAAATGTTCTTCATTCTGGATTTACGTTGAGTTAAAAATAAGTCATATGGCCGGGTGCCAGTGGTTCATGCCTCTAATCCTAGCTACTCAGGAGGCTGAGATCTGAGGATCGTGGTTCAAAGCCAGCCCGGGCAGAAAAGTCCATGAGACTCTTATCTCCAATAAACCACCGGTAAATCGGTAGTGGTGCTGTGGCTCAAGTGGTAGGTGAAGAGCACTGAATATGAGATGAGAAACTTCTTGTAGCAGAGGCTCAATGAATATGAATATATTTCCTCTCTTCATCTCAGATCTATGGCTCTTAGATATATTGGGGAAACAAGTCCTAGAAAACAGAGCCACAATGCCCTGCTCCACTCTCAAGGGACTCATTCATATTAGAGAGCTCATTTAATGATTTACAGTGGAAGACTATCTCCTTCCTTGGCAGGAAATCTATCTGAAAATAACAAATTAAGATCAGTTTCTTGATGCATTTGTGGGACCTGATCCAGGAAAATCCATCAAGGAATTACTTTGTCACAGTCAGTCTCTTTCAACAATCTAAGCTACTTTTATTTCCATGCTTCTGATTAGAGAAGATTCTGATGTATACTGTCAGCATCATTATTGTTAATGAAAATAGCATTAGCTCCTTCAAAGACATGAGAACAATGATGTGTATAATTCTTGGTATTTCCAGAGTGTGAATTTGAATCTTACATTCATGGTAAAAATCAGTAGCTGTTAAAAAAATGAGAAACACTGGATGTGGAAAAATTGGACACATTGTACAGTGCTAGTTGGAATGGCAAATATGCACCCACAGGGGAAACCAATTTGGCAGTGCTTTGAAAAGCTAAACACAGAGTGTTCATAAGACCCAGAAATTTCACTCTTAAGGCATTACAACCAAAAGAATAAAAAATAGTGATACAAATACATACCAAGTTCTATTCCATATTATAACAAAGATTTCCTTTAAAACCATACTAATTACAATAAGCCAGTCCCAAAAAACGAATATAGTATAATTCTAATTTATATGAAATATCTAAAAGACACGAGCTCACACTTATATATATTAGATTAAACCAGAGATTAGATGATGACAAAAAATGGGGAGTTATTGCTTAAAGATTACTGAGTTTCTGCTGGGAGTGTAGAAGACATTTAGGAAGTAAGAAATGGTGGTGGTTGTGAATGTATTTAATGGAACTCCACTGTGCACTTGAACATGGTTTAAATGCCAAATTTTGTATTACATACATTTTTGAACAATAGAAAACAGAAAAATAAAACAATGCAACTTTTCCTTTTTTTCTTGTGCCAAATGTAATAACTCATAAAATAATATAAAGTAAGTTGAGGGTTTTTTTTTTGCAAGGGAAAAAAAAGACCATTTTCTTGAAAATTGAACTCTGGATGGATCTCAAAGGGCATTGGACTGTGGCAAAGGAAATATATGTCTTTCTACGGGAATGTGATAGATGAGAAAGCTTGGTGGGCACAGTTTTACTTCCAAATTTAAAGATTTGTAAGACGTCTCATGAGATATTTCACCAGTGAATATTATGGCTGTACTGTGCCACAAAAGATCCCAGAACTAATATCATTGTGATGGTACTGCCCTGTAAAAAAAATAGGAGCATTTGAGTGAATAATTGCTGAAATTTGGGATTATATAAACTAAGTAGGCCTCTATACTGCAGTGCCATTGTCATTGTTCATTATACTATGGTACATTGTAAATCACCAAGATTTTCAGCAGTTGTCAAACTTGGTCTACTGTAGCTTTATCAGCAAGATGAATATTCATAGAAGAAACTAAAATTTGGGAGCTGTCATATGTAGGGTCTACTTCCTCATCAGGTGGAATTCTAGGTATAATAAACTACAGTTCTGAGAAGAAACTATATTCTATAGCTCCTTGCATAAGGATTATTCTTTCTACTGTGTTGTTTTTGTTCAGTTTCTTAATGTGATTTTCCTGGACACTGAAATTCAGTGTACTTTCTTGAGAGAGCTCTGAAAAAGAAATCTCTACATGATACTCTTCTTTCTTCACGAGTAGACAAAGTATGCCATCTAGAAGCAACTGTGCCAACCCAATTAGTGGACGAGGAAGAAAGGTGAGCATTAGTCACCAGAAAGGTGAAGAGAGAGATTGTGCTCTTGGTTTAAAATGTGCTTGCTTCATCTGGTGGAAAAATTACATTTTTCTATTCCAAAAGTACAAAGTTTGACCAAAGGACTCTTTGGAATAATGACATGTGAGCAGAAATGATGATGTGGTGGATCTATACTTCTTTCCCTATCTGTAAAATTGGATTCTATGTAGAAGCTATTTTATGAGTTTGAGTCCTAGCTCAACGATAATGTAGAATAAAATGAGTTAATCCAGTATCTTACTATAGTCAAGCTACTGAAAATTTGTAATTGTTATCTCATTGTAGACTAGCTTAGACCAACTAATAAAACAAATCTCAGCACAGGATAAATATACATCCATAGACATTATGAATGTCCTGGGAATAAATTCAGACTAAAATTATGGTCCAGAAATTTCCTACTTGGAGGAGATTGTTTAAGTACATATTCAACCTTATCTCTGTAGTTTTTTTTTCTTTTCTTCTTTTTTGCAGCCCCAAATGGTTTCAAATTCACTATGTACTGAGTCTCTTTAGTGATTAGATTATAGTTGTATACCACCATGCTGGGACAAACCTATTCTTAAAAACTATAAACTTATTTTTAAAAACTAAGTTTCTAAGTATAGAACAATAGTCTTTTATGGAAATTATTATCTCTTATATGGAGGAGACAGAAATTCAGTGCCATTAATGTCAGATTATTAACACACACAATTCTTCCCATAACTAGATTTTCTTCACAAATTTGGCTCCTGAACCAAAAAACTGTTCTCCACTCATGCAATTTTTAATTTTTCTTTTTGTTTACAATTTAAATTACATTACCCACTACTGTAAAAAGCAAGCATATCAGACACTGTAGATTAGAAAATGTTAAGTAGGTTTCTTAGCTACAGGGTCTGTCAGAGATTTTACATAGTAATATATTCTGCGTTTCTCTAGGAGGGAACTGTACTATACATAGTTATTCCCTGTCTTATTTTTATTACAGACTCTATCTC
The DNA here is from genome assembly GCF_000151885.1 of Dipodomys ordii. NCBI lineage: Eukaryota > Metazoa > Chordata > Mammalia > Rodentia > Heteromyidae > Dipodomys > Dipodomys ordii. Next base: position 4,970,534 of record NW_012267341.1, read on the forward strand.
TAGAGATTAATGTTTGGTAAAATATATTTTGGGAAACTCTATTTTATATTAGTAACTATCAGTTTCTAAATAACTTCCATCACCCAAGATGGAAACTCAGCTCCAGATATTCACAATAAATTTTAGAGCAATTATTTAATATGCTAATTAGAAATGTGTGTCTTGACCATTATATGAAAATTCATGGGATGTAGTATATTGCCACAGGAACATAATAGTAGTGAACAAATAATTAAATGCTACTAGTCACCTATAAGATTCGTGAGTTAAAGGTTGAACTTATAGTGATTAAGAAAAACATAATTGTAATATTATTTTAAGAAGGACATATAGTTTACATTTCATGGAGCTTTTAAATATATTTTTACTGTGTTTAAGTAAGTATACAAAGGACATAGCATTCAACAAAGTGGTTTATGAATACAATACATCTTGATCAATGTCACACCTTTTAACATTCTCACCCACCAATTCCAACCCATCCCTTCCCTTAATTTGTTTTTTTAATATTTTAGGATATGTATTGATTTTTTGCCACTTAGCAAAGCAGTTTATGTATACAGTGGATCTTGATCTGGGTCATTCCTTCAATGTTTTTATCCTCTTCAACCTACCTCTTCCTTATTCTTCTTAATTCCATGGTATGCACAGTGAATTCTTGATTACATACTTCCCTCTTGCATCCTTCATTCATTTACTCTCTCCCCTTGTCTCCAAGAGACACTTCTCAGAAAACTAGTAAAAATGACCAATAGACTCATGAAGAAATGCTCAATATCACTGGCCATAAAGGAAATGCTAATATAAACAACACTGTGCCCCAGTAAGAATGCTAACAATAAGAAATGCTGGCAGGGAAGTTCTATAACACTCTTGGTGGGAATATGAGCTTGCTCAGCCACTCTGGAAAGCAATATGGTAGTTCCTCACAAGATTAATCATAGAACTACCCTATGATACAGAAAAATGTTGTGAAATTCTTCTGGAGAAATCCATATGAGCACATCCATGCATGGTTTTATTTTTTGTTAGCTTCAGTTGTACAAGGGAATTTCATTTTAGCATGTTCATTTATGTCTTCATCAAAGACCTGTTGCATCATTCTGTCTTTTCCCTTTTCCCAAATCAGAATTACTGAATTTTCTTGTTCCTTTTTCACACATGAATGTTAATTTTTATAACTAACGTTGGTGCTTTGGTGGACTAATTCAGGGCAATGGATCCTTTGATGTCCTGCCGTTTATTTTTTTTTTATTGTGAAAATACTGTAAGGAGGGGTTACAATCACATGGGCAAGACAATGAGAACATTTCTCATCAAGCATTGTAGCCTCCTTTGTTTCCCCTTCCCATCGCATCCCCCGCCCGTCCCTTCCCAGCCCTCCCCCCCCAAGTTGTAAAGTTCATTTTCGACATAACGACTTATACGTCTCATTGTTGCAATGGGTCCATGTGTATCCCTATATAAACTATTTGTTTTTTTCCCTTTCCCTCCACAAATTATAACAACATCAAATACAGTGAAAGCAGGGGTTATACCATGGGGGAGGGACATACAAAGCAACAAAGAAATCATCTTATAATTGTGTTAGAAACAATCGCATGAAAGAAAAAAAACATTTGAATACATATCTTAGGGTTCATTTCCTTAACATCAACTTATCTGACCTTTTGTGCTTGACTCAGACATATACTAGTTATTGCAAATAAGGGAAACCATGGGACCTATGTTTCTTTGGGCCTGGCTTATTTCACTTAATATAATTTTTTCCAAATCTTTCCATTTCCTAACAAATGGGGCAATGCCATTCTTTCTGTTGGACGCATAGAATTCCATTGTGTATATATACCACATTTTCTTGCTCCATTCATCTACTGAGGGGCATCTAGGTTGGTTCCATATCTTAGCTATGGGAAATAAGGCTGCAATAAACATAGTCATGCTGGTAGCTTTAGTGTGGTCTTGTTTGTGAACATTTGGGTAAATGCCCAAAAGTGGGATTTCTGGGTCATAGAGGAGCTCTATGTGGAGTCTTTTGAGGAACCTCCATACTACTTTCCAAAGTGGTTGAACAAGTTTACACTCCCACCAACAATGCAGTAAGGCTCCCTTCTGTCCACATCCCCTCCAGTATCTGTTGTTATTAGAGTTCTTGATTATAGCCATTCTAACTGGAGGGAGGTGGTATCTCAATGTTGTTTTGATTTGCATTTCTTTTATGGCTAGAGAGGTTGAGTATTTCTTCATGTGTCTATTGCCTGCCATTGATTTTAAATAACAAATAAAAAATACCTTAATAATAAAATTAACTTGGCTTAAGAATATTTGAAAATTATTTCTTAGAGTTTATTTATATTATTCCAAGGAGTTTAGCTGTAATATGTAAGTAACAACACTTACGTCTAACACTGGAAAAACTAATTCTATTTCATGTCTAATAAAAAATGTTCTAGTTTGACATCTTGACATCTAAACTGATCAAGTCAAGTGATGTCAGGAACATTTATTCTTTAAAAATCACATTTGTAATATTTGCCTAATATATTTCAGCAAAAAGATACATCATTTGTTATATTCTTAGATTCTAGTGGTCATAATCTATAGATTAATATTTAAATTTTTTACTAGAAAGTATTTTAAAAAATAAAATAAGTGTTTTTTTTCTCTTGATAGTGGCTATTCTAACTGGGGCGAGGTGGAATCTTGGTTCTGCTTTGATTTGCATTTCCTTTATGGCCAGAGATGCTGAACATATCTTTATGTGGTATTAACCATTTTCACGTTCTTCTGAGATGGCTCTCTTTAGCTCATTAGTCCATTTATTAATCAGATTGTTGTTTGTTTATAAAAGGGCAGAACAGTCAAAGTTTAAAATCTCTTAAGTCACTACTCACAAAGAAATGGGAGGAACTGGGAAGAATCATGTTAAGTGAAGAATGTGACAGGAAACAGTGGTGTGGCTCAAAGTGGTAGAGTGGTAGCCTTGAGTGAAAAAGCTCAGGGACAGTGTCCAGGCCCCAAGTTCAAGGCCAACAACCTACCAAAAAATCCCCCAAAATCAAAAAAACAAACAGAAAATCTACATTTAAGCCAGACTGGGCAGGATAGCCCATGAGACTCTTATCTCCAATAAACCACCAGAAAATGAAAGTGGCTTGTGGTTCAAGTGGTAGAGCGCTATCCTGGAGCTGAAAAGCCCTGAGTTCAAGCCCCACGACTGACCAAAAAAAATCAATTCATATCCTATGGAAATAAGTAAAACGAAAGGAGAGATGTTGAGAGCAATAATAAAAAGAATGAAGAGGAGAAAAGGGGGATTGTGTAGTTAAGAATCTAATCCATAGCCTACAAAATTAAAACGAGTAAGCGAAGGGATGAGTAGGGGAGGGAGGGATGTGAATGTTAAAGGGAGTGACATTAATCAAGATACATTGTATTCAGAAACTGCTTTGTGAAGTAGCAACTCCTTCCTACAACTACCTAAAGATAAGAAAAAGGAGAAAGATAATAAAAAGATAATTAAGGTGAAATAGCATGGAAGATACTTTCAGTAAGGAAAAATTTTATGAGATGAATAGAGAATTTGAGGATTAACTATAGGACTAGTGAAGTATGGGGTTGAAAAGCTGATATCTGGGAAAGTACCAGTTGGTTTGAAGGCAGTACATTTTATTAAACTGGACAGATATTAAGAATTTAAATGGTTCCTTAAGTATTGCTTATTCAAACACAAACAATCCATAATTAAACAGGTATATCAGATGATTTTGTGGCTTTCTCCAATAGAACATAATGGCTCTTCCATGGGAAGCTAAATAGAAAGCAGACAAGGTGATGCAGAGATCCCAATAAGATGTATAAACTTATGGTAGTGAATGTTAGGCAAAAGATGGAAACCATGGAGGAAGAAGGTCAGTATTACATACAATAGATTAAAAGTCATAGAGCAACAGAAGAGGAAGAAATAACTTGGATGATTCTGTAAAACTTCAAGTTGAAGAGTTTAAGACATTGCTAAAATGATAGTAGACATTTTGCAGCAGCTGTATTGTATTGTGATAGCTTTATGAAGCTGTAGCAATTTCAATATCTCATCGGTTTGACAAAGCCATAGTGGATTTCTTACTCTTGTGTTTGAGGGCAGTTGTGGCTCTTCTCTGCTCTAGATTTTGTCTTTGTTTTAAAACTTAAACTGAAGGAGCAATCCCTAGTCAGGAAAAGTGAGATTTGTTGTTGTTGTTGTTGTTTTTATGGTAGAGAGAAAGAGCAAGATGAGTGGCTCTTAAATCTTCAGTGGCTTTTAAAACATGAACTTAGTTATGCCTGTGTCAAACACAATCACATCACATTTCCTACAGTAGACCATATATCAAGCACAAGATCAGTAACATAGGGGGATGTGTACTCCTCCTACATAGGAACAATAAATCTCACATGATGGAGGATTTACATTTTGATTAAGGGATATGTATTGTTAAGAACTGCAGGGCTCAGAGTTTGGCTCAGGGATAGACTGCTTGCCTAGCAAGTGGGAGCTCGTGCATTCACATCCTAGCATCAACCAAAAACATGATGCCAGGTACTGGTAGGTCTTGCCTGTAATCCTAGCTACTCCAATGGCTGCAATCAGAAGGATCATGGTTTGAGACCAGGCTAGGCAGAAAATTCTCAAAGCTATATCTTCTCTAACAGCTGGTACAGTGGCTTGCACCTATCGTTTTAGCCACGTGACAGGTTGAGATTAGATTAGTTCCAATCGAACCTAGGCAGAAAAATCTGCAAGACACCATCTTGATGTGGTGGCATATGCCTGTTATCCCAGGTGCAGTGGGAAGAACATAAATAGAGGGATTGGAGTACAGTTGCTAAATATTTGCCCATGAGCCACTGGGAAAAAAAGGAAAGGTGTGATGTATGATCTCAGATCATTTATCTTTCAGCAAAGAGAAGTGTGATTGTTCATGAGTAACACATATAGTGAGGAAGGGTAGGAGAGAAAGAAAGACTGTAATAACAAAATCTAAAAGAGAGAATTTCCATAATCCATTTTGTTTTGTCATTTGCTTGTCCAATGATTTTACTACACTATAAATTTAAAACAGTCAATCAATAGATAGATCCTTTTACCTATATAGCAAAGACTCTTGTTTCTGTATGAGCTGGGTAGACATGTGATCTATTCTACATTTACCAGCATCCTTGAAGAAAAGAGTGACCAGGTAAATGAAGTCTCTCTGATAAGATTTGAGGCAAAGGAAATATTATCATTCCAGCCTTGTCACCAAACCTTTGCATCCTCTTACACAGCCCTTCCTTCTTCTCAGGGACTGGACTACTAATGAAGAAGCCATGACAAATGTCAAATGCAAATATGGGCAGACCACCATATTTATTCCATGAAGTAACTGCTTCTGGATCCTTAATGCTCTTTCCTGAACCACACTGGAATGGAAATTTCTTATTAAGTGCTGTCATCTCAGATGCTCTGGAACTTTAAATCTTGTGTCTCTTTGTTACAGAAGTTTGCATGTCCTAAACAACACTGTCTATTACAATCACACAAAGTGGTCAAAGTATAAATTAGCAGAGATATTTTTTCTTACAATAATATATAGCCATGTTGAATTCATAAACCCACTCCTCAATCCAAGTGGAAAATAAATTGATGGACCTCTAAAACTGGCTCATCTTGCCTCATTCCACTATCCTACAGATCTCATGAAGAATCTTGGTTGGAAGAAGAGAGTAGGATAAACTACAGAGGAAAGACTAGAGAGATAAGCCAACCTCACTCGTCTGCTGATAACTTCTAAGACTTGGTAAATCATGAGAGGAAATGAGAAAGGTATTACACTTGAGAACAGAGGAAGAAAGAATGGCAGAGAGGAAGGAGCAAGTTGATTTTATGGAAGACCAATCTCCAATGCCATTTCTAAAGAATGTTAAAATATCAATCTCTCAATTGGGCTTTTATTCAAAAGTAGGCTATCTCCTCAAGTGTTGGTGATGGAATGCATTTGTCAATGATAAACTCTTGCTCTATGATTCTATAGGGGCCCATCTGGAAGTTAAGAATGGTAGTAAGTTGAGTGGATAGGAACATATTGGTAAATTCATCAATTGTTTATTGTTGATGAGTAAATGAATCCAAATGGAGCAAGCAGGGAGGTAGGAGGTGGTTAGTTTAAAAGATCACAATGTTCTAAATCTGTGATGTTATTTTCTGCCGGTTGTATCAGCCCTGTCAAGCAGCTCAGCAAGCAGATCAAATTGTGAAGAACTTCCACTCACTGACGTTGTTTAAATTTAAAGTAAGCAGATGGTTCCTTATCTGTTATGGATATTTTGCTTTGTCTTCTCTCTATGATAGTAATAATAAAATTAGCAATAGTAAGGTAAGTAATATATCTGGATCCTGGTGGCTCACACCTATAATCCTACCTACTCAGGAGGCTGAGATCTGAGGATCATGGTTCAGAGCCAGCCTGTGCAGGAAAGTCCACGAGATGTTTATCTTAACCACCAGAAAACTATGAGTGGAGCTTTGGTCAGAGTGGTAGAGTGCCATCCTTGAACAAAAGAGCTTAGAGTCAACAATCACCCCTAAGCTCAAGTCCCATGGCTGATCAAAATTGAAAAAGAATAAAGATAAGTGACATATCGATGTAGTATCTATTTCCAAAAATTCTCTGGTATGATGGGCTTACTAATAATTGATATTTTGTTCTGCTTTACTTGTTGTTTAATATTTTCTGTCGTGTCTTGTGCCTTTGCCAGTCCTTACAGGCTGTTTTACATGGATTCCATAACCCCTGACTTAGAATTGAATTAGGAAATTGAAAGGAAATTTGAACTTCACCTAGGGAAGTTCCCCCTAATCCCTCACTTCCTCCTCTTCCTCCTCATTTTCCTCTTCCTCCTCCTCTTTTCCATTCTCTTATGCCTCTTCCCCCTCCTTTTCCTTCTCTTCTTCTCTTTCTTCTTCTTAATAATAATTGGAGGCTCATGAAAAGTAAGAAAGGCAATTTTTAATATTATTTTATACAAAGGAACTGCTTCGACAAGAAGATTCAATTCAACCCCCTCCTGGAGTAAAATAGTTTGGGATTCCTCTTCCTCTGTTCTGTAGGTATTATATATCTCTACTGGGAAAGGAAGATCAATAAACAAGTACTGTATAAAAGTACAAATGATAAAATCTCTATTCCAACTTGTTTTGGGTATATTTATCCCCCTCACATACTTGCTGTGCTATTCCCATTTTCATCATCATCAATGACATTGATAAATGTTTTGCCATAAAGAGATCCTGGAATTGTTCTCATTAATCACAGTGCTAACGTTTGTAAATCTACTGCTTTAACATAAAGGAGACACTCCCCATGTTTTCCCATGGCCTTCAGAGCAAGTCAACCATTGGCACAGGCCCTGGCACTTTCTTCCCCATATCCCAGATCCCATTTCCTGCTGTCTTAGATTTCTGTGTCATAGTCATTAGTTTAGACTGTTACAGGTCATCTGAGGTCTACTAATACAATTTCCTTGGCTTTATTTTAAGTTTATATTCTAATGGAAACCCTGCTGTTGAATTTGCACCCTCACATTTGTGGGAGGAGAGGTAGGATTACTTATGACAGCCTACTTTTCTTTTATGCAAAACAAAGTGTTGCCATATAAATTAGTCCCTCTCAAATGCTTACTCCCGTAATTAACTCTGTGCTAGGAATAGCTGTTTTATAACTGTTGCAAATCAAAGTATTATGCCACAGAAGTATTCACTTGTCTGGAGACCGTGACATCTCATTTATTAAAAAGATGATATATAAAAACACCCTCTTCTAATTTTCTTTTTCTGAAAGATGATTTCACTGAACGGACACTGACTTGAGCTGTAGTGAGGGAAATGGGAGTTGAATGAACAGCACTTGCACAAAATATAACTCCTATTACTCTGCTGTTGGGAACATAGGAATTTGCATGGTTTAGCAGACCAGGGTTTGTAATGATAGAACGGAGTGGGTTGGCAGCAGTGGAATGTGTAAGGAGGTATGAGGCCCTCAGTCATCATAGTTCACTCTTCACCTGTGAAGAGGCAGATGGTGCTTTTAAGGACAAAGCTAATAGTCCCTCATGCCTTGGGTGTTCATTGAGAAAGGTTATTATCCATGCTAAGGTAATTTGCTACTTATATGGCTGTAATGGACAATGCTATCAAAATTTCTACTGTAATGCAGGCTTCCTAAACGTCTATTTCCTTCCTCCTTAAACAGTCTGCATCAGCCTCTCTGAAGATGAGAAAACATTATCTGCCCAGTTCAGTGTGGTGTAGCTGCAGATGGAATCGGGAAAGAGTGTGTCTTAGTTATTCAGTATAGACTAACCCCTTCTCTCAAGAAGAAGCATATGGCACATGTCCACACAGTGTGAGACAACAAAGGATAACTGTTAATTAACTAAGAGAAACAAAATACATGCGACCAAAAACTCGCTTGCTGACCCTCCTTTTAATCCTGTTGGTTTCACATGTTGAGCATACATGTTGACATGACTCTCATCTTTATTATGCTTGTAGTGAAGGTAGCATTATTTTGTCTGTCCAGCTTTTACCATCAGGGAGTGAGAAGTTTTGTGCTTGAAACAAAATATCAGGTTAATAAAAAATAATAAATGAATGTTAACAAATTAGAAGGCTTTGAAATATCTCGGTTTGCAATACAAAAGTTCCCTTTTAGAACCTGTAATCCCAGCTACTCAGCAAGGACAGATCAGAAGGATAGCAGTTGGAGGCTAGCTCAGGCAAATATTGAGATCTTTATCTCAAACCAAGAAGTTTGGCATGGTGGCAAATGACTACCATTCCATCTATGTGAGGGAGGCTTGTTCTCAGCATATTTTTGGCAACTTTGGAGAAAAGTGAATAGCTGTAGCAGTAGGCATTTGTTTCTGGATTCTGTGTTTTACTCCATTGCTCTGTTATTATGCCAATGCCATGCTGCTTTTTTTTACTATAGTTCTCAAGTATAATCTGAATTCAGGTATCATGATACTGACAGTATTGTTCTTTCTGTTTAGGGACACTCTGGTTTACTCTGTGTGTGTGTGTGTGTGTGTTGATACCGGGGTTTAAACTCACAGCATGGGCACTGTCCTTGAGTAGTTTTGCTCAAGGCATATGCTCTCCCACTTGAGCCATAGCTCCACTTCCAACTCTTTACTGGTTGAATAGAGTTAAGGGTCTCCTGGACATTTTTGCCTGGCTGTCTTTGAACCATAATCCTTAGATCTTAGTTTGTTGAGTAACTAGTATTATAGGTGTGAGCCACCAGTGCCTAGCTTTATTCTGGATAATTTACACTTCCATATGAATTTTAAGATAATTTTTTCTTTTTATTAAGGATATTAAAAATTTCCATGTGCCCTACATTTATTTTATAAATATATTTGAAGAAATGGAGGTCTCACAAATCTTGGTAAATAATTTTTTTCATTTTTTTTCAGTTTTCCAAATCATATTCATTCAATTCCTCTAAGCAGTAGTTGCTTCCAGCACTTTTCAAACAGGGCTCCATTTCTTAGGTTCCTCATTGATCTATTATGTGGAGGTAAGAAAGCAAGCTGCAAAGCTCGTTTTGGACATGACAACTTGTACTTCTCATTGTTGCAACAGGTCCACCTGTATCCTTAAACAATTGGTTTTTCCCCATCTCCTCCACAAGTTAAATATAGTGAAAGCAGGGGTTATACTGTGGGGGAGGGACATACAAAGCAACAAAGAGATAATCTTATAAATGCGTTAGAAACACATGCATGAAAGAAAAAAACATTAAATACATATCTAAGGGTTCATTTTCCTGACATCACATTATCTGACCTTTTCTGCTTGACTCATACATATACTAGATATTGCAAATAAGGGAAACCATGGGACCTATGTTTCTTTGGGCCTGGCTTACACTTACAATGTTGGTGGGGGGGTGTGAAGGGGGGGAAGGAGAAGGATTGGGATTGGGGGGGGGGGGGGAGGCTGGGAAGGGATGTGAAGGGTAAACAAAGGAGGAGGCTGCAATGCTTGGTAAGAAATGTACGCATTATCCTGCCCATGCAATTGTAACCCCTCTGTACAGTATGTTCACAAATAAAATAAAATTTTAAAAAAAGAAAGCAAGCTGCATTTATCTCTGTATCTCCTTTGCACACACATTTTGCACAGAGTAAATGTTTTAAAGCCTTTATTTTTTGAAAGTTGAAATGTTCTGATTTCCTTTGGCTGTTTATAATTCATAGTTTTAAAAAAACTAAGTAAATATATGCTGATTTATTAAACAGCTCACTGGCTCTATTTGTATCAGATCTCCTCTAATTTTCTTAAAATGTAGATTTATGGATGCTATGATTGATTCCCATATTAGGGAGGGGGCATTTATTACTCTTGGCCTTGGCCTATCATTCAAAGAACCTTGCATCAATTTTTCTGTTGTTTGCAAAAATTGGTCAGTAAAACTATTGACACTTTGCTCACATAAATGCATCCATAGTATCCCAATTTTGATACATAGAATATGCTCCAATCCTATTTTTTTGCCAAAAAATTCATCCTTAGCTTGAAAGTCAACATAAATAAATGTCCCAAATTCACAAATATTTGCTTGACAAGAGCACCAGATTTATTTAATGCAATGACTGAAACTTATTTTAAGAGATTCTCATCATAAAAAAGACATGAAAGTGATGTTTAGCTCACTCAAAATGATGAATATATAAATATGCTAGCTAATAATAGGAAGAAATATGACATAAATAATGGTAACCTGAGAAGTAATTGTAAAAGTTTATGGTTCTTGGGCTGAATCTAATATGATATTAAATTTCTACTGACATTTCAAGAGCTGTCCTAATTAATCAATTGGTAATTGCAGCTATGATTACTGGCTGTGATTATGATTAATTGGCAATACTGATTGATCCTCCACTAATTCTGGCATGCTCTGCTCTTTCATACAGAATCTCTGCTGCATTAAGTAGGATTGGGAAGCACAGTTATTAAAAGCAAATAATCAAAACCTTTAGTCTCATTGTCCTCAGGGGACAAGTTTTGTAATGGTGGAATCATGGATAGACTCTCAGTAGGGAAAAACCATTTGAGGAAAATATTATGCCAGAGATTATTTTAAGAAAATAGAGCCATTGTGGAGAATAAATGTATATTTTATAATGACTCATTTATTTTCGGTTTACATTCATTATACCCCCTACTAGTTGAGCCTGCTGTAATTTAGCAGTATGATCATTCCATCCCAGTCCAATCACTATTTCTTTTTCTTTTCCTTTCTTTTTTTTTTGTCGGTTGTGGGGCTTGAGCTCTGGACCTGGGCACTGTCCCTCAGCTCTTCAGCTCAAGGCAAGCACTCTACCACTTGAACTACAGTGCCACTTTTGGTTTTCTGGTGGTTAATTAGAGATAAGAGTCTCACAGCCTTTCCTGCCTGGGCTGGCCTTGAACCACCAACCTCAGATCTCAGCTTCCTGAGTAGCTAGGATTACAGGTGTGAGGCACCGGCAACCAGCTTAGTGTCCCAGCAAGTATTCCTTTTTATCTTAAAAAGGTGAAAATAAATATCTTTGTGCTTTTTAAACTGTTATGTTTTTAAAGCCAACTCTCTAGGAAAGTATCATGGACCTAAACAGTGCATATATATTAATGATATATATATATAATACATATATATGTATATATAATCTTGCATAATGAATAAGGATGTCTTGGATGTTATTTTCTCTATTGTATCACATGCCTGGTGTTAGGTGGAGGTAGATAGCTATATAAACAGAGAGCAATGACATTATGTAGCATGAAAGAGAACATATTACCATGATAGTCCAGAAATCACAAGAGGAGCTTCTCATAGTATAGCTTTACAATTGAAGCTGGCTCCACCAGAAACTTAAAAATGTGATCTCAGAATGACATTGCCCCATTTGTTAGGAAATGGAAAGGCTTGGAAAAAATTATATTAAGTGAAGTAAGCCAGGCCCAAAGAAACATAGGTCCCATGGTTTCCCCTATTTGCACTATCTAGTATATGTCTGAGTCAAGCAGAAAAGGTCAGATAAGGTGATGTTAGGGGAATGAACCCTAAGATATGTATTCAAATGTTTTTTTTTCTTTCATGCGATTGTTTCTAACACATTTATAAGATTATTTCTTTGTTGCTTTGTATGTCCCTCCCCCACAGTATAACCTCTGTTTTCACTATATATTGATGTTGGTATAATTTGTGGAGGGGAAGGGGAAAAACAAATCATTTAAATAGGGATTCAGGTGGACCCATTGCAACAATGAGATGTACAAGTCATTATGTTGAAAAATGAACTTTACAACTTTGGTGCGGGGTGGGGGGGGGAGTGAGGAGGATTGGGTGGGGGGGGGGAGGATGGGAAGGGATGGGAAGGGGAAACAAAGGAGGAGGCTACAATGCTTGATAAGAAATGTACTCATTATCTTGCCCATGTAATTGTAACCCCTCTGTACAGTATTTTCACAATAAAAAAATTTAAAAAATGTGATCTCATTGGAGAATACTGAAAATATGACTCATTTTCAACAAGGAAGGAAAAGGGCCTAGAATATATGATCATCAGATCAGGAGTGTCATCTACTGTGATCTGCTGCAATGTTTTTAAAGTGTCTATGGTTGAAGATAAGTTGAATAACTCTTAAATGAATGAACAAGTAGGAATGAACACTTTGCTTACTTATAAGGACTAAAAAATTGCATATATTGGGAAATGTTTTATTAAACATATTTGTAAAGCAGGGCACCAGTGGCTCATGCCTGTAATCCTAGCTACTTAGGAGGCTGAGATATGAGGTTCCAAACCTGCTGGGCAGGAAGGTTCATGAGGCTCTTATCTTCAATAAACTTCTCAGAAAAATCTGGAAATGATATTGTGGCTCACATGGTAGGGTGCTAGCCTTGAGCACAAAGGGGCTCCGCCAGGTCCTGAGGTCAATCCCCTCAGGCTTTTATCTGTTGCTTTGTATGTCCCTCCCCCACAGTATAACCTCTGCTTTCACTATATATTGATGTTGGTATAATTTGTGGAGGGGAAGGGGAAAAACAAATCGTTTAAATAGGGATACAGGTGGACCCATTGCAACAATGAGATGTACAAGTCAGTATGTTGAAAAATGAACTTTACAACTTTGGTGGGGGGGCGAGGGGGGATAGTGGGGAGGATTGGGTGGGGGGACGGGGGAGGATGGGAAGGGATGGGAAGGGGAAACAAAGGAGGAGATAAAAACAAAAACAAAAACAATGCTTTGCTCACCCTAATATGATAAACTGTATTTTATTCTGTATTATTATTATTTATTATTTATTAACTGTATTTTGAGAAAGGCTGTTAAGTGAGAGTTTTCAGCATAAACAGCGAGAAAAGGAAAATACAATTAAGTAAAACCAATGTCTGATTATTGAAGTTTTAAAACTGAAAGGATCCTTCACATCCATCCTAGGGGACCACCCAGAGGCAGGTAGGCACAGGAGAAAGATTATTATAAAGTTTATTAGAGGGGCCATATTTCCCAGGAGAGAGAGCACATGCCACCTTTCCCTATCCAGGTAACAGGAGGAGTTCTTGGGCAGGAAGGGAGGTAGGTGGTGCTAAGGTGGGTCTGGGTGGAGAGAGGAAGTGGCCAGCTGTAGGGATGTGAACTCCAGGGCAGGGAGGAGCTCAGATATGGGTGGAGCTGAAGATCAAAGGTGGGCATAATGCTAACAAAAACTTTGGGCCAAAATGTTAGAATATGTAATGGATTCCTTTTAGGCATCACCATGAAAAGAGAAACCATATACTAAGTTCAATCTTGAGAAATCATTCCGCATTTCATTTTTTGTGTGTGGTACCTTATTCTAATAGAGAACATGAAATTGAAATGAGCCAAATTAACATTTTTGCTTATGATCTTAAGGAATTGTACACTTGAAAGGATGGTGTATTTGTCTAAATGTATTTGCAAATGAGCCAATATCTGTGGGAGGAGTCAGAGTCATGGCAATGACCAGGGTTAGGCTGAGTGGGCGAGACTTTTCCCCTCCACTCCAGCTACCATTAGAGAAGTTGAGAATTTTTAGTTTCCATTTTCATCTGCAAGACACGTAGTTTTTTGGTTGTTAATATTATTATTATTTTTTCTTTCAAATCACAAATGGGGAAATAACTCAGGGGAAAAAAAATGAAGTCACTTGTTCAAAGTCACATACCAAGTTTCAAACTAAACTTTCTGAGTAGATCTAGTTACCTCTCTTCACTACCTGTAATTAAATTAATTAACTTAACTAATTACCTGGAAATAAAATTCTTACGTAAGAACATCTTATCTGAACTCTGAAGAGAGGAAGAGATACTAAATAATTAATGATCCATAAAGCTGGAAGTTCCCAGGATTGGGTTATTATAATACAGAATCATAACATTACTAAAGGTGACTGTCAAAAGGAACAATTCACTCCTCCTGGCCATATACAATTGGAGTGCCAGGAGGTTAGGGCAATGGGAATATTGTTGGCATCACTTAAGTAATTAAAGGAAACATTGGGAATTGTGCTCAACTACACTACTTCCCTTTGCATTGCTTGTTATTTTTCTGATTTTACCGTATTAAATAAATACCTGATCATTTGGATAATTTTATAGTAAATATTTTCCAGGGTACAGTAATGCATTTATTATTTTTTTATGTCTTTATTTATTTAGGTACAAGGGTAAGGATGCAAGGCCTCCAGTATACTATGAACTCAATCTATATGTGTGTCACCAAATTCTAATTCTTCAAATAATTAAGAGAATTAATTAACAATGATTAATAAGGATTAAGAAGTAACTGGTCAGCAGTTAAAAGCAATGAATCTTTGAAACAGAAATGAAGTAATATATAGAGACTGCATATTATATTTAAAGTGCTGCATCTGAACCACACATAGATTATTCTATGATAGATTTTCCTATTAGCAATGAAAGTCAAAATATAAACCAAGCACACAGATATATGGAACTTAACTGTGGAAATTCTGGGGGTTGAGATTATGCGGTATTAATATTCTTAAGGAATATGAGTCAAGATACTTATGTTTTTGTCTCACTCATTTTCTTTTCCTTCTTCCTGTAGTAGCATTATTGTATATACAATGTGCAATGGACAAAGCAGATGTCTGGACTTAAGTACTACTGAGTGAACTACTTTAGTAGCTCAGAGGACACTGGTTAGCCTGATTAGAGTCATGTGGCATTCCTGGTCCAATCTCTATAGCTAAAAAGAAAAATGTTAGTCATTAGTTATGATCAAATCTAAATTAGGCGAACAATTCTCTAACCAGGGACTAGAAAAGTCCCTGGTTAAGTATGAGTAGATCCCTGGAGATTATAAGTGAAGAAAGTATAGTTTTTTTTAAGGAGGAATATGCTAAGAAAATAGAGAGAGAGAGAGAGAGGGAGGGAGGGAGGGAGAGAGGGAGGGAGGGAAGGAGAGAAAGAGGGAGAGAGGAAGAGAGAGGGAAATTTGGAAAGGGAGAGAGGGAGAGGGAAGGGGGGGACACTGAACCAGCAAAAAAAAAAAAAGCAATAGTCATTAGAGTGTATCTTCAGTTAGAGATGAGAAATAATACTTCTATACACAATAGAGCAGAATCAGAGTCTGGTTTTATCTGATTCCAGAGTTTGTTTGCTTTAGGCTGTAAGATTTGTACCATGGCAACATTAATAGACTCTTGGAAGGTTTGGTTTGCTTTTCCAATATTAGAGTTATTATATTCAATTTAAAAATAGAACCCAAAATAACACTATTGAATTGTAGAAATGATTATTTAGAGGGATCAGGAAAATGTCTGCTTCTCTGGAAATTACTCAAGCAAAGAACATACTTTTTGTATTTTAAAATGTTTTCAAAAGCATACCAACATCTTTTGAGGCCATTAGATGAATATTTTAATAGATTGAAATATGCAATCTGCATATTTTTCTCACCTACATCCCATTGCCAGGAATGACTAGTTTAGTAGTTCAAAGGAAGCAAGATGAATTTTCCATGTTGATTCCAACTTGCTCCACCTTTTGATGGGAAAATTTGACCAGTATAATATACATCTTTATAAAATTAAAATGAAACAGGGAGAAGGAGGTAAGGATGGTTAATGGACATTTTTAATGGTTTATAAATATAGCTGCATATCCATAGAGGACAAAAAATATAAAAAAGAAAACCTAATAGGATATTTCTAAATAGTTATTAGAGAGGATTTGGATGTTCCTAATGTAAATAAACGATACATGTCTACACAACTGTTCCTTTCGTCTGATCATTACACATTTTATGCATGTACTGGAAAGTCACTCTGCTCTCCAGAGATAAATATAATTACTACAAATAATTGAATATTTTAAACATGTTTCTTAAAAAGACAAAGTTTGCAAAAGCAAAAATGATTAAACAAATAATAGATTACAAAACAATACTAATAAGTTAGGCAATGTATCACATACCTGTTATTGCCAACAGTGATTGGTTTTAACATCTAGTACTCTGAGGTAGAAGGATCATCAAGAGTTCAAGACCAAGTTGACCTACATAGTGAGATAGTGTCCCATAATAATAATAATAATAATAATTCCCTATACCTTTGACATTCATTTGAGATTTATTTTAAAGAAATAATCAGATAGGATATATAATATTATGAGGATTATTCAAAAATTAGATGTAACAAAGAAAACACAATCCAAACATTAAGTTATATGGAGGACAGGCTAAATGAATCCTGACAATGATAATGCATAACACTGATTATGCCCACAGAATAAGCATGTTGTGAGCACTCTACAAGCAACTTATTTTTCACCTTTCATCTCCACAGTAAACAACTTATAAATTAGATGTTATTACTATTATCACTATTATGTTCTTCTTTATTCTAAAAGGAAAAGCAACTCAAGAACAAAGGAACCTGTACCTAACGAAATCTTTTCTGAACATCCAAATGTCAAGAATATTTGCTTTATAGTTTGTAGAACCTGGATTGTTTGACTGTTGAATATATGAACTTAACAATGAAATATTGCTACTTATCCATTCGATGGGAAAAGTAGCTCATGATTTAAAAATAATCAGATAGACCCATATAAACCTGATCACTGCTTATGAATATTATTACATTAGAAAGCAGAAAGATTATAAAATGTCATATGCATACTTATATACTCATGCATATTTATATATATGCATATATGTATGTATGTATAAGTGTGTATGTACATAGAACAGATAATAGGAGACAAGTGAATAAATGGAAAAAGGATTGGTGGATCAGTGGATGATAAGTGAAACTGTAATACTTAATGTATTTTTGTAAAAAACTTAAGTGGGAAACCTGATTGTCTGGAGAGTAAAGGGGTAAATAGGAGGAGGAGCAAGGGGTGGAGGAGGAGGTAGAACAAAGTGGGTGACTGCACAGATAAAGGGGATATTCTTTTTTTTTTTTGTCAGACTTGGGGCTTGAGCTCAGAGCCTGGGTGCTGTAGCTGAGCTTCTTTTTGCCCGAGGCTAGCACTCTACCACTTGAGCCACAGTGACAATTCCAGCTTTTTGTGTTTATGTGGTACTGAGGAATCAAACCCAGGGCTTCATGCACGCTAGGCAAGCACTCTACCACTAAGCCACATTCCCAGCCCAACATTTTTTTTAAAAGATGCACAATACACATAATTGGATATGTTAAATTATGACTCTTTTACAACCATTTGAAGATAATTTTTCAGAGGAAAGGAGATAATGAAAATGGGCCACTTTTATGCTCCTCCTTTTATGTTGTTTGTAATAAAGTGTTTACAATGGAATATAAAATACTTTGGTAGTAAACTGGGTAAATTAGGCATTTCCATTTTTGGAAAATAAGAATTGTTATATCTATTTATGATCCTCTCATGCTAACATGATAATTCAGTTCTAGTCATTGTAATGTAAACAGTTTGCTCTCTCTTTTTTTTTTTTTTTGTTGGTCATGGGGCTAGAACTCTGGGCCTGAGCGCTGTCCCTTAGCTCTTCAGTTCAAGGAGCGCACTCTATCACTTGAGCCACAGCACCACTTCCGAACAGTTTGCTCTCATAGTGTCCAAATTCTCCCCAACTAGAAAGCTTGGAGTCATAAAAGATACTACGTGCTTGGTCAACTTGCTAACTAAATAAAATTCTCAGTGTGGAAGGCTCTAGCTTTTAACTAAATCACAATGCTCCCTTTCATAGGGAAATAGAGCAAGGGCTCAAAATAATTTTTATAAAAATGAGTTAATCAAGTATTTTCAACATCTTGAAAGATTCAGCATTTACGATTCAACTCTAGCAAATGATTAGATATTGTGCTTAGTTCCTTGGTAGATTGCTATCTTGCTAATCCTGTGCTCTTCTCTGAATGACTTTCCAAAGCTCCAAGTTACTAATGCTTTAGTATAAGAATAATAATAGTTATTCTCTTGCTTCAGAGTACTTTTGAACAACAAAAAAAATTCCCCTTTATTTTAAAGATGTAACAAAAAGCCATAAAACTAAAATGATTCTTAGAATAGATTTCATGGAATTGTTTACTAAATTTTAGAAGCCCTTTTTGAAGGGTTTTCTGTCTTACACACCTATGGAATTACACAAGAGAAGTTCTGAAATGTTTCCGACCTCTTTCTTCCAACTGCTGTATTTGTTAGAAAGACCAAAGGAGGTCAGAGTCACATCTACACTCCACACCTTTCTTTGACAGACAACTAATGGATAGAAAGCATGTTTATTTCATGATTCATGAAAGCTTTCAAGCAGGATGTCCAAACCAAGCAAGGGCCTTAGATGGCTCAGTGACATTCCATATACCCTATGATTCGGACCACTTCTCTCCTTCTGATTCTGTAATTCCTTGGGGATTCTTGCCCCAAATCCTTGAATAGTAAAATAGCTCTTAAAATGTCCCTAAAATTTTTGACCTAGTTGTTTAATCTGCAGCTGTGATTTGGTGACTGCTGCAGAGGACAAACAGGACATCTGTAACTCTTCAGCTTGAATTCTGACTCTCTCTAAAAGGGACAGAAAATCACCCTCCCCCTCTGCCCATTCTGAGGCTTGAACTCAGGGCCTGAGCACTGCTGTCCCTGAGCCTCTCTGTGCTCAAGACTAGTGCTCAACCACTTGAGCCACAGCATCACTAGTGACACTCCTGTCATTGTAGCTACTCAAGAAAATTATATTCAGAGGATGAGAGTTGGAAGCACACCTGAGGGAGAAAACAAACGTACAAGATTTCATGTCCAAAATCTCCAGCCAAAAGCAGGGCTAGGAGCATAACTACAGTGGTAGAATGTCAGACTAATAAGCAAATTTGAGGCCCTGAGATCAAATCCCAGAACCTCAGAAGGTAAATGTTAGCAATGGACTTTCATACACTTCTCTCTAGATTCCACTTTTCTGGGAGTCAGCCACATGCATGGGTACAGTTCGTATAAGAAGAGTCTATGAAACCATCACCTAGAGCAAAACTGGATGGTTCCTAAACATTTTAAGATCTTTATTTTTTATACCCTGTTGTCTTCTAATAACAAAATACAAAGTCAACTTCTATTTTCTAGAAATAAAGGGAGGCCGTAACAATGTTCTACAAGAACTGTATTTGTTTCTTTACTTATGTAACCATAACCCCTCTGTACATCACCTTTACAATAAAAATAAATAAAATAAAATGTTTAATAAAAAACAAAAACATAACATGATAATGCTTAATCTTAGGTTGAATGATTATAATGAATGATTATAAACGAATGATTCTGAACTTTTTGTTTCCATATTCCCAAATTTTTCTGCAATTCAACTGTTTAATGCTGAAAGAGTAATGCGCATCACTTTTCTTTATCTACTGCGTTGCTTAAATGTTATCAGTTCCAATCACCTATATAAGAAGGCAGGGAGGAAAATAGATCTGCAGTGAATGAAGGCTGCAAACAATATCCATAAACCCCTTTGCTAGCAAAGCGAATTTGTGACTGCAACATTTGGAATCAACTACTTTAGATTTTCATATTGGAAGATGGGCAGAGTCTCAAAGTTTAGAGTTGGAGCTGGGGACAAAGACACTTGCACTGGGCAGAGGGACTAAAAAGAAAAAAAAAGGAAAGAAAACCTATTTGATCAGAAATGACTTCATTTCACGAATCATTATGCTATTACCTTTTGCCTGAAGATAAGCAGTTTAGGCAGGGTCACGACTTAACAGTCTCTTGAGACCTTGCTGTCTTATTAGCATGAGCTCAGCTCATTGCTTACTGGGCCTGTAGGAAGAGAAGGCATGTTTTTCTCTACCATCAGCATCAGCATCCTGTGGCATACATGGTACAAATGGAAGTTTAATTCTGGCTCCAAAAATGCTCAATGGGTAGAGATTTGAGAGCTGAGAATAACATAATTCTAGTACAGAAAAAATAACTCTCATGCTTTGAGTTGTTTATTTGTTTAGGCAGAGTAGCATACATAATTTGTCAGTGGGTCATATAGAATTTTCTCAATGCAGAAGTCTCCCAGTCATATGAAATGTTACAACTGTGGGTCTGGGAAGGTGACTCAGTGGTAGAGCGCTTGCCTTGCATGCATGAGGACCTCAATTTGATTCCTCAGCACCACATAAGCAGAAAAAAAAAGCCAGAAGTGGCACTGTGGCTCAAGTGGCAGAGCACTAGCCTTGAGCTGAAGAGCTGACAGACAGCACCCAGGCCCAGAGTTCAGGCCCATGACCGGACCACCCCCCCCCAAAAAAAAAAGAAAAGAAAGAAAGAAATGTTACAACTCTAACCATCTCATCCTTCCTAGACAATTAGAAATTTATCAAGGAAGACATCTGACTAAGGAGAGCCCAGGGATCATCTTCTAACACATGAACCTTTGTACCTAATAATTGCTAGAAATCTCGACCTGGTGTCTTATAGATTTATACTCTGAACACAGAACTCTTGAGGTCAATTCTTTTCCAAGTTGCAAAATGGATGTTTAACATGGCATGGAGGTACATAGGATGTCAATATGCCAAAATTACACTGGAAATTACACTGCTAACCTCTCTCTACTACTCCAAATGCAGAAGTATGGCTTTGCTAAGGTTTTGGATTTATTGCCCTATCAGTACTGCTCATCTATGATTCCTCTTGGTGTTTGAAATAATTTAAGTCTTCTAGTGTGCTCTATGTTAAATTTGGTGACTCAGTAAGAGGAACTTTGGATAGAACACGCAGTTTCATTTTATAGTGATCTTATTTTCTTTCAAAAGTAGGGCAGTGCTGTCTGAATGTCGGTGGCTACTACATTTAAGCCTAGGAATGAAAATAAATTGGTCTTTAGCACCTGCTTAAATTCCAGCCTTGATGTTATCTGAGCAGCTCTACTATAAGTCAAAGAAGCTATGCTTTGTTACCCAACCAGCAGGATTTGATGTAGTCAGTGCCTATAGATACAAACATTTTTATAGTGTTTCCCTTCTGCATTATTTCCACTCCTACACTACTTACATATTTATAGAACCCTCTGGTGATTCTTAATGATATTGTTCAGCTTAGTTTCTTAATAATTTCCTTGGTTTTATGTTCACATTCCTGCTGTTGGTTGATCCCTTATTTTAATTATGCAACATGCTAAGCACTGCTTCTAGGAGTGGCTGAAGTTTTTACTGCAATACATTCATGGTGAAAATCATTTTGAAGATATCATGGTGGGGTAAGGGGAAGCTTTGGCCTTTACACTTGAACAGGAGTATTTGGGTTCTTGCCCCTAGAAACACCTGAAAAGCCATTACTTAGGGCCCACTAGTTGACATTAGGGATGACTGCAATCACTGAATTGATCTCAGGAGCTGATGGCGACTTGCAGTGAGTTAGCAAATACGAATTTTTGTAGTTTTAACCTGTTGGACACATTATATTCAATTGGAATGGTGGTTTATATCCCCTATTTCATTTGATATTTATCATAACTCTATGAAGTATATGTTGTGAGTAAAACCATTTGATACCCATAGAGACAGGAGTTTGCAAAAGTCTCAGCAAGGTATCCAAACACATGAATAGCTGAGCAGTGGTGAGAAATGAAGTCATAGCTGAATCATACCTTTAAGCACTTTGCTTTCTTTCAAATGGAAGCAACATACAGCTCCATTGTAAAACTAGGGACACTAGACACATACAGAGTTTCTCTCTCTCTCTCTCTCTCTCTTTCTCTCTCTCTCTCTTTCTCTCCCTCCCTCCCCTCCCTCCCTCCCTCTCTTTCACACACACACACACACACACACACACACACACACACACACACACACACACATCTTGTTTAGAACCACCAGGGATATTTTTAAATGATATTTTCTTGTTTAGGGAAAGTAGTTTAAAAAGAGATGGTTGAAAAGTTCAAAGAGTACATGGAAGAAGAACTTGACTGAAACATTATGTCATCAAAGAATGTAACTTTGGAATCACAGAGCTCTGATTGTGAAGAATGAAGTGACATTATAATCTCAATGATATTTGGTACTTTCTTAAACTCTGTCAGTTCTACCTGTAGATGGAAATAATAATATATAAGACTTCTAAGTACCAAATCAGATGATGCAGAAAAAAGATACCTGCCAGAGGCTCAATATTAGTCTTCCCTTTCTTCTGGTCTGCACAGCAATAAGAAAGCAATTGTATATATTTTTTCCGATAGATGTCATCAAAAACAAACAGATGCTCTTAGTGCTGTCTGCCAATCCCTTCAGTAACCCATACTCTACTGGATAAACTTCAGCTAACTCAGATTTTTAGGTGTTAGACTATTCCTTCATGGGTCATGGCCTAAGGTGATTCTTATTTCCTCATCCACTTGAATTTCCCTTTCACTTTGTTCAAGTCTTCACTCAAATATTAGTTTCCACCAGGGCTTTTATACTTCTACGATTGATAATTCAACATCTACCCTCACACTTCTTGACCTGCTGGACTTTGTGTCCTTTCACATATTATATAATTTAAATGTGTTTTTGTTTATGGTGAATCTTTCACAGCCATTGAAATGCAAAACCCTTAAGGTTGATTTTATTCTTTCGATGTCTATTCCTGGCATTTAGTTAGCAATTTGTACATAATTGATGCTCCATAAATACTTGCTGAATAAAAGATTAATTTTAAGATAATATTTTCAATACAAAAATCAAAAAGAATGAAAAACTCTGTAGAAGGCATTTAGCTGAATAGATTTGGAAACAGGATTGAAGAATTACTATGAACAGATGAATGTCATCATGATAATCTGATAGCAGTTGGCAAGGGGCACATCATAATTTTTAATTAAATTTTGATATCGATCCTTGATTAGTTGAAGTGAATGTCAATAGTAAAGAAATTAGACATTCAGAGATGTGTCTGCTCTTTGTAATCCCACCACAGTTTTGATAATATACCTAATAATCCTATGAGTGACTTATGATCATTTTTCTGCTTTCTATTAGTGGTGTTGTAGATGTAGATATAAAACCTGAACTCAGGATTCAAAAAAAAAGTCTATAAGGCTTGTTCCCAATTTTGGACTCTTCCTTAACTCTTTTTAAAAATTGAAATTTGTCAACTCAGTAGTTCCTCTTTTGTGAAATAGGAATAGAATCTATCCCACTACAAGGCATCATCACTAATGATTAAATTGGGGGAATTTACGTATTTAGAATAAAGGTTTGACTCACAATATGTGTTCACAAGATTGCTGTTACAAAGATTATCCTTAACTGAACTTTTTGTTATACTCTTTATGTATTATATGTGTGTTGCTCTCTCTAAGCTATAAACTCCCTGTAGGCATGAGGCCAATATAATTCTTCTATGTATATGCCTTACCATGTAGCTTATGAACTGGCAAGTAGTAGACATTCAATCATAGTATTTTTGATTCATTATCATCTCCATATTTTTACAAAGCCTTCCTTTTAGTAAAACAAAAGACTATTTTTTTCAGAGCACTTTTGTACAGCTATTTCTCACTCACTAGATGTTCCTATACAATGTGTGTGTGTGTGTGTGTGTGTGTGTGTTTCCTATACAGGCATATTGTCCACCATCACCGTCTTCTCCCAAAAAACCCTGTTACAATTGATGAATTTACACAGACACACTTGTATTCCTCAAAATTCATGGCTTAAAAATGTTGGTATTGTACAGTCTGTTGGTTTGACATATGAATAAAAACATGAATCCACAAACATTGTGTCCTATAAAGAATTTTAAACAGTTATAAATATAATCAATACTTCCATCTCTGGTTCCCATACCCTGGAAATCACTGGTATTTTTGCTTACATAGCTTTGTCTTTTCTGGAATATCATGGAGTTAGAATCATTCAGTGTGTGCCTCCACATCCAAAACCATCGGAATTCTCATTTTCTCCTATTTTATCTTTTAGAGTATAGTAGTTTATGGAGCATTTTGAGTAAATTTTTGAAGGATATTCAGTTTATGACTAGACTTGCTTTGTATAAATGGGTTTCAGTTGTGATAGAACCATTCATTGGTTGAAAATACAGTTTTTGCTCCACTGTATCTCCATTGCTGTCTCAAGCGCAAGATTTCTTAGTTCTCTGGTCTGTTCCATTTATGCCTTTGTTGCAACCAGCACATCTTCAGGGTTGAGAAGCATTAGTTTTCTACTATATTCTCTCCTTTAACACATTATTCTATTGACTCATGCATCTTTCTCCTCTGCATATAAGTTTTCCAATTAGGTTGACCATGTCCGCAGAATAATATGCTGAGATTTTTGTTGAAATTTGAATAAACCTCTGGGTTGTGAAAAAACTGACATTTTGAAAAGACTTGCTCATTCTTTCTATGCACAGGACACTTGTTTCTTTAGTTCTGTACATTTCTTTTGCAAAAATATTGTAGCTTTTCAGATAGGAGCCAATGGTTCACACCTGTCATTCTGTCAATTGAAAGACTGAGAATGGGAGGATAACAGTTGAAGGTCATCTTGAGCAAAAATGTGGCAAGACCCCTTCTCAACTCCTAACTGGAACAATGGGGCATATTTGCCATTCCAGCTAATAAGAAGCCCAAAATAGGTGAGTAGTGATTCAGGGGTCATGTCTGAGCAGGATGATCCTATGTCAACACACACACACACACACACACACACACACACACACACACACACACACATACACACACAAATAGGGCTAGGGGCATATATCAATGTTAGAGAGCCTGCCTGGTAAGCAAAAGAACATGAGTCTCACCTTTAGTGTAATTTTTTAAATATATCAATTTAACTATGTATCTTCTATGTATTTTAGGTGCGATAAGAAATAGTTCTTTTTTAAAATCAGTTTTTTATTGTGAAAATACTGTACAGAGGGGTTACAGTTACATGAGCAAGGTAATGAGCACATTCCTTATCCAGCATTATTACCTCCTCCTTTGTTTTTCCCCTACTATCCTGTCCCTCCTATCTCCTCAACTACACCCCCTGACCCCCCCAATCCCACCTAAATTGTAAAGTTAGTTTTTTGACACAGTGTCTTGTACATCTCACTGTTGCAGTTGGTCAATCTGTTTCCCTATTTAAACATTTTGTTTTTTCCATTCCCCTGCCCAAATTATACCAACATCAAATACAGTGAAAACAAGGATTATACCATGGGGAGGGACATACAAAACAACAAAAAAAATCACATGGTTTTGATTTAAAATTCTGTTTCTTCATTTCTGGTCTATGGGAATGCACTGGACTTTTGCAATCTTCCTAGAATCACTTACTAAATCCAGGACATTTTTGTTATTTGTTTACTGATTCTTTAACTAGATGGTCATGTCATCTGTAACAAAAAAAAGTTTATTTTAGCTTTCCAAATATATATATTTTTGTTTTATTGCATCAGCTAAGATTTTCAGTACAATAGTATGACAGTACTGAGAAAGAGCATTCTTGCTCTTGAACTTACAAATAAAGGTTTCAAGTTTTTGTTTTATTTTATTCCCTTCCATATTCTGTCATCAAAGCAGAGAACACATTTCTCTTCTTGGTAGAAATCAAGGTACCCCCTGGAAAGGAGACATTGAATTTGTGTCAGGTAATGAACTTGCTTGTGCATGATCTTGGACTTCCTCCTCTTTGGGTCTGTCTGTAATTTCCTGTACTTTACAAATGGCACAGCTTATGCTTCTAAGCACAAAATGCTTTAAGACCAATAGTGCTGCCAGAAAAGTGAGGTGTTGCTTTAACCAACACAAAAAATGATGAAGTAACTTTGGTGTAGGGTAATGGAGTAGAGGCTAAACAGTTTTGAAGTGAATGCTGGAAAAAAATATATACACATATACATATATACATATACATATATATATATATACCTAATTTGTGATGCATGGAGAGTTATGGATGATTCTCATAAGGGATCACAGAAAGGAAGGGTGGTAGGTAAATCCCCTTGTTGTTGTTTTTAGCAAGATTCTAAGGAGGTAGAAATATGGAATGTGAAAGCTACTCAGATGGAGATAAAGGCAAGGTGCTAGAAACTTAAGGAATGACTATTCTTATTCCAAGTGTCAATACTTGCCTGATTTATGTCTATGTCTTAAGATTTTGTGGAGGTCAGTAGATAGAAGAATGCAGTTGGATATTTGACAAGAAATCTGTAAACTGCAAAGCGTTGGGTATGCTTTCCATTCATGTCCTATAATAGTAGAAAAAGGAAAAAAATAAAAGGAAGTAGGAAATGAAAAGTTGGAAAGTTCTTCTCCTGGTCATAGTGAAAATAAGAAAAAATCATGCTTAGGAGTCAGGATCAGGGACGTGGCTGAGTGGCCACAAGATAAAGCTATTTGTGCAGACGAGGAGGTCAGGTATTTTATTTGTCTGGTAGATCATTGTTGTCATTTATTTCACTTCATATTTGTTTGGCCTACAAAGAATTTATTTCACATATCTTTTTGATAGATAATTTCTCATATTTTTTTTGTTTTGCTTTTCCTGGGGTTTGAACTCAGAGCTTGTTTACTTTTTTTTAACAACTTGAACAACAGCTCTACGTTCAGCTTTTTGTTGTTTTTGTCTCAGGGTATTTTCTTCCTCAAGTTGGCTTTGAACTGTGGTCCTCGGATCTCAGCCACCTGAGTAGCTGGGATTACAGGTGAGAGCCATCAGCACCAAGTTTTCTGTTTATGTTTTTGGCTCCAATTTGCTCTTTTGGATGTCTACTGGATTCTTTTCTCAGCCTTATTCCAATAAATTCAACAAAAGGATTTTTTTTCAGTTGATGATTTTTATGACTAGAATTAATTTTCCTTTCTTTCTTGAAACTTCCATTACTCAACTTTTGTTACACTTTACCCCAGGGTATCGTCTATTTTTTTTTTCATTACAGCCCATAATGTATTAACCCCATCGATATTTCCAATATCCTTGCCATATCTTCTTCTAATGCTTGTTTTTGTCTCTTCAAATTATTTCATGTCATTTTGCATGCATGGTTGTTGGTAGCTTGGTATTATGTATTGGACAACAGAATCTTCTGTACAGAGATGTTTAGTGGGAGATTGTAGTAGTGTTCTTTGTCCTGTGATGTCCTAGGCTTTGGAGAAGGAATTTCACAAGGATTTCTCAGTCTACCTTGTTCCCTAATAGAATAGGATATCCTAAGTACTTCTATTTATCCAGATCAGTTACTACTGCAAGTCATCTTCATGAAGAATAAAATGCTCCAGTGTATCCCAACTTGTTTCATTTTTCTTTTTATCTGGCAGAACCACTTGGGGACTTTCTTCTGGCATTTACTGAGAGAACTTGTTTGAGCTCCCGAAGGCAAAACACATGAATCTCAGAGGGTCCTTAGACTGGGTACTTATAGAGTATGTAGGTCTTAGGTTTGTCCACCACAGAGGTTGGAGCAATTTGTCTATTATAGTTCAGATTTTTCCTAGCTCACCACTGGCTTTCTGTGGGGGATAAGGGTTGGAGGGAGTCTCTATGGTCACATCTTACAATAATTATTTCTTAATTTCTTACCAGTGAAATCTCTTTAGCCCATGGGGAAGTCTCTAACTATGTTCTGTAGAAGAAAGGATAGAGATAATTCTATTTGTATCAGTCTAACAGAAAGTCTTTTTAAAATAACACATCCAAGGAGATAAAATTTATTATACTTCCCCAAGCTCTCCTCAGGAACTTGAGAACATAGAAACATGAGAGAAAGGAAAGAAATGAATAGACCTGGAAAATTTTTTGGGGAAAAAAATATTTTGCTCAGGGGTTCATATTCACTCCAAGTTATAATGCTCGGGTCATTAGAATCACAGAGGGGTCCAAGTAAATACAAAGCACACCATGGGGATATTTGCATTTTTCCATGAACATTTTAAAATGATGTCACAGAGAAATGTTAACTAATTTCATTTTTAATTACTTTCATGTTGTAGAAGAATTAAAAGTGGTTATATTTAGAACTTATTTAATTAAAATGCATAAACTACATTTCAAGTGCAGAATATAGATAATCTCACTAAGTTCTACTCCTGGCTATACTACTGATTTAATTAATAGAAAGAGATGCAGAATATTAATGAAAAGAAGCAGAAGAAAACCTTCGCTATCCCCATTTATTGTGATTGCAAGCCATTCTAAGTGGTAGTTGATATTAAAGGCGAGGACTGTTTATTATTCAATGCAGTAGGCTACAGTGACATTTCTTATCATTTCAGCATAACTGTGCCAGAGGGTCTGTAAATAGTATTTGCCAAAGGCAATTTTACACATTCATAATATTCTTTGATGTCTAGGCTAGGCCCAGCTGACAGAGCCCCTGAGGCTATCTTTCTGCTTCTCTAGCAGGCTGATAAACCAGTGGGGTGTGTTCAAGAGGAGGGAGAAAGGATTATAGAGAAACAAAACAACCCTCCTCCCCAAATTGGATTTAGTAATTTCTGACTTAAACTCACCTTATGAAAACCAAGTGCAGCAGGTACTGGCCACTTAAGAAGAAGTTATGGAGTGAGGAGAGGACAGTTCACACCAAGGTCATGGAGAAGAGTCTCCAATGGGAAACTACCCTCAGGAAACCAGCCAACTGGGCAGATGTGATTTCATGGTTCTGCATAGGAAAAATGAAATAAACAAAGCCTGCATTGTCAGGCATACGAATCACAGGTAACAATGGGCTTGTATTTGTGGAACTCTCAGTCTAAAACCTGGAGAAAGGATTTTTTTTAGCTTCTCTCTTTCAATTATAGCAATAACAGACCTGTAAGGGTAGTGAGAGAAATAAGCCAGAGATGAGACAAGAGCATGCCCCTCTTGAGTGGTAGAACATTAAAAGGAATAAAATTATATAATTATCCTCCATAAAATTACCTTACATAGGAGTATCCTGCATATTCTTCCCTAAAATACCTAATATCCTAAAAATGTTTCTAGTTATTGTTTGTTTATTAAAATTATTTTTACACTTATGTTCATTATTTGTGTCTCAAGCAAATTGTGAGTGACTATTTGACTTTCTCTTGTTTTCTTCCTTCTCAACATCACTAATAAGATGTCTTGGCTCAGAATAAGCATAGAGTTAATGCTTGCTGAATTAATTAGTTACTGTATAACAAGGTGCTTTACGAAGTGGCCTTAAGGACATGATTGGTGCTTTCTCTTATCCCCATCATAAAATACTGACCCAGACATGAAATTTAATGCTCCAAGTAGTGACAGAGTCTGAGACCAATAGTCTACTTCACAACACGGCTTCCTTACTTTTTGAACAATCCTGCAGAGGAATACCACCTTAGAGATAAGTTTCCTTACATCCTCCTCTTGGGTTAGTGCAGCAAGCAGTTCTTTGCAGATTGGTATGGGTTCAGTTCTCAGCTCCATTCCTGCTTTGTTCTGTGACTTTGTACAATCTGTATTATGTTCTTCTTTGAGTCTCAGTTTCTTTTTATGTGTCATGAAATTTCACCTTTCTCATCCTGGCTACTTACCCAAGAAGGCAGGGTCTGGCTAACAGACGTCTTTTTCAATTTATTTCTCTATCAATTTATTCTCTGTCCTTGCAAGTTCATTTGTAAGAAGTTGCCATAGTATGAGTTCCATTCTGTGGACTATGGTTTTATATTTTTATTTGAATAACATCTAGCCTCTTTCATTCTGCATGTAAGTCATACTATGGTCAGATGACTCCTTATCTAGTCATTTGTCTTTTTCTGCTTCTGATCTTCCCGATGGACCATCTTATAATTGCTTTATCCAGGCATGCAAGACCTTTGCTTCTGCACTAATAGAATTATTCCCACCTTCCTGTTTTACCTAACTCTACTTCAAAGATGTGTAACTCATATCCTGGGCCATCTTCCCTGTTGCATTGCTTAATATTTGTCATGAGTCCATGACACTAATTTTCTTTTCCTTAGCTACCACTTTGTAATGTTCTGCTTTGTAAATTGACAAAATTGAACAAAATTGTTCTGTAAAGATTTGGATTCCTTTCTACTATGTGTCTTATAGGGCTGGGTATAGAATATGTCACGAGTGAACAATAGACTGATAACTACCTATAGTGCTTTGTGAAATTCACAATAATAAAAATAATAATTCTCTGTTAGTGTGATAGATGCTGTGAGGTGCTTCCTAGAAATCTTTAGAGAAATGATGCAATTCAGCTCCTGAGATAGCAGAGTACACAGAGCAGTGGGCAATAGGCCCAGTTCATAGAATGCTTCTACTGAAGAGAACCATCCTGCTTGCTTCCTGGATTGCCAGTATCCATGACTCTTTTATACCAGGTTAGAGGAGCCATATCCTTGCTTGTGAAGGATCACCCACATGTCAGATTCATGTATTACTACCTCCAAGTCTGCTAAAACTTCCTAACAGTCAATTTTTACATCCAAGTCTTCATTTTACCCTGTGTGTGGTAGGCATTCACAAATGTCTCTTACCCTTAAAGTCCTGATAACTGGAGTTCTTAAGAAGCTCAGCAACACTCACCAATCACATTTGGAGAAAGAAAAGGGACAAGAATGAAAATTGGTGAGAATCAGTGAAACCTTGTTTACATGTTATGAACATTTTTATTTTATTTTGTCAGATTGTCTCAAAAGTATGTCTGCTTTCTAAAACTTCTCATGATCTCTGTTATCATCCATGTTGATCATGACTGCAAAAGCCACAGCTAGGAAACACATGAAGGGAGGGAATTAAAAGCCATTTGGCAGTTATACTGCACAGTTGCAGGGACTGAAATGGCGCCATATGTTTGGAGAGGCCTTTCCTTATCACAGAAGCCAGTCTCCAGCCTCTAGGGGAGATGATCCTGTGATTTTAGCTAGTTCAAGAATAAGCAAAGAGAATGTTGGAATTGCCTAAAATTACTCTCTTGTGTGGTTTTATAACCCAGAACTCAAAACACTGAAAAAATGTCCTGAAATAGGAAGAGTATGTCATTGCCTTAATCAGATACTTAAATATCTAGAGTTGTGAAAACAGAATCCTCTTGCAGTATGCATGAAGATAACATTTGCTCCCTTTCGTGAAACAGTGTGCAGTCACTCTGACAGTGCCAACTAATTGGGTCAATTCTGCCAATAAATGCATAGCCCATGATGACATGTTTCAGTTTTATAAACATTCAAAAATACTCACTTAAATTGCTTAGCTCCCTAGCAACCGTCTTTGTAAAGATGAACACCTTCAGTGCTGAAAACAAGCATTTCCAACCCCTTGAAAATAGCAGCAGAGATGTTTTTCTCCTACTTTTCCCTCCCCAATGAATGTTAAACCTCTTTTCCTTGAAAAAAAAAAAAGAACAAATCAAGCACAGAATTTTCATTTCTCAACTTCACATTAGTGGCGATGGCAGGTTGGAAAGTGTCTTTAGGGGCAGACTGTGTGCTTGTTTTTCTTCTTGCATTAGACCAAAAAAAATGCCCCTGAGATTTAATTATCTTCCTATATTATTTTCACTACAAAGCCACTTACCTTTTATTGTGTTTCACTGTTAAAAAAATCTTTAGGAGGTGTCTTTTTTCCCCTTTCTTTCTTTTTCTTCATGGTAAAGGCAGTATAACTTCAAAGGTAAAGAGCCGCAGCTTTCTTGTTTTTGACAAAAGAAAGAGCTGAGTTCTTTGAATAGTTTGAAGGTGATATGAAGTTTTGGATGAGGATTGGTATAGGGAAGTTCTGGGATAAGAAATTTGGGGGTTTTATCCCCTCCGCTGTTTTGACTATTGTCTTTGATTTTAGGTCTGTTTTGGTTCCTGGGCACGTAACATGGGATACTTAAAAGAAGTGCTTTTCCATAAGAAGACAAGTTGATTTTGTATACAGATGGGATAGAATGAAAATGAACATCAAAAATAGGCTAATGTCTGTGGGTATAAAGTGGCAGGGATTCAGGAAGCTTCGATTTTATACTTATGCTTCGCCTGGTCTGGTTGTTGATTTTAAAAAAAAACCAAAAACTCTTATCCCTTACTAGGTTACTCGTACCTAGCCTACCTGGTAAGAAATGGCTACAAGACACAGAGCTAATGGATGAATGTTTGTGATTCTCCAAAATTCACATGCTGAATTCTAATCGACCTGATGATGTCCCTAGGATGTGGGAGACTTTGGGGGTGATCAGGTTGCCATGGTGAAACCCTTAGGATTGGCATTAGTGCCTTGGTCAAGGAGGTCATGGAAAACTGATTGTACTTTCTACCATGAGGCAGCTAGCACTGCAACAAGGTGCTAACTACAAACCAGATCTGGACTCTTACCAGGGAAAGTTACTATTGCTTATGAACAGCCCATTTTATACTATTTTATTAGAACAACCTGATTTTTTAAAAACAGTAGGTTTATGTCTTCACCTCTCCACCATACAAAGAGTCTCCTATTCTCTTATTTAAATTTCTAGGAAAGTTTTTGATTGCCCTTTGTAGAATGTTGTTGTCTGTCTACTGCTGAAATCAAGCTAGAAAGTCATGGAAACTCTCATTTCAATTGTCTGGTTCAGAAGGAGAAATGGGAAGAAAAATAATCATGACAGCTTCTTGAGAGGTAGAGCTTAGGAACAAAGAGAGACAGAGACAAAGCACAGCTATGGACATTAAAATCAGAACATGAGAAGAAATATTTAGGAATATAGCCAAATAATTTAATTATTTATGTCAAGTATTTTTTAATTTAGGATTAGCCTGTCTGTAAGAGTATCTGGATCCATGTTCAACTCCTAATGTATTCATTCTTTGTTTCCTCTGAGCATTCATTTATTCACCTATTCATTTTTGTTGAGAGACTTTTTAAAATTTATACATTTGAAGAATACAGAATTAAAAGTACATAGGAGCATTTAGGCAAAAAATGCATACAGCATGAATCTAAAAGCTATTGGAAATGCTTATCAGGGTGTGCTAATTGTGAACATACACATGTACTCACACAATGCAATGCCTTAAAATTAAATCTTTATTGTCATTACTGTAATCTGTTTTAAAGAACAGCTCTAATTCTTTTAGATGCTGTAGTAAGTGGCCCTTTACAATTAAATAACTTCCTACTGCATAGAAACCCTCAGAGTTTTGTGGGTTTTGTGAAGAGAAAGTATGGAAGAATCTCATGAGAAGTTTCAAGGATCAAACTTAGAAATGGCATTGCTCACCTGTATTGTTTGCCTGTTCTGATATTGCACTGCTCAGGATATTTGCATAGTTCAGTCGAGATACTGTAGGGTTGCTCTATTGAATCTTCACCAGCACTTAAGAAAATGAGAGATGAGTGCTACCCAGAGACCTCAAACAAGAGAGGCTTTTGCTCTGGGACTGGCTTCATAGACAGACACTCAGGTTTCCCAAGGTGCAACACTCTTTAGTGGAAATGAGAATATGAGGTATAAGGATGCCTAGGATACTCTGAGGGAAAATTGTTCTTATAGTCATGTGCACTGGCTCATACCTAATAAAACCAGCTACTTGAAGGCTGAAATAGGGAGAATCAAGACTCTAGGTTAGCTTGGGCAAAAATGTCTCATGACGATGTCTCAACCAATATAATGCTGGTTACAACGTCTTATATCCACCATCCCAGTCAGGTGGAAGGCATGCATAGGAGGGTTCAGCTAACCTAGAGAAAAGGAAAGACTCTATTTGAAAATAACATGAAGTTAGAAAGGACATGAGGCGTGGCTCAAGTGGTAGAGTGCATGACAAACAAGTCCAAGATTCAGAGTTCAAGTTCTAGTACCATCAAAAAAAATATCATGATACTTTGTTTTTCTAGGGAAAATGTGTAGAATGACCAGTCTTCCTTGGTTTCATTCTCTTCAAAGGTTAATCATGAACTTCAACCTGAGTCCCCAAGTCAGTAAGAGCAAAGCATTCATGAAGAATATGATCAGAATCTGAATGAGCAGGATGGGTATGCAGGATGTTGGTCTGGGTAGAGGGGACAAGGGGGAGCCCATGATAGAGTCTGGGGTCCAGGTCTTCATATAGTACTGTTTTCTACCATGGAACTGTGAGGAACCTAGGCATTCGGATTTGAAGCCATTCTCCTGGTTGTTATGAAGATATTTGACAGTGTGGGAAGATAGACTATATAGCATATAGCAAGTTGTCAGCATGATCCATAATTCTTTATTTCGGTCGTGGGGCTTGAACGCTGAGCTTGGACACTGTCTGACAGCACCACTTCCAGTTTTTTGGTGGTTTATTGGAGATAAGAGTCTTACAGACTTTCCTGCCTGGGCTGGCTTTGAACAGTGATCCTCAGATCTCAGTCTCTTTAGTAGTAGGATTACAGGCATGAGCCATTGGCACCCAGCTGAGTTTTGTTTTTGTTTTTGCCAGTCCTGGGGCTTGCAATCAGGACCTGGGCTGTCCCAGAACTTCTTTTACTCAAGGCTAGCACTCTACCACTTGAGCCACAGTTTATGTGGTGCTGGGGAATTGAACCCAGGGCTTCATGCATAATAGACAAGCACTTTACCACTAAGTCATATCCCCAGCATGCTCAATCCATAATTCTTGAACCTAGTGATATCTTTTCTGTGGGCTTCCATTAGCATAATTGTGCCAGACCCTGAAATTATTAAAGATGTGCCTTGTGTTGGTCCTTGGAAGATTCTATTTAACAGACAAAGCAGAACATTCTACAGTCCATCTTTCTTCTGAGAGGAAGGGGAAAACTAAAAACCAGCTAGCTTTTATCTGACAAAATAAAATTTTAATTGCTATATTTCACTGAGCCTTATTCAATGGACCATTTCTGTTGATATCACCCTAAGTACTAATAAACTCTAAAAAGAAACTAATAAAATCTCAAGTTTAATTTAATTATAAATACCTTTAAAAAAGCTTGGTATGTGCTGGATATAGTGCTATTAAACTACAGGCAATATTTTTTGGTTTAACTTCAACAAGTGTGTTGAGTGTTATTCCCACTAGACAGATCAGAAAACATCGGCTGAGGAAAGCAATAGCAAGTTTATGATGCAGGTTTCTCTCCATCAAAAGGTGTGTTGTTCTTAGCAATGGTATACCACTGTCTTGGACTGGAATATATCTTAGATCTATCAGGGAGTCCAGTGTCCTTTATGCCTATTTTGATTCCAAACTAAATTTGACTGCAATCTAGGCAAGTAGTCAACATGTCTGTGTTTAGGCACCTCCAGCCATTACTGATTTATATGCACTAGAACATTAGCACTTTACCCAGTGTTCTTTCATTTATGAAAGGTGACACATCTATATGACATGTTCAGTAAGGTAAAAAAGTAGTAACCGTGCATGAGTGGCCAGGACATGGTTGTAAATCACAATCCAGTTTATCTGTGTTGTCAATATCTGTACATACCAGTGTTATTCAATCATGGATCTAAATATCAAAGTGGAGAAAATAAGTACATATGAAGTGTAAAGATTCAAACTTGCTGAAGTCTCCATTTTTTATTATGCAGATGGAGGAATAATTGAGGAGATCATTGAGCAGTGCACGAGGAATTTTTTCGTTTTGTTTTTCTGACATGGTCTTGAATCAGTTCTTTATGGAGGTATGAGTATGCATACCATTCTAAACAGCAAAATGTTCTAATTAATTATTCAGATTAAGTCACTTTGGAGAATTAAAGTGGGCATTGTTGAAAATTCTTCATAAATTGAAGCAGTCTCAGGTAGGCAGGTCGTATCATTATTCACACATGCTAGTTATAAATAAAAACACTTTTTTGTTGTTTTTAACTAGGATGAATACTTCAATGACATTTTCAAAAAGTCAGAATGTAAGGACAAAACACAGATTAGTAAATGCCAGAGCAAGAAGGTGTACAGAAAGTTGACAAGAAAGGGTCTCTGGGGAGTTTGGAGGTGATGGAATTTTCTTACATCATGATTGGGGTGCTTCTTACCTGACCATACGATGCACTTCTCAGAGTTCTTGTACTCTGTGCCGTGAAGTGAAATTTACTGAAGGTAAATTAGATATCCTATCACTCCCCACCCCCCCCCAAAAGGTGGTTAGCAAACCACACATTCTCTAGTGGACTGCAAATGCCAGAACTTTCTTTCTCTGGTTTCCATCTCTCCATTTCTTCAGTGAAAGGTACACATTGTTTTTTAAGTAGCAGAGATAGGAGAGCTTATAATAAGACATAAAGAAACTGGACTTCATACTTTGGGTTACAAAGGCAATATAAGCATTCAGTTCACTTTATGACAAAGTTAAAGAAGTTATGCCAAAGGGGCCGATCTTGACAAAAGAAGACTTGCTTTCTTGAGTATCTTTATTCCTTATAGTTTGGGAGACTAAAGGAAGTCTGTGGACATCATGGTGCCAACATTGGCTTGGCATGTGATCATGGTCTTTTTGCTGCACCATAACATGGCCAATGACATATGGAGAGAGCAAGTGTGCTAGCTTGGGGCATTCATTCTTTCTTTTTCTTTTATCTTATAAAACTACGAATACCATCACCCAGTCCTCATGACTTTACCTATTCCAATTACTTCCGAATGATCCAGCCTCCATGGGGCTGCAAAGGAATGTGATGGACTAGAGGACACAGCATAGGGATGACAGCAGAAATGAATAAGTCCTGCATGATGCCACCGAGCTAGCCCATAGAAAAGGTGACTCCTGCAAGTTAAATAAAGGAAAACCCAAAGGTGGGACAGGAAGTGATTAATTAGCTGTGTCAATAAATCAGAGGTTATTTTTCCCTAAAGAGACTGACTCTAAATCATACAAATATTTGGGGGACTGCTCCTGCAGATGACTAAGAGGAAATAAGAGGTAGTTGAATGTGTACTATGCATAGTGATGTGACTGTATATTGTCAGGTTGGTGAGGACAAGAAAGCTAGGGTTTTGTAAGACTTTAAGTGATATTGTATTGGAATACCTGAATCATCCTGTAGAACGTGATCCTAATACTTCACATCAGACAATATCACAGTGACAGTATCACTGTGCCTTAGTCTTACTTTCAGCACTAGAGGCTGAATAGTTCATAATGAAAAATATGTTTTGGAGTTCATTTTGATTAGAATCATTTTATCTGGTCATATGAGCTATTATGTTCCTCTACTAGGACTATCCTCGACATATACTCATTATTACAACTGCAAGGTATGGAAACAAGAAGGTTTTTTTATTGCTTCTTTGTTTTTGTTTTCTAATATACTGTGTGAAGCTATTTCCTTTTTCTTTCATTCTTTTTCTTTCCTTTGTTTTAGACCTGTTGTCACTTTTTTTTTATTTTAGTAACCTGTATCTTGTATATATGTTTATCTGATTTGGGGAAGGGAAAGGGAATCACAAAATGGTGAGAGAAAAGGACAAAGGGTCAACTAATGAAACAGTGATACTCATAAGACACTATGTTGAAAATAAACTTTACAACTTAGGGGGGTAGGAGAGTCAGGGGTGAGGGAAAGTGGGAACAAAAAAACAAGAGAGTGGATAACAATGTTCCATACGAAATGTACTTACTATCTTACTTATGTAACTTTAACTCCTCTGTCATCACCCTTACAATCAAATCAAATCAAAGTCTTAAAAAATTAAAAAAAAATAAAAATGAATTTCTTCCTTTTAATTCTTGAAGCCAGGAAGTCTAAGAGTACCATGATGCCAATATTGGCTTGGCATTTGTCCATGTTCTCGTTGTTGCAAGGTAATGCGGAGATGACATAGCATAGGGAGAGAACAAATGTACAACTTGAGGCTTTCTTCCCCCCTTTTTTTTCAAATGAAGTTATAAGACCATCATGAGACCAATCCTCATGACTTTACCTAATTCCAATCGCTTTTTGAAGATCCAACTTCCAAATGTCATTAACATATATGTATCAGAATTCAGTTTCCAATACAGGAACGTATGGTTCGAATGGGACACATTTCAATCGATGGCAGATACTATTCAATTTAAATGACACTGAGCTCCCCAGGACCTTAAGAAATACTTGTGTATATTTTTCCAATGGTTCCCACTTAAATTGCTTGACCCTATTTTTCCATTTCAAAATGTTTTACCTTTCCCAGGCAACTATTAGATCTCCATGATCCATGACAGCTCTAAAGTTCAGAGACCCTACAACCAAGTTTGCACCAGAAGCCAGGCTTCGTGCCATAATTGATATTGATGAAAATCGATATACACAGTATTGAGAAAGGCTTCAAATCCTGATATAGGCCCTGTCCTTCAGGAAGAACTTCAGCATTACTTCCACATATTAATATAAGAAAATTCATAGTGTATTCCCATTGGTATAGGTTATAAGGTTTAAAAACACAGATAAAACCAGAAACCTATTTTAAGTTATATTAGGACAACATGTCACATGTGATAGGTATCTAGCCTCTCTCAACTCTGTGGTACAAGGCTCAATGCAATGCTGACACTGAGAGGGAGATGTTCTTTCCAAGAAAACATTCCTGAGCCAAATAGCTCTGTCACAGAGACCCCCATGCAGTGCCTACAGAAGTCTGAGTGGATTGCTTTGGTTACCTGTTACCCTGCACAATTAATCAAAACAGCCATCCTCTCATGGGAACCAGGGGTTACCTCATTATCTTATTACTACAAGTTCAGCCTCACACAGCCATTGATGGTTCACTCTGCTCCAGAGTGTAGC
Organism: Dipodomys ordii; assembly: GCF_000151885.1. Classification (NCBI taxonomy): domain Eukaryota; kingdom Metazoa; phylum Chordata; class Mammalia; order Rodentia; family Heteromyidae; genus Dipodomys; species Dipodomys ordii. Next base: position 5,009,711 of record NW_012267341.1, read on the forward strand.
CTTCTGCAGGTGGCAATGTATGACAGGAATCCTCCTCCTCCCCTGGGTTGAGTGACTAATGAACTGCATTACGTCTCACCTGTGTCAGGGCTAGCCTTGCCTCTCACAGTGAACAGCCCATGATCACTCACTACAATGCCTAACAGCAGCACTGGTGATGTAATTATTAGTTAATATCACTTGCCACCAGGATTCCTGCCCTGCAAACACTCCAAGTTAAGAACGATAAGTAACTACACAGACTGCAACACTGAAGTGAGTTAATATAAATCCCTCTAGACTCTTGCTTTGAATTTCACAATGCTATGATGCTGATTCTGACCCAAGAGGTTAACAAAACACTGTGGTTTACACAGAACTGTCTACAACGTAGGCACAAATGAGCAGATTTATTGCAAGATTTCTAAGTTAGTAGTCCCCAAAGACTGTTTAGAGAAGACTCTACAGTTCCTTCCCTAAATCTTGAGAATTTAAAGAACATATATGAGGAATTAAACAAGAAGAATAGATATATTTCCTAGGAATTTTTTGCATATCTATTACCTAACTTAGGTTCAACTCACCTGAAGGAAGATTGAAATTATAATCGCCAGAGAAGTGTAGGAAATTGGAGAGATCATCTCAGTCACATCAGCTATGATTCTGAATGACAAGAATGTCATATAGCCACTCACGTATATCATATGGTTCTGACATGTCCCCTATTAGATCACTTCAGATCCACCACAGAATCTCCAGTGAAATATCTCCCAGGAGATATTTTTGTGTGGCCTTTTTCTTCTATAGTATTGGCACACAGTTTTCCTTTGTCCAGTGACTGTCTGATGGTTGCTATGGCTCTGGCTGTTACCTGTTGCTTTTGAAATTATCTTTTGATGTTTCCAACCTTTAATACTATAGCACTGGAATATCTCCTAATTCTCTGCAATCTTCATGTTAATGGGATCATGCTGAAGTTGTGCAAGAAAGCAAAATTTTGCTTTCATTTCCTTCGTGAGTGGATCATGCCCATCATTCAAGCCACAGGTGTGGGCATTATAGTGTACTGCCCTCTACTACCTCTTTCTAGGCAAGAAATGATTGACCACCACTTTCTTCTTACTTTGATGAAATGAACCTAGGAAAATGAAATCCTACATGTCTACTCATTGATTTTACTGGTTATACATTGACATGTTAATATTTCAATTTTCTGTGTGCTATAGGATCCTTAAAACCTTAGATCTAGGGACGGCCAACCACTGTTAACTGTTACTTCTTCTATCAGTCACTCATCCTGTCAGTTAACATAATGATTCATGTCTTTGAAGGATTCTTTGTGAGATATTAGAACATAAGGGTAAGCAAAATAGATCTGATACTTTTATGTAATTTACAATCTAAGTTTACTTATGAATATCTCACCAGGATCGAGTACAAATGTTTTCCAAAAGTATAAAATTCTAAGCTGGGCATGAGTGTCTGATGTGTATATTCCCAGCTACTCAGGAGGCTAAGATCTGAAACTGTAGGTGGAAGCCAGATTGGAAAGAGAAATCTGTGAGACTCTTACCTACAATTAACCAGCAAAAAAAAAAAAAAGTCGGGAAGTAGAGCTGTGTCTCAAGTGGTAACATGTGTAGAATGCCATCCTTGAGCTAAAAAGTCAAGTGAGAGTGCTAGATCCTGAGTTCAAGCTGGACTAACATAGACACACAGAGACACACAGAGACACACACACACACATTTCTGATCCCATACTATTTGCTGAGCCAAAAGTCTCTTCTTGGGGCAACACCCAAGCCACAAATTCAGGCCTTGTTAGGAAAAATAAGATGGTTGAAGGAACCACAATTCTGTTTCTGGAGCTCTTAGCCAGAACATGAATATGATGAGTGTTAATTGTATGACGTGGAATGATGTTGAAGAAGATAACAGACTCATACAAGCCTGTCACACCTAGAGAATAGATGAAGATGGTTAGAAATTTCTAAACAGCCCTGGGTGAGGTATACTCTGGCCCAAAGTGGAACAAAACGTGTGGTGGTTTGGCGATTTTCCCCCCTAATTGTCCAGTGTCTTATCTGAAGGAAAGGGCCCTGAAATGTTGGCTTGAGAAGGAATTTGCCAACAGAGAGAACATCTATCTATCCAGTGTCTATGCAGCAACTGTGCGAGACCCTGGGATCTGGATAGTCGGCACCCTTCTGAGCAGCCTACTGGAAAAAAATGGAGCCCCAAGGAATGTAATGTGGGAGTTATCTGAGATGCTTCATCATTTACCAGCTGGAAGCCCTGTCTGCCTTTCAGGCAAGACACCTGACTGATTTTTCTATCACTCTTTAATAGTTAATCCCCACCTTGTCGGTTAAAATATTTCAGCAACTCCCTCAGGCCAGATAAATCCAAGTAAGTTTAAATTAGATGCCTCCGCAGCATCAGTCATTCAAAAGGCTTCTAGCCAGACCAACTGCTCCATCTCCCTCATTATAGACCGAGAGTCGTGAATGAAACCCCTTAATGGGCTTTCCTCATAACTCTGGGGTAGAATAGGATACATTTGTATTACACCTCCGTTGGAATTTTTACAGCTCCCAGGAAGGACACATTTTATATTAGCACAAAGCCTTAACATTTCTCAACATAGATGTAAAATTCATCTTTTAACAGAATGCTGTTGGCAGTGCAGAAATCTGGTGGCGTCACTTCCGTGCTAAAACACATCCAAGGACTGTCCTTACTCTTGCATTGGGCCTTTCCTTCTCTTGCTCGGGTGTATAGTCAGACAAATCTTTCCCAGTCTGCCTCCAGTTCCTACTCTAACCACTTTTACCTCTCCAGCCAAACATGCCATGTGCTGATTTCCAGAATCTTCTACTTGCACACTGACCCATGCCAGGGCTCCCGTGTGCCTTTCTACAGAGAAGACTTTTGCAATACCAAGTTTTCTTACTCAAGTTCTAGCTATTGTGGAGACTTGTTTTCAAATATCACCTCTTTTATTATATCCTTCCACATTTGAATATAGACCACATAACTCCAAGAGTTTTCACACCATCTTAGACTTTCCTTCTTAACCACAACTAAAAAAAAAATCTAGTTTATTCCTGGAAATATTCAACTTCGTTTTGGTGACTGATTGACGGATCACTGTCATCTGCATAACATTTTCTGAATTACTCACATATCATTCCATGGATGAGTTTCCTTTTCCTTTTCCCCTTTCTGTGACCTAAATCCCCAGTGCAGAATATGTTATGTTGTATTATTTTATTTCATTATTTATTTTTTAAATCACTTTCAGGTGCTGATTTGCAAACCCACTTCAAGGACAGTAAGAAAAATGGTCTTCAAACAAATTTCAAACCTTACTTATAATTTCTGGGGAATGTGATTTGCTTTTAGCTAGAAGGATTAGAATATGTTTTGAAGCACATTCGAAGGGGAAAATCTCTTAGTTAGTTGTTATTATTATAATTAATGATCTCTGTTCAGGTAGGAAGTTTGAGAGAACAAACTAACACCCAGATGAAACTCTATTTGGCCCACTTGGAAACTCAAATAATGGAAACTGGTGATTCACCGAACCTTTTCGGGTTCTAGTGTCAACTCTAAGGGTAATGATCTTTTCCACTGCACAAACTCAGCCAAACTAGAAGTGGTATCTGCTTTGAGGAGGAGGAAAGATTATATTAAATAGTTCAAATCATGGTTCAATTTTGCTTATATTCATAAAGACTATAAGAAATTAATTAAGTTTCATGCTAGTGGCCTTTCTCTTTGCTTATTATACTACTCTTTGGTGCTTAATGAACATTTTTGTCTTTTTAAAGCCAATTAAGAAAATGCATGATGATAAATTCAGAATGGTAAAATCTTGCCTCTATCTGAAATCTCTCTGTAATTTGCCTCAGGAGGCCATTTTCTGGAATTGTGCAGCTAGTGTCAGTTTGCAAACTGCGTAGGCTCCTGTGTGCTTCCCAGGGAATCAGTGCTGAAATAAGGGTTGAAAGCTCTTATTTATCTTCTGCGAAGACAGTTAAACAGTAGGCATCTAGATAAAAGAAATGTGACTGAAGTAAACCATGAAAATGTACTTTCAGGTCGTTCAATATTCCTAACTCAAGAGATTCAAGGAGTTGAAAACAGCAATAATCTTTCTCAAAATATGGTAATTCCTGTCAGTATCTATTTCACAGGAACCTACGAGAATAAACAAATGAAAAGGTTATACTTTAGGGACGACCAGAATCCAAACCATCAAACAGAACTATGAAGAAATTCAGTTTTATTATTTTACTAAGTACACATGGTTGTATCAATCACCTATATGTAAATTATTTCCAATTCTAGATTCCACATAACCTGACAAAGTGAGTTCTTTTATAACTATAAATTTTTCAAGTAGTAAATGTCTCTGAAATACAAATTATTTATTCTTTTAAATGGAAGTGTTACCTCTCAAATGTTTGGCATACTATCAACTCTGAAAGAGTACATTCTACTTACAGGACCACAATGGACAATTGCAATACAGCACATTTAGAGAACTCCATCTAAACTAGTTCCTATGTGATTTCTTTGCATTAATTCATTTAGTAGATATATTCTGAATGCTGTAATTTGGACTTTTTGCTGGTATTTGTAAAAGAAAGACAGTACTGTACTCCAGACCGCTATTTAAAATTTTAACCTTAAACCTACCCCACAGTCCTTTCGCACATATAGTATATGTAACACGTCATCATGCTAGGAAGAAGAGGAACAGATTGAAAATAATCCATAGGGATGAATAATCAATAAAAAAGAGTGAATTTTATCCACTAAAACCATGACCTGAAGCTTATATGAACTGGTCTAAGGGATATTCAAAACAATCCATTTGTAGAATGAAGGAAAACAGAAAGATAGTTTTATGTTTGCAGTTATTTGGTACTATGATCTCTAGCATAAACATTTTGGGTAACTCAGAGAGACTTAGTATATGAATCATAAATTTGTCTTCTAGTTTTAATTTAGGATGTACAAAATAAAAAATTATAGAGGGCTCGGAAGGTGCCTTAGTGGTAGAGTTCTTGCCTTACATGCATGAGGCCCTGGGTTTGATTCCTCAGTACCACAGAAGCAGAAAAGGCCAGAAGTGGCACTGTGGCTCAAGTGGTAGAGCGCCAGCCTTGAGCTGAAGAGCTGAGAGACAGCACCCAGGCCCAGAGTTCAGGCCCTATGACTGACAATTTTTTTTTAAGTTATAGAGTACTTAACTTGCCAAGTTACTGAGTAACTTTAAGATGATAGGAATGTATACTTGTCTGTTTGAGGACGATTACTGGGTGATAACATGAGTTACATGAGAAACAGTGAATACTATACAGTTATGGTTAAGGGTGATGCACTTCTCAAAGTAAGTAGAGTGAAAATAAGGAAAAGATTGATTTGAAGGAAGGATGAATCAACACAGCTGAAACGAATATGGACTTGAAAAGAAAGCGTACCTAAAGGTCTTCATGTTGTTGATTCAAGGGTTGGTATATTATTATTCAATGATATATTATATCATTAAAGATCCACATCAAATAAAAAGAAAATTATTGTAAGTGCTTTAGGGTAAAACTAAGCATATGTTTAACATTTTAGTCTGGATGTGTGTGGGAAGCATCTTTCTAGGTAGAGATGTTCAGGTAGCAGTTGAATAATTAAAAGAGAGACCAGATGGTGGTTCAGATGTATGGGCACTTTTAAACATAGATGTGAGTGGAGTTGTTTCTCTTTCAAAGGAAAAGGCCAAATTTAGATTTCTTAGAAGCACTGGAATCTTGGGCTCACATGGAAAAATTGCTTTCATAGCATCACTTTTTCACTGCTAGAAAAATTCTTCCTGAGGCAACTCATTTGCTGGGTAGGCTTGAATTTTCTACCTTGAAGATGGAAATCTTGGGGTACACACAGATTGAACTGATTGGGCAAGACGGTCACTAGCTGGAATGGGATAGAAAGAGCAAGAACATGAAGCAATTACTGATAGAATGATACAGATTTTTGGTGCAGAGAAGAATAAATTTTGAGATCTGTTGCACAGCGGGGTAACTACAGACAATAATAAGGTTTTAGTGTGTTTTTCAAAATAACAAGAGTAAATTTCACCACAAAAGAGACAAGTGAAATGGCACAAATCAAGGTTGACAATATTTCTTCATGGTACATTTGAATATGTTGTGGTGTGCCGATTACAATAATACGAACAGAGCCAGGGTCCAAGCACAAGAAGGCAAATGGTAAGACTTCAGTTTGAAGAACTTAGATTAAACTAGAATCATTATAAGAATTTGGTATCAAAATCAAGTGCAAGGTGTATCAGAACTAAAAATATTCTATTCCTTTCTATGGCTCCCTTGCTCTGCAGATGATCTTTATGTCATGGATTTTTACTACTGCTGATGTGATAAAGCAAGCGTGTGAGAAAATGATACATCACAAAATGCAAAAACAATTTATTCTATTATCAATTGATGATTAGTGGATTTTGACTCAAGAGGCCAGATCGCTAGAATTTTTTATATTACAACTAAAAGATAAATTGAGTATCGTATCCAATTCCATTAGCTTAGTTTTTAAGGTTTTGAATAAATTGTCTTCCAGGGATCATTAGTATCAAAAGTTCAATACCTTGCCCATGTAATTGTAACCCCTCTGTATGGTATTTTCACAATTTTTTAAAAAAGCTCAAGAGCTATGTGCAAATCATCATATAAAATGATATTTATTGAAATTAAAAAGATTAATAATAAAGTAACTCTTTGGACTTTATTTTTTGTTACTATGTGTTGTGTGGAATAGTGAGTTTATAAATGAATTTGGGGATATGGATAGACATATACCCTGTACTTTTCCCAAAAATGGGATTATACAACCTTATACTAATATGTAAGTTCCATTCACCAATTACTTTTAATATCACTTCTTCTTATATAGAATTATAGCATTACTGTAATTTCCAAAAGCAGAAGTCATTCATGTAAACATCCACTCTTGTAAATGCTTCAGTGACTTTACCAGTAGTATTTGAGTTATAGATCCTGAAGAAATGATGTATATGAAAAATACTTATTAGACCTTATTATTGTCAATATAGCATACTTACAGTATAAGCATCTCAGAGTATAACAGATTTACTTTTGTAATTCATAATCACTTGAGGATGGGAAAATTACTAGAATAAGTTTAAGTTGTATAGATGTAGGAATGTATCTACATGTATGCATGAATAAAAGGCATGTGATGTTTGTACATGTCATAAAGGAGAGAATGTGGATGCATGTGATGTGAGTGTGAGTAAAGTGCAAAAGGAAAATTTTTATGTGATAACTATGTATCTCCCTCTGACTATCTAAGTTGAGTGTAATACAAAACAGCGTTGACTGAATGTTACTTGAACTGAAAACTTATGTTTGGGAATATTTTGTACCCTTCAGATGTCTTCTCAGCTACTACCAAACACTAAGAGGCTATCAAAAATGGTAAGTGTTCATTATAACCTTCTCTTTGAGCTAGATTCTGATATGGAATGCCATCAGTCTATGGTGTCTTCTCACTTTTATTCTTGGGCAACTTTGCAGGTGTTCTGTGCAGAACTTGGTACATAACAGGTGTTTATGGTTGTAAACATGTGTTCTTTGAAAACATGACTGATGGAGAGCTGTATTATTCTAACAAATATTGAATAAGATGGCTTTTTGTTTGCTTGAAATATCAGAATGAATTTATTCATCTCAAAGACACATTGCATTAAAATAATTTCTACAAATTAAAGCAAAAATTGACATTTGTTATATTTTCATAATTTGTCAAAATTTTACATTAATATCTAAAACTGAGAACTAACATTAGGGTTACTGTGTAGATACATGTTTATATTTGAATAAAAGTTTAAGTAAATAATTTATTTAAGCAAAAAATTGTTTGAATAAGTATTTTGATGAATGGCTATTAAAAATAATAGACATTATCCCCTTTTGTCTGGGATATAAAAATTCTCTTGGTACATGGCAGAAAAATCTACAAAGACATTCTATAATATACACTCTGAAAGTCTTGTGTCTAACTATTCCAAAGACTAATATTATCTCGTGCCAGTGGCTCAAGCCTGTAATCCTAGCTACTCAGAGGCTGATATCTGAGGATCATGGTTCAGAGCAAGCCCCGGCAAGAAAGTCCATGAGACTCTTATCTCCAGAAACCACTCAGAAAACTGGAGGTGGCACTGTGGCTCACACTAGCCTTGAGCTAAAGAGCTGAGGGAGAGCACCCAAGCCCCATGAGAACAACCAAAAGAAAAAATAAAAAGAAAGAAAAAAAGACTGATATTGGTCATTTCATCTAGTACAAGGTAAATTTTGAAGTACATCCATTGGAAAGCATAAAAGTAAAACACAGCAACCAGCTATTTGAGTCCAAGCTTTCATCAGCCCTGAGGACAGAGTTAATGCTTATTCTTTATGGTAAAACCATAAGCGTTGAGGTTATTGAGATTTACAAGTCATAATTCTCACTGTGGAGGCCTAAAGCATGTGATTTAGAAACTCAAGTGGAACTTGGTTGTTCTTCCCACCAACTTTTTTGTCATCGTAGCTTTAAATGTTGTAATGATAACATAAAAATAAAAGTATCAACAATGCCACCTGATCTATCATACATAGGAAGAAGTTAGCAGGAATTTTGTTTCCTCATTATAAGACCTTCTACACTGAATTTATTCAAGCTGACTGTTTCGAGACTTACCATTTTTAGGTCAGTAATGTCAAGTAGCTATATGTCATTCCTATCTAACATACTGACAAATAATAGCTATCAATGTCTATGAATATAGAAGACAGAGGAGAATGCAGACAGTTTAATCTGACATTGTTATATTCAAGTGTAACTTAGCCAACTCATTCTTCCTTGATAATGGCAGGTAAACTTTAGCCAAAGTATCACAAATATGTAATCAATATGTTCTAAATTAATGAAGTTGAGGTTCAGCACTGCTTCTTCCTTAAAAGCATGCCTTGAGTCTTTGTGGGAGGGGCATTCTATGGAAAGATTTCTCACATATACCTACTTACTCCAAATTCAAATAACACTGACTTGTGCATCTTATTTTGGAGAAATTGACATAATTAAGTACTCTTCAATGACAAATAGACTCTGATGTCTCTAATACTATTAAATATTTACTACGCACATCATTGCAGTAAATTCCCTGACAGAAAGCGATTTTACCAAGTAGATCAAATAGGAACATTGTGGTGCCTTGTAGCAACTGTATCTGACTCTGTAAATTATTCAACAACATATATCTGTATGTATAAAATATTAATGAAGGAGCCTCCTAGTGCAGAGACTGAAGAGCCTGGGAAAGAAAGCATGTCTAGAATATGTTTCTCCATGTCTCCAATTCTCAACTCAGGCATGAGGCTTACTAATACCTGCAGGGAGGGATTCCTTTATACTTTGTGCTCTCTCAACTGCAATTAGAAAGAAAGAGATAATTAAATTATAGATGTGAATGCAATACTCTTGTGCATAAAAAAATAACAACAATCAAAATTACCAAGAAAGGAAAATGAACTATCAGAAGCCAACTCACCTTCTAGTAGGAATCTACACTAAAACAGGCAAGGGAGAGGGAGAATAACAAAACAAAACAAAACTTGGTCCAATGCCTGTTGATCTCTTCTTATCAGCTGAGTTATCAGATTGGTTTAACCACATTAACTAAACTAAATCTGTTCAAATAGAGTGAAAATTTAACCTTTGAACTTTTCTGGGTTTCAGATGTAAAGTCATAATGGCCTTGTAAGAGACCTTGACTTTAAAATAAAAATGATAAAATAAAAATGATATTAGGTAAAGGTGGAGAAAGTGCACTCAGCAGGTTTGAATTTCTCAAAATTCTGTATTTCAGTAAACCATATGAAGATATCTGCCCTTAGCCATTCCCACTTCACACCAGCTGTGAACCTATCTGGTGATTGCCACAGTTTTCCCAAAAAGCATTTCTTCAGAATACCACCACAAAATATAAAGATTATGTAATGTAATAAATGTAGGTCAAACATCTGTCAATTGCTATCGATGGTACTTTACCTATTTATGCAGTGAGAGAGAGTTGAGGTAAAATACCACAGTCATATTTTTTGAGAAAAGGAAACTGAGATTTATATAAGTAGAAGAGTGTAGAACTGAAGATTTGATTCAGAGTCCCACACTGTATGCTTTAGAGAATATTAATTCTCTCAAAGAGACTGCAAGTACAGCTAAAGGGCAAAGGAGAAAGTGGATTCCAGAGTTCTGAGAGGAAGATGCAAAACTTAAAACAGTACATTAACATTCAAGCAGACAATTATTGTTAAATAAACAATTTATAATAAACCATTGTCAAATGTAAACATAAGCATGAATTATCAGAACAACCTTGCAATCGCCTATCAGAACCCTGTATCATAGCTTCTTATCAATGTCATTATCTCCATCACTGGAAGCAGGAAAAGTTCAAGTACAAAATAAAAATCAAAACAGGGAACATTGTTTGGTTGTTGTTGTTTAGTTTAAAAATTCTAGCCCCAGCATAGAGTCGAATTTTCTTTCGAAATTTTTCGTATATGCTTTTTGTTTTATATTAGCATATGTTAGTTGTGCAAAAACAATAGGTTTCATTATGGTAATTTCATGCATGTTTTAGGAAACATCACTAGCACTATCTTCCAGTAATACCTCCCACTGAGAGTCTGGTGTCCCCCCCCACCCCCAGTGGTCTCCCCCCATGTCTTCATGTGATTCTTTTTTAAAATCCAAATTCTACATATGAGAAAAAATGCAGTATTTGTCTTCCTAATTGTGGCTTATTTTTCTTAACATGCTCTCCAGTTCCACATTTGGAAAAAAACTGTTTTGCTTTGGTAAATGGCACAGTTTTATCTTTAGGGGTTGATGTGACTTTTTTATGTATGTATGCATGACATTTTCGTTATCCATTTGGCAGCTGATGTATATGTACAGTGACTCCATAAGAATCATTGTGATTTTATAAGCTATTGTGAACAGTTCTGTTATATACATGGGTGGTGATGCATCTCTATTGTAGTGAGACTTAAATTCCTTCAGATAAATGTCCTTAATTCTATTGTTTTAGATTTTTGAAGACCTCCATACTGGTTTCCATAGTGGTTATAATACTTTGCATTCATACCAACAGTGCTTATACAACATCCTTACCAGAATTTCTTTTTGCTTTCTTGATAATGGTTTTGATTAGCATTTCCTTTATGTCTATGGATGCTGAACTCTTTTCAATACTTACGGCCATTTATACTTCTTTTGAGAATTGATGGAGTAAATTTCCTATTAATTATACTGATGGTACTATTGTAAAATCTCCAAAACAGTTAAAATCTGACTCATTAAAAAAATGTCACTCAGTAAGTAAAAATGTTTATTAATGATGAATCTTAAGTATTGTGAAGTACACTTAACTTTTGGGACATAGTTAAATTTTTTATCTTACTCTACATTTATCTTTAACAGCAGAAGCTATGTTACAAATTAAAGATGCAATTCTTACAACAACTCTACATAACTTAGGCAGATATTTTATGCTCTCCATTATTTGTGATTATCATGTGCATGAATATCTGCTTATTTTTAATTTCAGTAAGTAAAATGTAGAGTGTAATAAAACAGAAGAAAATCATCTATATCTTTTCAATGTCATTATTAATTCCTTGTAAGCATAATTCAAGGCCCATTAGTGTTCAATTTTCTATAAGTGATGTTTCACATTAAGGTCAAGTGTCTTTTTCCTAATGTCAAGAATGTGTTCATCAACATCACCATATGTAAATAATTGTACGCATGTACAATGCATTGTTTCCCAGAATGAAAATGTCTGACTGAAAACTTGGTTTTAAAAAAGCAGTATTTCAGTCTAAAAGTTCATTCTGGAAGCTTTCAAAGAGTAAAGAGCGGAGCATAACACTCACATGTAGCCCTCAACCATATCCAGTTCTTCCAGAGGATTTAGTGATCACTAGTAAATATTGCTAAACCCATTACTTCATCAGGGACTGCAAAATGAAACTATGAGCTACTCTACTCATATTTCCTAATTGCTTTGCTGAAATATTTTTAATCAAAGAAATATTTTAATCAAATTAAACACTCCTATCAGTTATATCTTCATCAACCTGTCTTTGTCACAAACAGTGAACATATTCTAGAAAAAATATTTGCCTACTTGGTAGACTAAGATATAAAATTTATATAACTAGATTTCTTTATTCTTTTTCCATTGATAAAGATCAAACCCAGGGCCTCTTATATCCCAGTCAAGTGATAACCACTGAGCTATAGTCAGAATAGTTGGATTTAAATTGGCTTCAGATACTTTTTTTTCTTTTCTTATCTACTTTTACTGATTTGTATTGTCATTTAATTCAAAATGGGGAAATAGGAAAAGCCATGAGGTAATTTTTTTGCATTGTATATCAAACCCTATTTGGATTTGTGTCTGTTTTTGCATTCAATCTTCTCATCATGGTTAACTATTAGTAATGAACTGGGTATTTATTATTATATTTTATATTATTTGTGTCTTCCAGATATTGATGTGCTATTTCTTGTTGACTTCTTCATAAGAATAACCTATATGTTTATAATTCATGTTGTTTAATGTACTGTTCTATATGTTATGTATGTTTAGCATAGTATAACCCTCAGAGCATTTATTACCAATTCCATTTTGGACATGAGGACATCAAAATATTATATACAATTACTACAGAAATCTACTACTTCAGAGACAAGCTATGTACCTATAAACTTTATATGTAACCCAAACACTAAATTGATTACTTTTGATACATGTGTAAGTTTCCCTCCTCCTCCCCCCCAGGAGCTGTTCAAATGATCAGACACATAAAATATCAAATGATGGTTTTTATTACCTTTATAAATAAATGAAACTTACCTGGGTATAAATTTCTTAGGTCACAATTTTTTCTTCTCTTAAAACTCTATAGAAATATACTTTTTAATAATGTATTTCTTGGAAAAAGCAGACATTGACATAAAATAACATTTTTATGAATAAAGTGATGATATTAAACAGATTATTGGATTTGTTTTATTCAGGGGCCAGAAGACTTTTTCTGAAAAAGAACAGGTAGTAAATATTTTCAGCATTATGTGATGTTCAATCTGTCTGTCATGACTGTTTTTATACTGTAAAAGCAAAATGTAGAAAAATAGGAGTGACTTTGTTCTAGGTAATTTGTGTTTAAATACGAAACAGGCAATAGGCCAAATTTGACTTATGAAACATAATCTCTAGATCTTAGGCTTTGCTTTAAGCATCTTGGGTCTTAGAGTATTTGACCGTTCAGTATAAATTGTTCTGAAAGAAATCTTACGGGTGTTATAATTTATGCATTTCCTGGTTGTAGCATCATTGTATAAGTTATATCATGAAATTAATGAACACTTTGCCCCCTTTTCTCTTGTTCAGCATTGAAGGAAATTTGAAAGCTAATATTCCTTGCTGCTTTGAGAAAATTCTTTTATTTCTCCTTTTTATTTGCTTTTAAGTAGGGCAAAAGTCATCTGCCTAGAGATTTGTAAGGGTTGTCCAGTTTTACGATGCTTTCAATGTGTATATTAGATATTTGGTAAGATATTGTGGTGTACTGAGCAGATAAAATCACAATTGTTGTTGTTTAACTCAATAACAATAGCACATTGCTCACACACAATTAGGTCTGTCAGTCAGCTTTGACAAGAAAATATGACTTCTTTTAGTCACTCAGGAAATCTAGGTTTCTTCTCACAGCACAGGTCATCCGAAGTTATTCAGACTGAAAAGTGGGAAGAGAATCTTGGGTGAAGTTTAAGAGGTCAAAGGTGCAAAAATTGTATGATCAAATCTCCAAATTGCATTTGCTTAATGTCAGTCAGAAAATAACACCCAACTATTAGAGAAGATGGTAAACCCAATTTTCTTTATATGAAGGAATTTTTAGTGGAAAGATTAGAGTCTCCATGAAAGTCTGCTGAGGGAGCATCATCGAGACTGGTCTTTGTTCTTGTGCTAGCTTGTTTACATACAGTATGCCTAGAATGCTCTTGAATGTTGTTGTGGTTTGTAGCGATCTCTTCCAAGCTTACTAAGTTCTACTTGTTTTTTCAAATTTATTTTTAATTAGTTAATTTTGCTGTTTGTGGGGCTTCAATTTAGGGCTTGAGTGCTGTGCCTCAGCTCTTTTAGTCAAAGCTAGTACTCTACTGCTTTCAGCCACAGAGCTACTTCCTGTTTTTCTGGTGGTTATTTGGAGAGAAGAGTCTTATGGGGACTTTGTGACCAGGCTTGCTTCAAACCACAATCCTTAGACTTCAGCCTCCTGAGTAGCTAAGGATTACAGGGATGAGCCACCAGTGCCAGTTTTGCTTATTTTATGTTTTTTATAATGGCTTCTGTTACTTGGTTAGTGTCCTAGTACTGAATAACAAATAATTGCAAACTTAGTAGATTAAAATTAAGCACTTGGGGCTGAGAATGTGGCTTAGTGGTAAAGTACTTGCCTAGCATGCATGAAGTCCTGGCTTCCATTCCTCAGAAAAAGTCGGAAGTGGTGCTGTGGCTTAAGTGGTAGAATGATTGCCTTGAGCAAAAAGAAGTTCAAGGACAATGCCCAGGCCCTAAATTCAAGCCGCAGGACTGGAAAAAAAAATAAATAAAATTAAGCACTTGCATGATCAGTTTTTGTTATCAGACTTCTTTATATTCTTTGTTATTAGACTTTGAGTTAGGACTTCAGACTGAGGTAAGATGGGCTTTCCCTGTGGGGTCTTACAAGTCCTAATCAATATCAGCTAGATTTTCTTCTCTAGAGGGTCAGTGGGAAACATTGTGCATCAATGCTTTCTCAGTTGGTTAACATAGCCCATCTCCAAGAGGACCCAAGTTCTCGCTGAGAGTCGGGTGGAGCTGCCTTCAATACCGAGAGGCTGCCTGATGTTTCCTGCTCCATGAGCTTTCCACTGCAGGACTCCATAATCAATCCAACCAGCAAGATAGAACCTTATGTACTACAGTAAAGGCATAGGCGTAACATTCCAATATCTTTCATACTTCAGAGTTTAGAAACTGTCAAAAGGAGCACATTCTACAAGGGGCTACTGGGAAATTTGAGGGTTAGCCTAAGTTTGGATTGGTCTTGGAACTCTAGACTTGAGAGTACTCTAGACTTGAGAGAACTCATAGACTTGCTTCTTCCCACCAGCCCTCTTTTGTCCAAATGAGTACATCTTGGGGCTCAACTTAATTTTCTTAGAAAATATAATCAAGTGTTTGCGGTGCATGTCCTTGTTTGGTATTGAACCTGAGACTGTGATTTCATTGCTTATTCTTGGTCCAAATTTGTTTTTGCAATTTTATTTTTAATTCATTGGTAATAAGAATGTATTTCAGCTTTCTAAATTCAAGAATATTTAAAATATGAGGGGGGAAAAGCTGGTAAACCTGATATTTTTCTTTTGAGCTTATGTTTCTAGGTACCATGTTTAGTATATCCAATGACAATGAAGACAAAACTGGTATAGCTCCATTCTGCTATTTTTTTTTGGCTTAAAACCATATGGAAATACGCTCATTAGATATTTTCTATTGTATGCTATTGGCAGTGAGAAGTCATTTTTACCCCAATATGCATTCAGATCATCACCTTACTGTTCAACACTCAGCCCTGAAATAAATGTCACATATACCAGGTGTGATTTTTAACAGAAACATTTTTCTATACTTAAGTACAAACCTGTATTAAGTTGTATTTGTAATATTGACAAGTGACCTCAAGTTCTCAGGAGTATAGAAGAGAGAAAATGTGTAGTATGCACATTAATATATTAGTTGATGGTCTGTGCTGAATCTGATACTTCTCCGCTCTTGTTCTTTTTCTATGTGAAAATAATATGATCTTTCATATTTAAGATGCTTCTTCTGCAAGATTTCACTATAAAGATAATCTATGGGACAAAGCTGAGTTGAAAAGAGCTACAGCTGAGCCATCATCTGACATCTAACATGTGAGAAGTAAATCTCTGTCACTGTACTCCAGTGGTGTTTAATGGTCACTTCTTAAAGCTTGAGAATAGTCTCTTAAGAGATGTACATATTGATTTTGGAACCCTGGGTATTGTATATTTGCTTATCTGAATTAAAGAAGTGAAGGGGAACAACAAAATGGTGAGACAAAGTGCAAAGGGGGAACCAATGCAACAGTGACACAAGACAATATGGTGGAAATGATCAATATAACTGGGGGGGGGCGGCATTGGGGGGAAGGGAAAGTGGGAGAAAAATGAGGGAGTGAGTAATATGTTCCACAACAAATATACTCACTATCTTACTTATGTAACTATAATCCCTCTGTACATCACCTTGACAATAAAATTTTAGAACAAGGAAGAAAGAAAGAAAGAAAGAAAGAAAGAAAGAGAAGAGGAGAGAGGGAGGAAAGGAAGGAAGGAGGGAGGGAAGGAAGGAAGGAAGGAAGGAAGGAAGGAAGGAAGGAAGGAAGGAAGGAAGGAAGGAAACAAGCAGCAATGCTAAGCACCAGTGGCTCACCATTGTAATTCTAGATACTGAGGAGATTGAGATCTGAGGATTGCAGTTCAAAGCCAGCCCAGGCAGGGAAGTCCATGAGACTCTTATCTCCAATTAACCATCAAAAACCAGAAGTGGAACTATGGTTCAAAGTTCTAGAATGAAAAAGATCAGGGCTGGGAAGGTGGCTCAGTGGTAGAGTGTTTGCTTTGCAATGCATGAGGTCCTGGGTTCGATTCCTCAGCACCACATAAGCAAAAAGAAAAAGAAGCCGGAAGTGGTGCTGTGGCTCAAGTGATAGAGCGCTAGCCTTGAGCTGAAGAGCTGAGGGACAGTGCCCAGTCCCAGAGTTCAGGCCCACGACTGGAGCCCCCCTCACCCCCCACAAAAAAAAAGAAAAAAAGAAAAAGCTCAGTGACAGTGCCCAGGCCCTGATTTCAAGCCCTATAACCAACAACAACAAATAAAAATATCATAGGAAATATACTCAATACCTTGCTCATGTAACTGAAACCCCTCTGTAGAGTATTTTTACAATAAAATTGTATAACAAAAAGAAACATTTCATCAAATAATACAAAAAATAACATAAGATGAAGAAGGCAATGGGAAGAAAATAGGAAAAATGGTAAAGGATGCATGACAGAAAGCATACATCTGATTGTTAAAAACTGCGTTTCCATGAAGTGTGAAAATAAATATGTGTGAATATGTCTGTGCTTTATGTATATGAATCTGTTCCATATGTATATGTGTGTATGAATGTGTGTATATATGCATATATATGTATGTATATAAGATAGGTGATAGATGGGTGCATAGATAGAAAATAGACAGGTAGATGTTCATGGAAAGATACATGGACAGACAAACAGATGGACAGAAATGCCTCCATGAGCAGATATCAGAGTAGAGTAGCAAATCACACTCCTTTAGAGCTCTTTTTGGGCATCTGGGCAATTAAGTCTCAGAAAAATGTTTTGCCTATATAGTTTTAAAACATGCTTCTAAACCCATTTTCCTTCATTAGGTAGTTATTAGATATTTTCCCCAACTTTGCTCTAATCTGCCTTTTAAAATTTATACTCAAGTTGTTAACTTTAACTCTCTTCTATAACTTTGTGAACACTGTTATTTTGGTGCCAGTACTGTGGCTAGATGACTAGAAATTAAGCTTTCTCTCTGTGTGTCTCTCTCTGGGTGTCTCTCTGTCGCTGTCTCTGTTTGTCTGTCTCTCTCTGGTCTTTTCATAGCTAGAGCTCTATCACTTGAGGTGGAACTCTACCACTTAAACCATAGCTCCACTTCATGCTTTTTTGCTGGTTAATTTGAGATAAGACTCTCTCAGATGAGTCAGCCTGGTGTGGCTCTGAATCTCAATATTCAACTCTGGGATTAGAGCTCTGTGAATACTTTTAAGAAATTATTTTGGGGAGCATTTTGAGAATGGTTTGGCATGCTTGTATATTAAGCTAGATTTATTTTTCCAATATTCTGGAGAATTGCTTTTTGTCTTTAAGAAAATAATGTAAATAGGGCATTGCATGTTTTCCCTTAGCATGGTTTGCTTAGTTTAAAATAGAATTATCATCATAGGAGCAAAGAGATATTGGGTTGGTGATATTGTTGGTGACCATAATCATTTCTTAATTGTTGGCATGTTTGAAACTAATGGGGAAGACTCCCCTGGGGGAGGACCTATCCAGTCTTTGAATTGTAACACTTCTGTTTTCTCTCTGACCCAGTACATGCTCCTTTTGTGGTAGGAAGGTACTCTATACAGCTTAGCTTCTCTACTAGGAGACAGTATCATACTGTATGTCAAGGAAGATTTATAGCCTGTTGAATTCACTTACATTTTTTTCCCCAGCCTTCGGAAAGAGCTAATGTGAGCAATAAAGAACATGGGCTCATGAGAAGACATAACTCTTTTTGTCAGGTCTGTCACTACGATTCAATACACTCACACAGAAGAAGAACATAGTAGTCCTGGTGACAGTGGTTGAGCTTTACAAACTCTCATCCTTCCCCTCCACTCCTACCTGCTCCTGTGTCAAAACAGTCATTTTGTCATATTCAAATTTCATCCCAACAAGGACACATTCACTGAGGAGTGAAGTCTTCCATACAAAAGCTAGCAGTGTCATTAGCTGATTTATGCTTTCATTTCAGGATCAAGCTTTTTGTCTGCAAGTTGAAGAGCAGTTGTATCCACCTGTATGTATGTATGAATATATATATATATATATATATACACACACACACACACACACACACACATGCATACATATAATTCTTTCTTTTTAATAGTTTCTATTTACCAATTAGAACAAATGATGATTTTGGTAGATGAAGAGGTAATATATGAATAATTGCTTTCTTTTCCTTTTAGAAGGGACCTAGATATAGTAGCACTTATTGGTGAGATGAATGTTTAATTTGCTATTCATTTCCTAATAAACAGGACTTCTAAAAAATGACCGCTTCTTGATCACATTTTTCCCTCTCGGTGCATGAAACACATAAAAAGGATTCATGTACACAGTGAAAAGAACCATAAACCCAATATGGCGCCAGGGTGGGGGGAAGGAAGGGAAAGCTTTTGGGCGGAGGGAGATAGGAAGGGATAGTAAGGGTAAACAAAGGAGGAGGCTACAATGCTTGATAAGAAATGCACTCATTACCTTGCCCATGTAATTGTAACCCATCTCCACAGTATTTTCACAATAAAAAAAAAGATTTCCTCCAGAAAAAAAGAAAGAAAAAGATAATACAGAAAGGAAAAAAGAATGTTAAGGTGAAGAATTAGTAAAGAACGCAAAATGAGAATTGATGAGTAGAGCATGTTGTAAGAGCGCAGTGTACATTAAATAAATACATGAAAATTCACTTATCTGAACTTCTGGGTGGAATAGTGATATTAAATCAAATAGTAATATCTAATTGATATTTGCAGCATTATTACCCCCTAAATTCTTAGAGAAGAATATTGTTAGCACACTGGAAGACGTTTCTAAGTTTTTCCCCTTTCCACTTCATTTTGGCAGGTCCTATTGATGATGATGAATCATTTGTGCATGTCTCTTTTTCAGACCTTACCACATGCTGACACTAGCGCATTTTTTTGCTGTCTTTTTTTTTTTGCGTGGCCATGAGCAATGACCTTGGTGTTAGCATGATTGCTTCAGTTTTGAAATACTAGATAAGATAATGAGACCCCATGAGTCACTGATGAAGAAGAGAGAGGGAAGTGGATGGGGCAATGGCTTCCACTCCTGAGATTCTCAGTAGTTGAAAAGCTGCTCAAATGTTCATTCTATAATGAGTCTGACTTTCCAGGGTTTTAATGGTAAACTAATATCAATTCTGGCTCTTTGCAAGGCTGATTAAAAGGCAAAGCATAAGTTTACTGTGAGAAAAATAAACTTGATCTCTACATATGGAAATTAGCCAGCAATTCCTGTCTGATAAAGTGACAAAACTAGAAAGAAAGAAATTCACAATTTCACCAAAGGTTTTTATCTCAGAGTTAATCCCAACTCGTATCTTCTGTTACATGTCCTGCACAAAGAATAACTGAAAGAAAATCAGATTAGAAAAATCTTCTTTAACCTAAAAAAGGACAGTACATAATAGAGCACAAATACATTTCAGATGCTAGGATGTACATAGTCTAATGAAATCTGGTAGCATTAAAAGAAGTATGGGTAGAGTAGCACAGAAAAGATATATATATATATATATAGATAGATATATATACACACACACACATGTATATCTACATACATATATATCTTATATATACATATATATCTTATATATACATATATATCTTATATATACATATATATCTTATATATACATATGACAAATATGGTATAGAATCATGGTACTAGCTACATAATTTAATGTTTACATTTCACTTCTATAGCTTTTGATTTTGTGATTTCAAATAGCTGTTTCTCCTCTCTGGGCCTCAGCCACCTCATCTTCAAAGTGGTTACATATTAAGAAAACATTGCTTATCCTCTCAGAATTATTCTCAGGATCAAATAAAATGGTGAAAACATGAAAGCAATTGAATTATCAACTATGAATTATGTATCTGCAAATATTAACCTTTATGACACACCAATTTAGTCATCATTTATTGAGCTTGTATAATGTTGGATTCTGTAATAAGAAAAGGAATTACAAAAATGCCTAAGGATTCAGTGCTTATCCTTATAGGTAAATGTATATATATATATATATATATATATATATATATATATATATATGAATAATATCATCCCCAATTCGAAGTAGTCCTGAAAACTTCACTTCTAGGTACAATGAGTGAGAACATTATTGTAATTTTAATCATTCTTTCAAGATATTGCATTTTTGATCATATAAATGCCTGAAAGAGTGGCTATTTCTTCATAAGGTATCCCCTCCTCACATCACCAGATTCTTTACTTTGTAGGAGTAGACCCTGCCAGAATAGACATAATTCCCATTATTTTTAGAGAGTGAGTGCAGGCAAAAAGCTCATACAGCTAGATCTGCCCATTGCAGCCACCTGGGTCCAAACACTTACCACCTTCCTCTTCCCAAACACCAACCACACTCCTTTCTAGAGATATCAGAAAGCATTCCCCCACTGCTAAAAATCTTCAATTACTCTCCATTGAATAAATCTAATAAAAAACCATTCTGTTTCTTGTGGCTATACCTTGGATATGGTTGCTAATATCTTGACGCTCTCAGCTTTTCCCCAGTCTCCCTACTCCTCTCTCCTCCTTACAGAGCCTGCTTCTGATACCCTGGCTCAGACTCCTGTGGGGAACACAGGAGTCTTTTTCTCATGCCTTATCCTTTTCAAAAGGCCCATCTAAGTGAGGTCATTTGTTTTCTCAATTTAAAACAACCTTTGCTTTTATATCCACTTACAGTTACATATTCCTGATATTGTATCACATTACAATATTTAAATCCTTTGCATGTACTCTTTGTACTTCCATGCAGTATTTTCGACCTATCACATTCTTCCCACAAATGCTGCCTTTGGAAGTTGGTGTGCATGGGAGTCAATTACCTACAGTCACTCTGTAAGTAATACAAAAAATTACCTCTGTAAAAATCATCCAATCTCATTGCATTTGTTATGATTTTATAATTGATGGAAAATGGAAAATGTATTTGAATGGCAGCCTGAAGTTTATTAGATTGTTTTAAGAATGGAGCACATGTAGTCTTCCTTTTTAAGCTCATGAAATCGAAGTGATGTGACTTTAGCATCACCTTCCCCTTGTAGATTATAATGTATTTCTTCCCATAGCTAGTAGCATCTAACACCTTTTAACAACAGCAAAGAAAGACAGTGAACCCTCAGTATCCCACTCTAGCCAAAGGTGCTTAATTTGCAATATGCATTTTAACTTTCTAACACTTTCCAAAAACCTCTTGGTAAGATTATCTCACTTTTTTAGATGAGGAAATGAACACAGAGATACGGAGTAACTGATTCAAGACATGTAACTGGTCAAGGTTCGGAATCTATATCCTTGTATCATGACTATTGATATTATTCTGTCCTTCTCCCTCTGGGTACTTCAAAATCGACACATGGCCCTGACATTTCTCATATAAATTCAAAATCTTAGTAGGCTAGGTGCTGGCACCGCAGCATTCCATATTTGAACACCAAAATAAAGTAACTTCCAGGCCTCCTGAGACCAAAGTCGTCATGCTTCAAATAGACCTACATCAAACAAACTTGGCTGTAAGACAGAGGTCAGGATTTTTCTGCCTCTAAAGGATTATGCTTAGATTTAATGTTGATGTATCAGTTAAGTGCTCACTTTGAAAATCAATACAACCCTGTGTGCCTGGCTGGCCTAATATCTTTCCATCAACATTAACAGGAAACACACACACACACACACACACACACACACACACACACATGATAGATAGATAGATAGATAGATAGATAGATAGATAGATAGATAGATAGATAGATAGATAGATAGATAGATAGATAGATAGATAGGGTCTGCAAATGGAATGGTTTCAAGGTACACTTACTAAGCCCTGGGGACATAAGAATATCAGAAGGAAAAAAAATGCCAAGCCTAAGTGGCTCATACCTATAATCCCAGCTACTCAGAAGGCTGAGATCTGAGGATCAAAGCCAGACCAGGCAGGAAAGTCCATTAGACTCTTACCTCCAATTAACCAACAAAAAGCCAGGAGTAGCACCGTGGCTCAAGTGATAGAGCACCAGCCTTGAATGAAAAAGCTCAGGGCCTAAGTTCAAACCCCAGTACCAGAAGAAAGAAAGAAAGAAAGAAAGAAAGAAAGAAAGAAAGAAAGAAAGAAAGAAAGAAAGAAAGAAAGAAAGAAAGAAAGAAAGAAAGAAAGAAAGG
>NW_012267341.1:5032785-5036084 GCF_000151885.1 Dipodomys ordii
GATAGATAGATAGATAGATAGATAGATAGATAGATAGATAGATAGATAGATAGATAGATAGATAGATAGATCATACATATATGTATGTACGTATTTATCTTTTTATTGCTTATTCCCCCTGGATCTCCAGGCCTCATATCTATTATTCAGTCATGCTTATCCCTTTTATAAAGTAGCAAGAATATAGTTCACTAAATAAATGGATAAGTCAAGGCAAGTTAACCAGTGGCAAAACATTTATGAATCTCCCTTTCACCGAAGGGGCTTCAGTAAATGTTAAATTAATACTTTATAGCAGTAAGAACAGGCCAACTCCACTAGGAGAGCGATTTTAAAAAATATTTCTTCACCCTAAGATTATACTTAGATTTGATGAGTGTGAAGAAGGACCAGAGGTCTATAGGCATGCGCCTTCATATCTACTATACCAGTAGAAACAAGCAACTCCATGTAGCCATGGAATTCTGTTGTATGTGAACTAGACTTGTGCTTCTATTCAAGATAAATTAAGTATTAGTGTAGAGGTATGTGTACTAGAGCTGCTTTCGTGGCAGAGTTTGATTAAAGTAAAAGGTAAATAAGAATAAGCAATGGGCAGGATTGTTCAAACCATATTTTGTGCAAGGGTGATTCAAAAGTCACTCCTGTTATTATAGCTCTTAAGTTAGGACTCAATCACAAGTTATGTCACCAAGGTAGTAAAGATATCATGGAAAAAACAATAACAAAGGAGCACTAACATAGTAAATGAAAACACTGATTCTTAGATGAATCCCAGAGTAGGAATATAAACATAAGTACATCTTAAAGTCAGGGAGATAAGATTCAAGGTCTTTCTGCAAAGAGTTCTATTAGAAATTTTGGAGAAATGACAATTTTAGTGTTTTAATTCGTTATTAATTATAATATCTCTATGGGGACTTATTTTAATTTTTTTGTCTACTAGCCTGCTAACATTTACTGCGCATTTATTAAATGCTTGATATTTAGGTATCACTTTTTATACTTGAATTCATATTTCAATTAAAATGTTTAAACCATAGATTTACTCAGAGTTTTTTCTCATCCAATATCTATGTTGGTGTGGAGATCAAATGCTTATAGAAACCATTTAATTTAACCCCTATGACAACTGTATCACAGCACCTGTTAGATGGCGTGTTTGGCTACGACTTCTAATGTTTTCAATCTTTTAAAGTACTGTTGTTAAGTTTCAGAGTAAAAGAACAAAATTATTCAAGTTTAGATAATCTTCTATTTTAGTTGTGAATGGGACATTTACCATGTTTGACACTTTTTCCCTAAACATATCCTCTATGGTTGAAATGTACAATGAGTATCCCTAGTGTCTGAAGTCTTGGTTCACAGATGGGGAGTATTTGAAAGTGGTGAAATCTCTGGGACCTAGCCCTAAAGGAAGGTTCTTAGGCCATGAGCCACATGTCCTTGGAGGGGAGAGTTTAGAGTCTCCAGTTCTTCTCTTCTGTTTGAGGTGTGACCCCTCTTTCCTATAGATACTTCTACCATCATAAACCACCATCAAAGATAAAGTCGATGTGGTCACCTGGCCTTGGACTTTGACTTTGTCTAAACTCTAAGATAAACAAACCTACTTTTCTTCCTAAGGTGTCTGTGTCAGATATTTTATTATGATAATAATTATGGATATTAATATGAGCAGTATGGAAATCAATTAATATATGCCAGTGTTATAAGAAGTGATAACATGTTGAGTAGACAGTAAACTATAATACAGCCATTATAAAATCTTCATTGGGCATGCTCTTGAATGGCAATTTAATTGCATTAAATAAGGATAATAGAGCAGAACAGTTTGGTCTATTTGGTCCTGTCAGTTTATCAATAAAAACATCTGAAGGTCATATAGAATATTCCATATTCCAGCTGCATGTTT
The DNA here is from genome assembly GCF_000151885.1 of Dipodomys ordii. Lineage (NCBI taxonomy): Eukaryota > Metazoa > Chordata > Mammalia > Rodentia > Heteromyidae > Dipodomys > Dipodomys ordii. The sequence continues at coordinate 5,034,701 of NW_012267341.1, forward strand.
TCCTCACTCAAGCTCTGCTTTTATCTTTTTATGTGTGTAAGAATATCATAGCTGATATGACAATTTCAGTAGAATGTCCAGGGTTTCTTTTATTTTCTTCTTTAGTTATTGCATTGTCAGTTCATTTCTTCTTCTAAAATTTCTTTTGATATAGAATCTTGGTCTATAATCCAAGCTGACCTCAAAGTCATTATTCTCCTGCTTTAACTTCCCAAGTGCCATGTGCTACCATAAAAGTTATTTTTGATGATACCAGGTGTTAAGGAATGAATGATCACAAACAAATTTGATCCTTAATCTTGTGAAGTTTACATGACAGGGATATTGGTAACAAATTCTACATTGAATATATAATTTTAAGTTTAATCTTTAGTCAACTGCACAAAGTAGCATCTAAAGTAATTTTAAGTTATCCTTTTATTGTCATGTAGTTTTAATCTTAGAATAATTTCCCTTTCTCTGAATCAAACGTTTTTATTTATTTCCTGTTATATTATAAACGTTTTTATTTATTTCCTGCTATGTTTCTTGATAAAATAAAGAGCTTAAGTGTTGGAGGACAAGAGATTAACCGGCATTCTGGTACAAGGAGAGAAGAAATTCTCATAACTTTGCCTATTTGTGACATACAGGCCCACGCCAGGATTGGTAATGTCTGCCCACATTGATGGAGACTTTTTATTCAGTCTACTAGAAAAATCCACGCAGACATACTTAGAGATATTGTTTTATAAGCACTATGGACATCCTTTAGCTCTAGCAAGTTGATAGGTAGTGTTATCTGTCATATCTGCTGACCTTGTCTTTAATTCTAGAGTGGGAATCTGTGTGTTTTACATGTCTTATGCATATGTATAAAAGTATATAGTCACATATACATGTGTATGTATCTTTAATCCAGATAAAGCTACTTAGTTATCAAAAACAGAAAGCTATTAGTACCTTAAGAGTCACATTTTATATACGCAAATAGTTTTTAGTAAATGAAATGGATTGTAAAACCATTTCCTGAGGTAAACAAGGAATGTACTCACAACCTTATGTATGTAACTGTAACCCCTCTGCACATCACCTTGACAATAATTTTCTTTTCAAAAAAAAGAGAAAACAGGAAAAAAAGACAAATGCATTAGAAGGATGGCTGTCTCTCATGGAGGGTTTGTCAAATTTTGGCTAGTTGGCTTGTTGAGGGCTCCTTACATGTTAAAATTAGGAATGCTAGGGTATGGAATCTGCTGATCTCTATGGTCACTTCAATAATTCCTTATCACATTATTTTGATTCATGCAATGTTTTTTTAATTTAATTTAATTTTATTTGTGAACATACTGTACAGAGGGGTTACAATTACATGGGCAGGATAATGAGTACATTTCTTACCAAG
>NW_012267341.1:5042894-5078368 GCF_000151885.1 Dipodomys ordii
CTTCTACTCACGCTGAGTCTTGGATCCTGGGTCGTCTCTGGTCTGCAAACTGCAGGATGAAGCTGTCTGCTCCTTGTTGGTTCTTGCTGGTGTTGAGTAGAATCCGCTTGCCCGCTGCGTCTGGCTCCTTCGTCCCGGACTCTCTGTGTGAGCGCTCACGTATGGCCCTGGCTGCAGTCTCCGCCGCGACCCTGCCGCAGCCGCCATGGCGGCTGCTGGCAAGAGCTCAGATGTGTCTTCTTGCCTTGGCTTTCCCTCTCTTGTCTAACTCTCTGTCCTGTGATGGCACACTTGGTATGATTCTCTGGCTTAGGACTGTTCACTGGAACTCCAAAACTGCTTTCTATGCGAGAGCTTGTTCAGATTCCAGCTTCTCCTCCACCATCTTCCCGGAACTCCCCATGCAATCTTATAAACCAGCATGATAGTACAGAGTAGTTTCAGTAAACAAATTATCCCATCTTTTCAGGAAATATTCATTGAGTACTGAGTGCTGAAAATGTTCTCAGGATATAGAAGTTGCATGGTCTCACACAAAATACCCTTAAAGGATAATTTTAAAAAAGTTCAAACTATGCATTATCCAGCATCTACATACAAGGTATCAGAAAAGATTAATGTTTCACTTAGATGTGAAAAGTGGTCCAAGCGATACTTACTTTCCATTTTTTCTAGTGAACTTGATGAATGTTAATTGTTTTGTGGGACTTTTCTTGGTGGAGGTTTCCCAATAGTTTTTGTTTCTTTGTTTGCTTGTTTTTGGTTTGGGTTTTTGTTTTTTGTTTTTTTTTGGTTGGTTGTGGGGCTTGAACTCTGTCCCTGAGCTTTTCAATTCAAGGTGAGTGGTCTACTACTTGAGCCACAGCACTACTAGTTTTCTGGTGATTAACTGGATATAAGTGTCGCATGGACTTTCCTCCCTGGGCTAGCTTTGAACTGCGATCCTCAGATCTCAGCATCTTGAGTAGTTAGGATTAAGGATATGAGCAATCAGCGACCAGCTTCCAATAAGTTTGTATAAATGTCTGATGAATGACACTCCCTTCTTGTCTTTACAAAGATGCTATAAAATGAAAAGGTTGGACTACATATATTTTTATGTTCATGGATTACAACTGATAACTAGGGAGAAGGTAGCAATATAAATAAATTACTATGATTCATTACATAAAAAGAATCAGAATTCCAAGTTGACAATGTGTCTGCAGGAAAATATTTTTTCAAAAACTTTGTATTTTCATAGTGATACCATTAGCCACAGCTTCCAGCAGCTTTGCAGTTTCTATCTAATGCAGTCTTCTTTTGTATTTATTTTTTCTTTACCCAGACTCTCACTATGTCTCCCTAGCTAGTCTGAAACTTGCTATGTGGCCCAGGCTGGTCTCAAATTCACAACCCTTCTCTCTTATTTCCAATTTCAACTGCTGTAGGGATTATAGGTGTGTACCACAATGTCTAGCTCTCTATCTCTTATAATAGATTTTTCTCTTTAGAAAGTTTTGAACAAATCTTTCCAACAAGTGGCATTATTTTCTCCTTGGGAAAAATATTATATGTCTCACTTATATAGCTTCTTAGTGTGAACAATTGCCTATCAGCTAAAACTAAAATGAGCAAGCGCCCACCAAATAATAATCCTTATTTATGATTAGATACTGAGTGTTGCTTATGCTAGTCTCATGGGCGAAACCTTAGGGTGCTAGATGGTAGCCTTCTTCTCTTGTTATATTATATTTGGCTCTGAATTACATGTAAGATGTTGGGCAGATGTTATCAAATATGCTTCAATGAGAGGGAATCATAAAGCTCTTAAGTCATTTATGCTTCTAAATGTCAAGTAACTAAATTGATATTCCCATCTGCTTTAAACCTTACTGAGGAGAAAGGAAAATGAGGAATGGAAATTCTAATTTTCTTTCAAAATGACTTCAATGTGTTATCATGCCAAGGACATCTATTTTTGATGTCTCAAGTTTAGTCGAGAGGAATGGATAACTTTAGTGGCTCTTAAATTTTTTTTGAAATGCCAAATAATTGTGTGCATTCTCCATGCTCATATTTCAAAGCAATGAGGGTGTTGTTTAAGGAAAATGTGATAAAAAATTAGGTGAAGAGTAGAAATTGGTCTGCTATTCCCATGAGTCAGTCCTGTGTACCTGGCTTGCCATATAATGCTATACTTACTTATTACTTATTTTGTTTTGTGTGTCTCCTTACTTTGAGATAAGCTCTGTTCAAATTCAAATTCCAAATCAGTACCTACAATACATTTGAAGCATAATAAACATGTATTAGATAAATAAGTGAGAATGATTCTCAGCAGAAATCAGTCTTGCTCTCTTAAGGTTTCCTGAATAGTAATGAAAATAAGAAAATCTCCTTCAGTAAATACTAAAATTTCATTAAATGTAGCTTGTCTTTTTTCCAAAAGCAAGTCAACTTATATTAGTCATTTTTGCTAATTACTTTCATAAAGGGACTTGGGTATAGAAAAAGATACAAGCTTCCTTGTGGCTGGGCCCAGGTCTGATTGGAAAACAATCAGACAGAATATCATAGACATACAAAAAATGCATGACTGTGCTGATATGTATGAGTTGGCTTCAAATACATCTGTAAAGGTATGCAGTATTTTCTGTACTATAACAGCAGAAGTAAGCTGGATGAACTATTTGTGAAATTTATCATCTACTGCCTTAATTTAGCTCAGCCAGTCTGCCAAAACAGGCTAATATTTACAGGTTCAAGGGCATGGCTGACTGTGGTCAGATGTTATAAAATTGTTGACCTTTGTGCTTAGTGTGTCACATAAAAAGCCCTCCTGAGAATAATGAAATATGATGCATATGAAAAATCATCACATGGTCCAAGGGAGAAAGAAAAAAATGTCACTCAAGGCTCATGCAAGAAATATAGTCAATAGAGTGGAAGTAGTTGGGAAATTAAAGGACTTATAGAAATTATAGATAGATACATAGATACATTTGGCTATATTTAAAAAATAATTTCATAAATGTAATGGTATATAAAACAGCGCCTTGTGCTTTCTCTTGGCCTTTTTGCTCAAGGCTGGTGCTCTTGATCCATACTTCCCCTTCTGGTGTTTTGTTCATTAATTGGAGACAAGAAGTATCTGATAGTTTTCTGCCAGGGATAGATTTGAACCACAATCTTCAGATTTCAGCTTCTTGAATAGCTAATATTACAGCTGTGAGCTAAATTTTTAAAAAAGGATTTTATATATAAAATTATGTTCATACAACTTCTTTGCTCCAAATTTTTCAGAGTAACACTGATCAGTAACAATTAATTGGCATACTTTTACATATATATCTGAAACCAACTCATACCTATAAATGTCATATTTTTTATATTTAACAAAAATTTTCCTCTGATATATATACATATATCTACATTTTCATAAATTGAACTATTCACTCAATCATATATCATGGATCTCTTCAATGAAAAAAAGCCCTCCTTTTTAAAAATCCAGATTATAAAACAGTACAGTACAGATATGTTCAAACAAATTTGACTTCTATTTAATTGCATATATGTATTTTTCTATGACAATGTATAATATACAAGGAATATATGAATAGCTATTTGTTGTATTTTATTTGTATCCTTTCCCTTGTTTTCTCATGAAAGTCTCTCACACAATATTTTTCCTTTTAAAAATTATACAGTTTAAGCTGGGCGCTGGTGGCTCATGCTTGCAATCTTAGCTACTCAGGGGGCTGAGATCTGAGGATCATGGTTCAAAGCCAGCCCGGGAAGTAAATTCCGTGAAACTCTTATCTCCAATAAACTATCAGAAAACCGGAAGTGGTGCTGTAGCTCAAGTGGTAGAGCACCAGCCTTAAGCTGAAGAGCTGAGGGACAGCACTCAGGCCCAGAGTTCCAGCCCCATGACTGAAAAAAAAAGTTATACAGTTTAATGATGTACAACATAATAAATATTTATTACATATATAGTGTATATATATATTTAGTATAAATTAGAATATCTATCTAAAATCTACTGTTAATAAATTTCTTGTGTAAAATACAATGTTACTCGTTATAGTCCTCATTCTGTTTATTGAATTTCTAGACCTACTGCATCATATGTAACTACAATCTGTTCCCTTAACCCCATTGATGGACTTTTTAGTTGAGCATTTCTTTAAGATATCCTGAGATGAGAAGGGTAAAACTATTACTACATGAGGAAATTAGTTCAGCAATGGTAAATAGATGATTGACTTGAAAGAAAATGTTTTGGTTTATGTTTCTGTGCATTTAAAAAATACATGTATATATTTCTGTGTGTTTAAGATTTATACATACATACATACATATATATATATGGCTGTTGTATCATCGAGCAGTCAACTCTACTTCAAGAAATAGAATAATAAAATCAGAGTTGGAGAATCCTGAAGTATTATCCAGTCCGATCTCCCACTTCATGTAAATCCCTTCTCCCTTGACCTGCAAGCTTTTCATAAACTTGTATCTCTACCTAAGATAACCTTTGGCCCTTCATCTAAATCACATTGCCTTTCAAAATTCAGGGTGCAGTTTCACTTCCAAGAACATTTCTCTGGATTTGGTTGTCTTTCTAGAACTCAGGGTCTCCTGAGATTCACTGGGCTACTTTGCCTGAGTCACTGTAATTACGACTATATTTGTTTCCTGCTATCTTATGAAATTCTTCATGGGGAAATAAATCTGTCTTCCTCATTCACATCTGTGGTTACAATGGATAATATGGAGTATAGAAAAATACCAGCATTTCTTTTTTTTTTAAATAAGGATACATGTTGACCCATTGTAACAATGGGATATACAAGACACTATGTTGGAAACAAACTTTAAAACTTTGGGGTGGGAGGAGTTGGGGAAGTGAGGAGGGAAAGGATGGTAGGGGAAAAATATAGGAGGAGGTAACAATGTTCAATAGGAAATGTACTCATTACCTTATTCATGTAACTGTAACCCCTCTCTACGGTATCTTTTACAATAAAAAACATTTACTAAAAATTAAAAAAAAATGACATGCCAGGCACCAGTAGCTCACTCCAGTAATTTTAGCTTAGGAGGCTGAGATCTGAAGATCATGCTTTGAAGCCAGCTTGGGCAGGAAATGTCCATGTGACTCTTATCTCCAATTAACCACAAGGAAACTGGAAGTGGCACCGTGGCTCAAAGTGGTAGAGTGCTTGCCTTGAGCGAAAAAGCTCAGGGACAGTGCCCAGGCCTTTAGTTCAAGCCCCAGGATCAATTCCCCCCCCCCACACACACACAAAAGGAAAAAAAAAAAGAAATAGATTGTAGCAACACACTCAGTCTGCTCTTCCTGCTTCTCTTTATCTAAGTATGAGTCTGAATTTTTAATGCTTTTATTTTGTTGTGAAGAGGGGTTAGAGTTACCTCAGTAAGGCAATAGGTACATTACTTGTTGATCAGTTGCCTCTTCTCTTCCTTGTTGTTGCCCCACTATCCCTTCCCTCCCCTACCTCTCCTACTCCTCCCCACCCGACCCATCCCATCCCCCCTAAAATTGTAAAGCTTGTTTCCAGTATACTTTCCTGTGAGTATCCTTGTCACAATGGGTCATCCTGTGTCCTTGTTTTAGGTTTTGTTATTCCCCTTCCCCTCCCCATATTAGACATATGTATATACAAGATGCAGGGTACCAAAATCAAGTACAGTGACAACAGGGGATATCCCACAGGGGAAAGAACATACTAAAGAAACAAAAACAACAAAAAATAAAATCACATGGTACATTTCAAACAATAACAATAACTACAGACCCCTTGTGTCCATATCTTGCGGTTTGTTTCACTTAGCATCATCTTATATGGTCATATGTACATGGCTTTTGAGCTTTTCAGCTCATTTGATAAGATTATCCTATATGTATACTAATTATTGGAAATAACCTCATTCTTCAATGAAATGAAGAAGCAATCCAAAATTTCATATGGAACAATAAAAGACCCCAAATAGCAAAAATAATCCTTAGCAGAAAGAGCAGTGCTGGAGGAATAATAATACCAGACTTCTAACTCTACTCCATAGCCATAGTCATCAAAACAGCTTGGTCCTGGCACAAGACAGACCTCAGGACCAATGGAATAGAACTGAAGAAATGAACTCACAGAGCTATAGCCACCTAATCTTTGATAAGGTACCCAAAAAATAGAATGGAAGAAAGACAGTCTCTTCAGTAAATGGTACTGGAAAAATTGATTAAACACCTGTAGAGAACTAAAATTAGATCCTTATATATCACCCTAAACCAGAATCAACTCCAAATGAATCTGATTCTTTAATACTTATATTCCTGTCAACTTTGAGAAGCACAATTCTAATTGAAGGATTCTGCTTAGCTTTGTGTAATCTCCATCTGTGAGAAAGTATCTGTGTTTTGGAAGAAGAGTTTGTTATTATTCAGATACTTGCTTTGATTTGGCTGGCTTTGGGGGGAGAGAACACTCAGGGTCTTCATTCTGTTTACCACCATTTTGTGAGATCAGGCACCTCATATCCACAGCACTTTTCATTAAAGAGTTGTCTAAAGAAGAATGCCAAAATACTCAGTGATTTGTAATCTAGATGATCAATTTTCCATGTTAATAGATTCACTAGTTGTTCAGTGGCCCTAGAGTTCATGTTCCTATCATGCAGAAGAGCACTTTCTGTCTGACTCTGAAGGAAGAAATATTGAATTCCTGTAGCCCAAGATATCTGCATCTCTGTCACCAGAATTTAGATTGCAGGATAATTTTGTCCCTTTCACTCAAAGGAGTGCCACTAGGGCTCAAGGGTAAGAGATACAAGCCTTTGATGGATTTTCCAGAGAAGTTGAGATAGTAAGTAAAACAGTGTTATGTGGGAAGCTCTACTTTCATAATGCACAATGGCGAGTATTTCTTAAGTAGGAAAATGGCCAATTCTACATAAATGGAAACTGATATTGATAACTTGCTAGCACAGAGACTTGCTGATATGACCATGTTTATGCCTTGGAAATCCCACAGATAAACAAGATCCATTTGAAGGGGACTAATTAGCAAGGGGAAGAATAGACCAAATTTATAGAAACAGTGTATGTGACAGAATGCTCATTCCTAGAAAAGCCTTTCCACCACAAAAGAACAAATGAGGATGAGAACAGCCAAAATCCAGCTTCTAAAATTCAACCAATCTCAATAGGTGTATGAATGTTTATTAACCACTAAAAAGTAATGTAACTTAGGCTGTGTCTAGTTGAGTATTTCAATTTCACAGTACTCAGACCAATGAGGAATTGGAAGAGATTTTTACAAGTAACGGATAAAATTGCTTGTGTCATCATTGAGAGCACACCTGCCCATCAGATTGGATCTTTGAAGATCCCCATTAAGTTTTGCTTTGGCTGAACTTCTTCTTGTCTATGAGTCCATCCTTTGTGCATGGACAATTGAGTGTGTTTCTCACAATGGGCACTCAGGTTGCCTCAAAGTCATAGTAGCTTTTATAAAGGCCATCATTATTCTATTTCTAGAAACAATGTAGCTTTGTTTGTCAGTGTAGAGGTTCCTAGGCAAAGCTATGCAAATTAGAATTGAGGGTTCATCTCTTAGTAGCTAAAGGAATTGAGCAAGTTTCTTAATTTCATAGTGTCGCGACTAATGAAATGAGATAGTTGTAATTCTTATCTCTTCAGCTGTTGAAAGGTTTAAAACAATTATTCAAGTCAAGTTCTTAGAATAGTGACTGATAAAAGTTGAACACCAAGTCAGTCATACCAGTGCTGTCATGGAATGGTCGATGGTCTAGGACTAAGGTGAGGCTTGCTGCTTTTATTGAGAATTGAAGTGAAATCCTCACATTGCTATGCATTTCTCAGAACCTAAATCCTGCCTTTGTTTCAGTAAAATCTAAGGTTATTCCCTTGGATATGGGTTGTGAACGTAAAGACAGAATGACATAGACTTGAAGACCATGAATTGGGGAGTAAGTCAGTGCATATTGTAAAGAGTGGAATCAGCCCCTATGCTTGGCTTTTCTTTAGCGACTAAGCCAAGAGACACCATCTAAGGCTTAAAAAGTATTTTATGTATTAATTCAAGTTCCAATATAATATCATAGAGAATCAAGGGACCTCTTTTATTGCAAAAGCTGTAAGAAAAAAATAAACACATATTGATATGTCTGATGATTATTTGTTATCATTTCTACTCATGAAATGAATGTACATTCTTTGTTTGGCTCCTTCTGTCTCCCCTCCTTCCACCACCCATCTGCCATCCCCTCTACTTTCTCCTGCCCCCCAAAAAGAGTTATAAAATAAAGTAAAAGATACCTACTTTTTTGTTGTCGTTTAGATGCAATTTCTTTATTTTGTGAATATTTTTTATTATTTTCAAATATCTGTGCAAAGGAGTTGCCATTCACCAAAGCAGTTTATGAATACAGTACATCTTGATCAATGTCACCCCTTTCAACATTCTCACCCCCCTTTCTCAATCCCACCCCTTCCCTCAGTCATCTTAATTTTAGGTTATATAGTGAGTTTTTTTGTCATTTAACAAAGCAGTTTATGTATACAATGAATCTTTTTCTTTTTCCTTTTTTGCTGGTCCTGGAGTTTGAACTCTGTGCCTGGGCACTGTCCCCAAACTTCTCTTGTTCAAGGCTAGAGCTCTACCACTTGAGCCACAGTGCCACTTCCAACTTTTTCTGTGTAGTTTATTGAAGATGAGATTCTCATGGACTTTTTTGCTCAGGCTGTCTTCGAACCGTCCTCCTCAGATATCAACCTAATGAGTAGGTAGAAAGAATTACAGATGTGAGCTATCTCACACCTTTTTTCTTTTTCTCTTTCTCTTTCTTTCTTTTTTTCCTTCCTTCCTTCCTTCCTTCTTTCTTTCCTTTCTCTTTCTTTCTTTCAACATATTTTATTGTTATTGTATAGGAGATGTACAGAGGGGTTACATTTCTCTAAGTCAGGTAATGAGTACATTTCTTTTCTTTTTTTGGTTCTGGTCGTGGGGCCTGAACTCTGGGCCTGGGCGCTGTCCCTCAGCTCTTCAGCTCAAGGCTAGCGCTCTACCACTTGAGCCACAGCACCACTTCTGGCTTTTTTCTTTTTGCTTATGTGGTGCTGAGGAATTGAACCCAGGGCCTCAGGCATGCAAGGCAAGCGCTCTACCACTGAGCCACCTTCCCAGCCCATGAGTACATTTCTTTTTGAATCATGTCCTCCCTTCCCTCACTATCAAGTTTTCCCTCACATCCCCACCCAGAAGTCATATACATTTTATATCATAATATGCACATTGCCATTGAGCTGTGATACACTCAATATTCTCCCTTGGTCTCACTGTGTGAATTCTACACTGGTGCAATCAATTAGCATGCAGTACTTATAACACATACAATGCATCTTTATCTGTGTCATTGCTTCAACGTCTTCACTCTCTTCCACCCATCCCTTCCCTTATATTCTCAACTCTGTGAAAGCAAGAGTTAACTGAATACGTTAACTGAATAAACTCTATGGAGAGTACAATAGTATAATTTTTTTAAGACTAAATAAAAGCCCAACAAAATAAGTTCCACAAAATGGGTACTTGCAAGAGGGGAGGGTCAAGAGGGGAAAGGTTAGAAGGATGAAGGGGGAAGAGGAAGAATTCAGGCCAGAATTAACTGTAACTACCACAATAAAATCATCTTAAGCTGATATTCTTACTCCATATCTGAACACTTTTCCATGATAAGATGAAGTGAATAAAGTTTATTTTCTGCTTTGTTTACAGACAAAAATCATATCTTTAGGTGTAGTTTGCAAGACTGAACTCATTGTGGAATGGTATCAATTAAAATTTAAGGCATGTAAATACTGTAAATTAAAAGTATACTTGTAACTTTGTTAATAGTAGTAAGCCAGCAGTGGCTCAGGAAGGAAGAGGTAAATAACTCTAGGCTTTCCATCTTTCCATCCTAAAATGGGAATGATTTGAGATAGGATTATAATGATTAAATCTGATATAATGGTATATCTACTTGAAAAATAAGAAATAGAAATACTAATGGAAATGTTTTAACCATTTAAAAGAAAAAGTTAATGTGGTACTAAGTTGACTAGCCCCAAAGTAGCAACTATTTATTTCTGTGTAGGTGTATTCTCTAGTCCCCCAGTTGCAACAACCTCTGACTTTTACAAATGTAAATGTCTGCTTTAAACAGAAAGCTACCTAGGCAGGAAGGACTCCTGAAACCCATTGATTAAAGTGCCTGGCATCTATTAATAGAAACACAGATGGAGACAGAAGTTTTAATTCAATTAATCCTCAAGACCTAAGGAAGTATCTTGTATTGATTCTCCTGACTGACACTTTAGGTTTTCACGAATGAAAACAAAAATGTGTCTTTCTTCTCTATTGCTGGATTCTTTCATGATTACCATTTGATGAATGCTTGTTGTGTGTTAGTTAGGTGAGTCACAATAATCTAATAGTAGCAGGGAATATTTTAATAACAATACTTGTATATAATAACTGTTATAGGTAATATGTTTCTAATCTTATAGCTAATATTTTCCTCATTTGGCATGTACGAAGAATGGAAAACATAACCATGAATTAATTTTAGTATTTAGTACATTTGTAGATATATAATAGCAAAGCACAATCTAAGACTATTTGACTACTTCATGAGGATGCCCTTAGGCAGTGAAAATTCTTAATACTCATTCAATTATGTCATATAAAGTCAGTGGCATGATTGTAGGGCCTTTGATCACATTATCACTCTGAAACACAGTGGTGTTGAAAAGATAGAGCAAGCAAGTGGTGCACATAATCCTTGCAATTAAAGTAAATTAGTGAGTCATGGCAATTTCCCTTGAATATTTTTGTAAGACTATACCATACATCCAGTAAAAGTATTTCAGTTTTCAAAATTTAAAGGAAGAAACTCTTCAGTTCAGTGGCTCAAAACCTAATAGAGTGTGATATTTCCTTAAAGATCCACCCACTAACCTCCTAAAAGGATTTGTTTCTAGATTGCATGGTCCTATGAACATGTAAGTTAGGGGAGAATTGATCTCATAGTAAGGGCCATGGACGATGTTCTAGAAGTGTAATCCTGCTGACATTCATGGGTAGGAAAGATAGCTAAAGGAATGGTGAAGGCAGAAGAGACAGGTTCTAATGAGTTATCCCCCCAGAAAAGGAAAGTACCAAATATCTAATGTAAAAAGCTGCCAATGTGAAACTAAAGACAGTTCTGGGCCTGAACACTAAATACCTGTGGGCCAGGTAGGTAACTGATTGAATGGTTAATGCTAAATGCAAAAAGAAGCCTTTGAAGTTGTATGAGTTTGGAGGGACAGGATCCAATTTCCATTTCAATGCTCTAGTTAAGTTGGCCCAGGAAAGATTGAAGGAGGTCAATCATAACTAGTTTGCTGGCACACACAGTAATTATAAAGAAATAAAATATATCAATCACACAGTAAAATAACAACAAAAAATTTAAATGGAACAGAATTTACACAGCTATAGTGAAACCATTAGAAATGTTGTGAAGATACAACCACACCAACATACAGACCGTTTTTATCACTCCCAAATACTCCTTATACTCTTCAAAGTCAGAACTGACTTAAGACATGAGCCTTCCACTATCATCCAGTACAGATTAGTCTTATCTATTCTAGAATTTTGTGCATAAAAGTATACTTTATGTAATCATTTACATCATTCCTGTGATCAGAATAATAGTGTTGAACAGCATTCATCTTCTTCCCTATATTTTCTTTTGTCCTCAAGAGTTAATTGGAGTTACATACTATTTAAAAAAAAATCACTCACCTGTTGAGGGGGATTAGACCTATATCTGTTTTCAGTATAGGTCTACTGTGTCTAGGCTTCTATGACTATAATCTGTATAATGGACATACGTTTTGCATGTTTAAGGATATTTTAAATGGTATATGGTATATAGTGAGTTCTGTTTTACTATATGTACAAATGATAAGAAATAGCTGTTTTCATATTTTAATTGTTTTTATTGGTTCTAGCTTTTAATGAACATTCTACTTTCCCAACATGCTCTCTAAAATTAGTATTGTCTGTCTTTGAAAACTCTGGCCATTCCACTACATATATATATATATATAAATCAATATATATAAATCAATTATATATAATTATATAATATATAAGAATATATAATAATACATAATTATATAATATGTATTTATATGTAATGATATATAATTTATTTATATATTTAATAGTAAGTTTTTTAAACATCCATTTCTGTTATGTCTAAGGACAGACAGTTTTAAGACAGTTTAAGACAGTTTTACCTATATTAACTGGCTATCTATTTATCTATCCATCACTTTCATTCATGCTGCTTACCACATATGTTGATTCAATTTCTGCCTTATTTCTACTGCTACATAAGAACTTGTCATGGGGTTCATTTTGTTTAGCATCATCTTATATGGTCATATGTTCATAGCTTTTGATCTTTTCTGTTTGCCCCAAGATAGGGACGCAAGAGGTTTTATATTTCTTGCTGTAGTTTTTAATGTACTTATAATGTACTATGTGAATTTTTTTGTTTCTTTTGCATGTTCTTCCCCCATGGTGTAACCCCTGTTTTCACTGTATTTGATTCCTGTGCCCTGCATCTTCTATATACATTTTCCTAATTTGGGAAGGGAAAGGGAAATAATGAAATGCTGAAAAAAGGATACAAGTCATAACAATGAGATGTACAAGACACTGTTAAAAATGAACTTTACAACCTTGGGGTGGGGGGAGAGGCAGGAGTTGGAGAGGTGGGGAGGGAAGGGATGGTAGGGGAAAAACAAAGGAGGGGGTAACAATGCTCAATAGGAAATGTACTCATTACCTTACTCATGTAACTGTAACCCACTCTCTACAGTATCTTTACAATAAAAAATATATATTTAATTATAAAAAGAACTCATCATTAGATACATGGATTGCAAATATTTTTCTCCAGTCTAGCCAATGACATAATTTTCATGAAGATATATTTTGTGTGTGTGTGTGTCAGTACTGGACCTTGACCTTGGGACCTTTATCTCTTGCTTGGCTATCTTGCCTAAGGCTGCCACTCTACCACTTGCACTATGCTTCCACATCTTTTTGTTTTTTCTAGTTAATTCAGATATCTTTGCTTGGATTGGCTTTAAGCCATGATCCTCATATCTCAACTTCCTCAGTAGTTAGGATTACAGGTGTGAGACAGGTACCTGGCTTCATGCAGTTCTATTTTTAAAAAACAGTTTTGGATTAGGATATAATCTGGATTACCAATATTTCCATTTTGATTTAAGGACATTGGTGCTAATTTCAAATGCCCATAAACCTTTTTCTCTATTTTCTTTCTTTTTTTTTTATTTTTTTATTTTTTGGGTCCGGTCGTGGGGCCTGAACTCTGGGCCTGGGCGCTGTCCCTCAGCTCTTCAGCTCAAGGCTAGCACTCTTACCACTTGAGCCACAGTGCCACTTCCAGCTTTTTTCTTTTTGCTTATGTGGTGCTGAGGAATCGAACTCAGGGCCTCATGCATGCACGGCAAGCGCTCTACCACTGAGCCACCTTCCCAGCCCCTTTCTCTATTTTCTTTTAGGTAAGTTTTTAATTCTACCATGCTGGGGACAGGGGTGGGAAGGGCGGTGGCATGTGTACATGCCATTCCTGGGACTTGAACTCAAGGTCTGGGTGCTGTCCCTGTACTTTTTTGCTATGGCTAGTGCTTTACCACTTGAGCCACAGCTGCACTTCCAGCTTTTCTGGTGGTTATTCAGAGACAAGAATCTCAGGGACTGGGGACTGGGAAGGTGATTCAGTTGTAGAGCGCTTGCTTTGCATGCCTGAGACCCTGGGTTCGATTCCTCAGCACCACATAAACAGAAAAAAAAACGGAAGTGGCGCTGTGGCACGAGTGGTAGAGCACTAGCCTTGAGCTGAAGAGCTGAGGGACAGCGCCCAGGCCCAGAGTACGACCGGACCTCCCCCCCCAAAAAAAAGAATCTCATAGACTTTCTTGCCTCAACTGTAATTATACCTTTTAAGTTTACAATTGTTAACTTTCATTTAGTTTTGTGGCAAATGTAAAATAAATGATTAGAATATTTTTCCTATATAAATATTCAATTTTTGAAAATTATTTGTTGGCAATAAAGTATTTTAATCATTTAATTAAAACGACATTTTTGTCAAAGGTTATTTGACCCAAAGAGTATAGGTCTATTACATTTGGCTAGTTTTTAAATTGACATATGATATTTATATTTACTGATGAGGTTAGTGCTGTAATTCAGTATTTGACTACAATGAAAAAAGATCAAATCAAGGTCATTTGTATCTTTATTCCCTTATTTCTATGTATTTGAAACTATTCAAGCTATGCTCTACTTATTTCAAAATCTATAGTTACTTATTATAGACTACAGACATTCTATTTCAAAACTTAATTCTTAAATATCCATCTATGTAACTATCCTATGTTTAAAGCATATTATCTTAATTACTATACTTAAGTATATGTTGTCCCAAACTATTTTTATTTCATCAAAATTTTTGTCTGTTTGAGGTTCTTATTCTAGAATAAATGTTACTTAAAAATGAATTTAGCGATACTGATTATATTTGTATCCAATTATAGTATAGACCATTTGGGGAAGGTATGACATTTTCATAAAACCAAGCCTTAAAATGCATGAACTTGGGAACGGATGAATCCTGTAGTGGTCAAGTCCTCTCATCTCAGTTACATGGGACATGAAGATTGACATGAGCCACTGTAAGCAAAAATAAGTCAATAAATAAGTTGGGTGTGATGGAAAAACCACTGTGATCCCAACTGTGTTTGAGACTATAAGTATGAAGATCATGATCTGAGGTCAACTCTGGGCAAAATTCAAGTTTTTCATGATAAAACGTTTCTTTCGTATGTTCTTCCCACTCTGGTATAATCCCCTGTTGCCATTGTATTTGAGTTTGGTACCCTGCATCTTGTGTATACATTTATCTAATTTGGGGAAGGAAAGGGGAATAACAAAATGCTGAAACAAGGGCATAGGACGACCCATTGCAACAATGATACTCACTTGACACTATGTTGGAAATGAACTTTACAACTTGTAAGTGGGGAGTGGAGGAGATGGGGGAGGAAAGGGATAGTAGGAGAAAAACAAAGGAGGGGGTAACTATGTTCGACAAGAAATGAACTCATTACTCATGTAACTGTATAGCATCTTTATAACAAAATAAAATTAAAATACAAAACCAATCGAAACAAAAGAGGGCTTTAATAAGAGTGCACCCCAATTTTATTTTATTGTATTTTTTATCTTTATTGTAAAGGTGATGAACAGGGGATTACATAAGTAATATAATGAATACACTTCTTTTTAAAATTGTTACCTCTTTCCCCCCCCTCCCAAGTTGCAAAGTTAATTTCCAACATAGTGTCAAGAGAGCATCAATGGTGCATTAGTTCAACCTTTGTCCTGCTAGTTCTGTGATTCCCTTTCCCTTCCACTTATTCGATAAATTTATATACAAGACAAAGGCTACAGAAAACTAAAACAGAAAAAAATAAAAATAACTGCATATAAGACATTATAAAAACTTCTTGTGTCCAATTCTTCAAGTTTGCATTGATGCATTTCAATTTTAATCTCTACAGCTTACTTTTCATAGTTATGGTTGCATTCCAATGAAGAAAACTTGTTATTAGTATTTTATATGTTTATAATCTCAATTTAAAAATAAAATATAATTTTAAATCATAGCAAAGGATGCACTCTTAGGTGATAGGGTGTCTCTTTAATAAGTACATGATCCCAAAATTCAAACTTCAATACTTCCAGACAAGTAAACAAAATGATGAATGTGAATGTATATGTGTGATTATTTTATTTACTCTCAGAAATACATTAACTTTAAATTAATTTGACTTGCCTCCAGCTTGTCAGTAGTTCATGTAATTCAGTATTATGAATGTTACAATTTAATAGAAAATAATTTAATATAATAAGCCACACATTTATTACACAATTGTTTTTAGTTTTGACAAAACCATACAGTCATATAATGATTATCAATAGCAAACACATAATCATTTCTTTTTTTATAAGTTTTTTTATTGTGAAAATATTGTACAGGGGATTACAGTTACATGAGCCAGGTAATGAGTACATTTCTTATCAAGCATTGTTGCCTTCCAATAGTTCCCTTACATATTGGGTGAGGACTGCTTTCTCTACTCATCAAATCTAGAAACGTGTGATCTGATTTTCAAATTCACAAGTTTATCTTTTCTGATAGAATGATGTTAGTTCATTGTATATGTGTTTCTTGTAGGATGGGTGTGTTTCTCAGGGTGCATTGGGATTTTGGCTCCTCTTATTCTTTCTTTGATTTTTTTAGCTACTATAAGGTGAGCAAGTTACTCACCATACACTCTCTACTTCTCTGATCCCAGACCGAAAGAAACGGGGTAAATAGATTATGGACTAGAGCATCTCAAATTATGAATTAAAATGCCTTGCTTCTTCTAAGGAGATTATGTGGTTCTAAGGAGATATATTGTTATAATAATGGAAAACAGACACAATCTTGGCCATCACTGTCTGTTATAACCAATAACAGTATCAGTTGACTTGAAGGCATTGTCCCATTAATCCTTCAATATGAGGCAAGTTCTACAATTATCTCCATCCACAGAAGGAGAAACTTATTCTTTAAAAGATGAAAAGCAAATTATCTATGATGCTCCAGAATTCAGGTTCCAAATTATTAATCTTCATTGCTTTAGAAATATGGTAAAAGTGATCATACATTTTTGTTTTTAGTTTTTACTTTCTCATTACCCAGCATTCACATGTGTTTCTTTTGATGTTCCAACATAGATAATCCTGACTCTGAATATTCTTAGGACCTCAAGGGGAAGAGATTTCTTGAAATAATTGCTAAGGCATATTTTAAAAAAAACATTTCCTGGGCTGGGAAGGTGGCTCAGCGGTAGAGCGCTTGCCTTGCATGCATGAGGCCTTGGGTTCGATTCCTCAGCACCACATAAGCAAAAAGAAAAAAAGCTGGAAGTGGTGCTGTGGCACAAGTGGTAGAGCGCTAGCTTTGATCTGAAGAACTGAGGGACAGCATCCAGGCCCAGAGTTCAGGCCCCACAACTGGACCAAAAAATATTTCCTTTCATATACTTATCTTTCAACAATTATCTGTACCACTTGAAGTCATCACTACAATGTGGCTATTTTAACATTAAAGTTTACCAAAACCCTATTTATTGTGGCAGAGTTTTCTACAAGTTCAAATTGAAACAGTTAACTCAAAACACTCAATAAGCTGCTACTACAAAAAGAAATGTTAGCATGCACAACTGCATTCTGCTGTGTTCTATTTCTTGTCTCACTGGTTTTGTTCTGTAACTCTTTTTCTTGTAGAATAAATCTCTGCTTACGATAACTTGCCAGCATTAATTTTTGCCATAAAATATATTTATTTCCCAAGTGATGTTTCTCCTCCTGGAACTCTGACCTATGAGACCCTGCTGAGCTCATTATTATTGGCAGTAGCAGACATCCAATACTCATCTGAATGCTGTGACAGACACTTCTCTTTTTGCTTGACATCACACATTTCACTTTCTGACATCTATGATTTTGTGACAATTTCTGTGGCTACCTTAAGACTACATTTTATTCCCATCAATAGCATCAGTGTAAACCATACAAGAATGCCTCTCCCTCTAACATTAGTGAACTAATGAGACTCTCTGTTAAATACATTTTGGTTGGTAATACTTGGGGAAACCATATTAATTTCACATAACTTCTGCTATGAAATCGACAGCATTCTACTATTTTTTTCCAAGAGGTCTGTTTATAAATTCTATTGTACACATCTCCTCAATTTAGATTTATTTATTTACTTCTTTCTTCACCAACTGCTTATTGATCATTTGTTTCATCATTACAGATCATGAATAGTACAAAATAAAATAATTGGGATGAGAACAGCATTTGATGTTAATTGCTCTAAAAACCTTTGTTAAAACTACAAGTGAGTGAATTATAAAATAATGTGATAATGATTGCTATGCCTTTCTGAGAGTTTGCCTAGGTTTCTCATAGGAAAGCCCCAACATTCCAAAAGCTAAGGTATACTGGTTTCTTATGCTGGTAAGAAGCACAAGCAGAATAAGAAAATGATCCACTTGTAGAATCAGCAAAACAGAACAGAGAAAATGGAAACAGTTGGAAACTGCCTCATCATGCTAATCAGAGCAGAGTTGTCAGTGGTAGAGAAAGTACAATAATAATATCTACGGTTTATGACAATACAAGTATTAACTAAAAAGTGGTAAGTGAAAGAAGGCTGGCATAGAAATGTAAATACCACATGATTTCATTTGTATATGCAATTTTGAAGAGTCAAACTCAGATGAAAAGAGCATAAACTAAATTTTTATGAGATCTGAGGAAATGTTGGCCAAAGTTGGTTCATTAGTTAGTTAGACAGGAAGAACAGAGGTAAAAGATTTATTTAACACTTGGGGACTATGTTTAATAACTACATATCACATACTTGACAATTTCTAAGACATAGCAAATTCTAAGTGTTCTCAACCACAAAATATGGGACATAATGAATATGTTAATTATCTTGATTTAACTTTTCCACAAAGCACATATATATCAATATGTCATGTTATACCTAGCATTATACCTACCTACCTACATAACAACTTCTATTTGTCAACTAAAAATAAAAATAAAAGCATGAAAATAGTGCATAACTGATTCATATAAGAGCATCAAGTGCAGTGTCCTGTCTAGTTTGACAGGAACCTTATAGCCTTCTTTCCTCTTTTGTATTGTTACAGAGAAAATGAATTATGAGAAAAATGTATAGACTAGAAAGTTTAAGATGTAACTAGAATTGAATAAATACACACAAAATATACTTGATTAGTATCCAATAAGATGGAAGCCAGTAACTCACATTTAAAGCACTTGAGCTCTACTTTATTGACAATTCCTTTCACTGCAGAGCCTGAGCATAGCAATCATGCTGGGAAACAGGGCCAATTCCCTATGTGTTGTTGAAAATGCCCACTCCACTATTTATAACACTTTCTGTGGTAGAATTTATCTCTTAACCCACAGCATCTAGCTGCTGATCCCAACAATGTGCTGAATCAGTGCTGATAACTGATTTCAGTAACTTTTTATTTGCACACTTCCAAACCATCATCTCAGTTCTCATTTTGTCTGGTTTCTCTGCAACTATTTTTTTTTCTTTTTATGGTAGTCCTGAAACTTAAACTCAGGGCCTGAGAACTCAGGGCTTGGGTGATATCCATGAGCTTTTTTTTTCCCTTTCTTTCTTTTTTACAAGCCCTCTACCACTTGAGCCACAACTCCACTTCAGTTTGGGTTTTTTTTTTGTTTTTGGTAGTTTATTGGAGATAAGAATCTGGTGAAGCATTCTATATTTTTTGCCTCCATCAGAAAGAATGACGTTGCCCATTTGTTAGGAAATGGAAAGACTTGGAAAAAATTATATTAAGGGAAGTAAGCCAGGCCCAAAGAAACATAGGTCCCATGGTTTCCCTTATTTGCAATAACTAGTATAAGTCTAGGACAAGCAGAAAAGGTCAAAAGCAAAAGCTATGTACATATGACCATAGAAGATGATGTTAAGTGAAATGAACCCCAAAATAGGGACACAAGTGGTTTTTTTCTTTCTTGCTATTGTTTTTAACATATTTAAAATGTACTATGTTGTACTATGATTTTTGTTTCTCTTGTATGGTCCTCCCCCACAGTATAACTCCTGTTTCCACAGTATTTGGTGCCCTGCATCTTGTATATACATTTTCCTAATTCGGGGAGGAGAAGGGAAATAACAAAATGTTGAAATAAGGATATAGGTTGACCCATTGCAACAATGAGATGTACAAGACACTATGTTGAAAACAAACTTTACAACTTGGGAGAAGGGGAGAGGGGAGTTGGAGAGGTGGGGAGGGAAGAGATGGGAGGGGAAAAACAAAGAGGAGGTAACAATGCTGCTTGATAGGAAATGTACTCATCATCTTACTCATGGAACTGTCACCCCTCTGTACAGTATTTTTGCTGTAAAAACATATTTAAAAAAGAAGAATCTCCTGGACTATTCCCATTTGGGCTGGCTTTGAACTGTGATCCTCAAATCTTAGACTGCTGAGTAGCTAAGAGACCTCATTGACCATTTCTTGTTTCTTACAGTGTTCATTTCCCTTGGCTTCTATAGCTCAAATCAATATGCATTACATGAATATTGGTTGCTTAAAATTTGAATCTCTGTCTTTTTGGTAAAGCCTCACTTTTGTGGTACTTTCCTGACATTTTTGAGAACTGAAAATTCCCAGACCATTATTTAATACCATATATGTAGTGACAAGAACATGTCCAGAACTCGAGGGGAAAAGGGTGCAAAAAGTTCAGCAGTGGAGCTCACTGGACACAGATTAAAGTGAACTAGACAACTCATGGGTGGAGACGGGAGAGAGAGACTGGGAGACAGTGAAAGGAAAAGATTGAAAGGAAATGTGTTCACTATCTGACTCCTGTAATTGTAATTCTCTGTACATCACCTGAGATCTTTGCTTTCTATGTGAGCACCTCAATTTTTATAAAAAATGAATTAAAGTTTGAGATCAAGACATAACCACAAAACACATTTCCAATGCCAAGTTTTACTAAAGATAAAAAATCCCCTAACAACCACAAAATAAAAGCAAGGCAAAAAAACAAAGAAGATAAATGACCAGCCCATGGCTGTATTCATTACTGGTTTATTCTTCTTCTTGGGTTCATTGGTTTCTTCCCAATACCTTTCTGCTCACTCCTGAGGCATCAGTAGCTGCCCTTGAGTATGAGAACATCTTTCCTTCTAATGAGCTCAAATTTATCTCTCTCACTCCATCTTGCTCCACTGGTCCCTAAAACTGTAGAGACATAAAGAATGAGGTTAATCTCTCTTTGAGAAGATTGCTATGTTTAATTTTGTGTAGAGTCTTTGGAAAGCTTTCTCCAGGATGCGGATTTCCTTAATTTGTTCAAATTAGTCCTTGTGTACTGTCACCTTCTCAGCCACTGTCACTATTCTTGGCAGTCATATTGCAGTTTATTTTTCCAGTCATAGCAAGATATACATATGACATTTACGTTTCACCCTCGTCAGCTTAGTTGTCGTCTGCTCAGTTCTCACAAACAGTGAAATGTCTGCAGTTGATGTGAATCATAGTCTTAGAGGGAATCTTGGCTGGGTGCATGTAGTCTGGTGAGTACAGTGCCAACACAACTGTCTCTAAGCAGAATTGGGAATGCGGTTTTGGTAAATATCAGTTTCTTGGACCATACCAGAAAACTTAACAACTTGTGGGACTTGGGGATGTCACTTTAAACCCTTTGAACCTCTGAACATGTGTTAAAAACAGACATGGTATTACAGCATAGTAACAAAAATGACTTGTATTAAGTGGTCTTCAGGAATTTAGCAAACTGGTATATTGGAAAGAGCAATGAAGATTTTAACTCTGAAGATCCCATCCATCCATCCATCCATCCATCCATCCATCCATCCATCCATCCATCCATCCACTGATTACATTCATCCACATATACATGCATTCACAAGTGCAAATTTATATACATCTGTGAACTTGGACCAATAACACATGTGATTAGTTTCCGTTTCACTTCTGAAAAAAAATAGATATGTGGCAATGGAAAGTGGAAAGTAAATATGCTATGAGAGTTTTATGATATTTAAGTTTATACCTGAACCAAGAGAACATCTCCCTTCAGTTCTATATAGTCCACATACCTATTCTACTATGGTGTTTTGAAAGTCAGCAATTCTTATCTGATGTAGAACTAAGGCCCTATTTCTCAGGAAGTCCTCATTCTATTCACAACTATTCTGCTCATTTATAGCTTAATTAGGCTTTGATTGGGACTAACAGAATCATATTCTGTAGCATTTCCACAAGCTCAGAATGAGATTCTTGTGTGCTGCTGTCATAAAAAGCCAATGACCAAGATTTTTCAACATGATCTCTTTTAGTAATGGGCTGTTTCTAACTTTATCTCCAACACTGGCACTCAGCCTACTAGCTGGTTTGAAGAGCAAATGAGAACACCAAAGACCATGATTGATTTTTTTTCTTAAAACCTGAACCTGAGGGTTATCAACCCAGCCAGTAGCAAATAGACCAACAGTAAATGTCTTTCTTCAATTTGATATCAAGATGACCTAACTTATGGCAGACTAAGTCAACTGGAAGAGGGTATTTTTATACTTTTTTTTAACAATCTAAAGCACCTTAAATTAGCTGCAGTGTGGTGGAATGGTCCATGAATTATTTACAAGAAAGCAAATGTTTCTCACTCATCTGCCTCTTCAGCTGTGACCTGTCATGTTCCTTTTTAGATAAAGTCAAAGGCTACGTACATTCAGCAATTTTTAGAATATGCCCCAGGAATTGTCCCCTGTTCCCTCCTGCCTGAGAAAATTGACCAGATTATCTTAAAGGCTAGACAAATATGGCCCCTCTCATTTCAGTAGCTTCTGAACAATATGCTTCTTAGAGCGAAAATCAATAAATGAACAATTAAAGAAAAACTGATGCAGAATAGACATGCGATCCTCAATTGCCACAATTGAATCACAATTGAAGACATGCAATCCACTGTAAACTAATGTACTTGGGAGAGTGAAAGCTGATTTCCATGTTGCTTTCTGGCTTTTGTGACCTTAACCTCACATCTCAGCACTTTTTATTCCTATTGAAAATATAATGGAGGCAAAATGATGGAAGTTATTCAATAGTTTAACAGGCCCAGGTATTTTGCCAACTGCATTAAAACAAGTGACCCACTATGATTCTTTAATCTAATCTATAATGCAAGCATTTAGTGGTCATTCATTTTGTAAATGAGCAAGATGAGATAGAGAAAATTTTCCTTAGACAGCAAGACTATGAGTCTAGGCATCTTGGTTTAAATATTTTAATGACCTTTTTAGATTTTTTTTTTAGTTGAGAACTTGTTACTTACCACAGATATTTCTCTAAGTACTTTGCCCATCTTATTCTACTGCACAATTAACAACTCTGACCCATGGATATTAGTATCTCTATTTTATAGGTAAGAATACATATTTTGATCTACCTAATTGAAGATGATAAAACCACTTTGGTACTTTTTATGGTCCTTTACTGAAAATACCTACATTCCATTGTAGGAAAACATGCCTTTTTTTGCCTTGACCCAAGGCTTAATCCTTTTTAAAGTTAATGACACTGTCAGCATAGGCGTGGGTGCCATGTTTTCTGAAGTTTGGAAACATAGTAATAATAATATCTACTTCATATGTCTAAAGCACTTGGAACAAATCTTTGGTTTTGTCACTCTTGTTGTTTTTACCTCTTTCTGTGTCAACACAGATTATGCTAAAAATTGCATTTTTCTAAAGCCCTTCCCTCATTTCACCTGTGATTATTGAAACTCATTACGTTCTTGAGAGCAAATACTGGGAATATTGGCCGCATCATTCACTTGACCTTTATTATATTCCCCAGGTGCTCCTGGAATAAGACTTCTCAAGGTGGCCTTGTTATCTGCTTCTCTTCATTCCCACACTTCCTTCCTGAGTGTCCACTTGTCACACTGAAGCTGACAAGTACTGACAGGCTGGTAGGCTGCCCCAGGGAATCACCAGCCAGCTGGGCTCTGCCATTAACAATCACAGTGTGAGTGCTGTGCATTGTCTCCTGCCTGCTGGTTACAAGTCAGTCAGGTCTTTGCCTCACAGCCAGTCAATCCCTGGGGTCTGCAATCTGACACAACAGAACGCCTATCTCTTGCCACAACCCAATCGAGCCAAAGGCCCTAAATATCAAATTAGGATTCCTTAGGCCTACCGCAATATAACTGATTTTTTCTCTCTGCTCTCTCTAGGGCATTCACCTGCCTGTCACATTCATCTGCATAATATTCTTTCACTTAAGTGTCAGGAAGATTCTTAGGGGACAGGTGAATCAGTCCAAGAGTGAAGAGTTTGAATCTTTGGTGTGACAACAGTCAAGAGTGAATTCTCATTTACCCAATGGAGTAGCAGGTTTTACTGTTAAAAAGAAATCATGAGATAGCCTGTTTAATACAGAACACACGGATCATTATGGCACAAGTAGCAGGAAATGTTAAATTATATGTTTAAATTGAGAAGAGTCCAGTCTCTTTCCCAGAGTAGTTAGACATTTTTTGTTTTTGCGGTATCACCTTACTCATGCTGTGAAATTATTGTGTTTTATTTCTAGCTGCACCTCACACGAAAAATGTTTAAAGTTTGCATGCCCATCCTGACCTTCATCCCTACTGCTACCATTCACAACCTTGCAACTGTGGGTTAGGCACATTTGTCTTTTCATTGTTTGAAATATGGAGAGCTCATACCATTTTCTGGTGTTGGTTTGAGACTGAAAGGGAGATGCAGTTTCAATAAATTTTGATAATGCCATATGGTCACATGACTCCCATCAGTGGAGCTTTGCCTGATCCTACAATAATTCATGTTCTGTACCTGCTCTTCCTGGCTTTTCTATTTATATATTTTATAGAAACATGTATTATTCAATGAAAGAATCTTATTGCTTTACTTATGAGTTTATTTTGTTTTATTCTCCTTTTAGTCTCTCTTCCCTTTTTATTCCTCCTCTTCCACCTCATCCTCTTCTCTCTACCTCCTCCTCTCCTTTCTTTTCCTCTCGTCCTTCTCTTCACCCTCATCTTTTTTCTTCCCCTCTCCCTCCCTCTTCCTCCTTTTTCTCCTTCTCCCTCCTCCTCCTTCTCCTCCTCCTCTTCTCCCTTCTCTTTCTTCTCCTCTCACTCTTCCTCTCTCCCTCCCACCCTCCTCCTCCTGTCCCTCCCTTTCTTCTTCCTCTTCTTCCTTTTCTCTTTCTCTCCTCCTCCTCTTCTCCTTTCTCCTCCTCCTCTTACTCATTTTCTTCCTCTTCTTCCTATTCAGAGCTGCACCCGACACTAATTAGCAGTAAATACAAATTTTGAAGAGTTAAAAACCTTTTATTTACTGTGGTCACTGTATAGCAGATTGTCATGAGCTGGTGTCTTAGAACAACACAAATTTGCTCTCCTGAGAGTTTTCCAAACCTAAAGCTAAAATCAATAATACTAAGCCACACTCAAGGCACAGGCAGAGCTGAACCTCCTCTGAGCCTCTAGAGACCATGGCCCTATCATTCTCATTCCTATCTGTATGATGATATTGCCTTGTTTATTGGTGGTGTCTCATCTCTCTTTCTTTCTCCCTCTTAGGGGACAATTACATAATCCAGTATAATCACACCATTACTGGATCCTTAACATAATAATTTCCAATTTTTTATCTAAAAAAGCAGGTTATCTAAAAGTTGGCAGGTTATAGGCACTAGTATCTAGGCATATTTTGGAGGAGAACATATTCAGATAACAAGAATATTAACTTTTAGCAGCTCTTATTTCTACTTTTTCCTTGGTAAGATACAGTAAAATACAGTCATCTCTTTTCTCTCCTACTTTGTTTCTTCTTCCGTGTGCTCCTCTTTACCTCTTTGACTTCCTTTCTTTACTTGCTTGATTCTTAGAGGAATTTCAAGGATTTAAATAAACAATCTAAAACCCTATTTACTCTTGGTACTTTTCCCATATACTGTCTAATGAAATGTACAATACATTCAAAGTAAATATTAAATATTGAGAGCAATAGTTGGATCGCCTTTGGACTACTGAATGTTAGGAGAAATATGTGTATCTTTTTTATTTCTTTTTCTTTTAGGGCTATAATTATCATTAGTTTTCAGCTTTAACAGGCCTACTCTTAACAATGCTCATGAATCCATAAGTAATTATCAAGGACAATCTGTGTTTTGGTGAAGAGGGCCAAAATAATTATAACAGTAATCTAAGATGCCAATTGCTAAGTAATTATTCAGCTACCACCTAATAATTAACCTGTTTTACCTGTGTGATCAACTGGCTAAGTTTTCAATTAAGTTACTTAATGTCCTTGAAACCTAGAGAAAAATACAAAAAAAATCAACCCTAGAGTCTTTATTAATATTTAATTGATTAATCATATTAAATTTGACTCATAGGACTTCAGAGTAATTTGGATGATAGGTATTTCAAGTGATTTCAGTTAATTTAGCACATTTTTAACCTTGAGTGTACAACACAGGAGAGGAATAAGCACCATTATAAGTGGCATTATGGCAGATTAAGCCATATTTTACATTCAGAATCCTGAATTATTTTCCTCTATAGGAAGCATAGCTTGTCTACAAAGAAGATGAGTATTGACCAAAAGTCTATGTGTCCTTGCTAGGATTTCTACAAGGCTGTACAACTTGATGGCAGGTAACTAAGACTAAAAGTTTCTGAAAGCCAGGTTGACATAATTAATGAGAAAAACTTGAATCTGTCCATCCTCTGCTTCTATCCTGGGCTCCCACCCGTTCTTTCACCTTAAGAAAACAGAAAAATGAAGTCATTATTGCAGAGGTCTCCTATTTTGCAGTTACCCTTTTGTAAGAAGCACTTTTCCCAAATAAAGCAATTTTTTTAAAAATTAAAAAAAACTCTTAAATGAAAATACTAGTCAACATTATTATAGTTCTTTCCCCTGTTCATCTTTGTTTGTGGGGAGACAGAACTGCAGCGAACAAATACAAAGAAGGTTCTTTCCTTGCCAAAATATTGGGAGATAAGAACCCGCTCATTGATTAATCGAGTGGACTCATTTCATAATATGGAATGGATTTCCTTTGGAACAGTAGACAATGAGAATGTACAGTATTAAACTTCAGGCTTTCATTGAATGCAGAAGAAATAAAGGCTTGAGATTTGCAGAGACAGAATTCTGTGAAAGACAGAGCAACTATCTCTTTCTTTGTTTGGACTATTACCGTGGATCAAAGGGATGAGAGAAAATGAACTATTCAGATGACAAGAGCTTTCTGAGGAACCGGTGAATTTCTAAGGAACATGACCCAGCAATTTAGGTTAATTTTGCTCTTAATATAAATAATTTTTTCACTTACTTTCTCTTACTCATTCACCTATGGGTTTTTTGTGTAATAGTACCAAGTATTAAGAAATGAAATAAATAATATAAGTAATAGAATTTATAAAAGTAGAGCTAACTATCTCCAGACCTAAGAAGCTAAACCAAGAAAGATGGTTATGTGCATATTGCATCATCTCTCTGCATCTGTCTTCCAAGAACAGGTTCTGCAGCAGTGATGATTAGCTTCAAATTCCCGTCCTGCTCCTTACCTATTGTGTGACCTTATATAAATTGTTCAGACTTGTAGTTTTCTCATTTTAAAAACGCA
This sequence comes from Dipodomys ordii, assembly GCF_000151885.1. Taxonomy (NCBI): domain Eukaryota; kingdom Metazoa; phylum Chordata; class Mammalia; order Rodentia; family Heteromyidae; genus Dipodomys; species Dipodomys ordii. The sequence goes on from NW_012267341.1 coordinate 5,070,391, forward strand.
TTTCATAAGTTACAGTGAAGAGTAAATCAATTAAGGATTCATCGAAAACTAAATGCATGAAATACAGTTAAGGAATGTCTCTGAATTAATCCTAGTATGTATTGGTAGTTATTGCTATTATTATTTTTATTATTCAAATAATGCTAAACTCCATGAGTGGTAGTATATCTGAAATATTGACCCAGATATTTATCATAGACTAAGGGCTTAATCTATGGTATGGACTGTATTTTTTGACAAATAGGATCATTTGTTCTTTCCCTTTGTTGACATCTTTCTTCTGGCTTTATCCTGTCAGGAAAGGAAGTCAATTCCAGAGAGAATACCAACCATTCTGGAGGAGAAGAGGGAGAAAATATAGGCAAGCATCCAATGTTGATCCCATAACATTAAGAAGAGTGAGGGAAGGTATGAGTGAGTAGAGGAGAGAATGAATGAGAACGTTGAAAGGGATGACATTAATCAAGATATATTGCATTCATAAACTGCTTTGGGAAATGGCTACTCTATGTATATGACTTAAAGATAATAATGGAAAGAAAAAGGAAGCATGTGCACAGTTATATCGCTTTTTTAAAGTATTTTCTCCTTTTGTGAGACTCTCTTCTTTTATAAACTTTTTTATTACCTTTAGTTGTACAAAGGAGTTGCCATTTAATGAAGAAATTTATGAATAAAATTTATCTTGGTCAACGTTACTCTTGTCTTCTAGTAAGTTTTCTAGGGAACATCAATTTAGAGCAATAATCTAGAGCCACCTAATATTTCTGAGACCAGAAGACCACATATTCTATCTAGCATATCTACGTTTTAACTTGAAATTGAATAAAGTGAAGACTCAAACAAAGAGTCCCATTTTCTCTGCCTAACAGCTATAACTTAGGGTTTATACTAAAGTTCCTATTGTCCTACTCCAAGAATTACTTGTGAACTGTAAAAACATGCTGAAAGGAAAAGAAAAACATAGGTAATTCTCTGTGTTTGCTAGAATCCAGCAAGTGTGATGACTTTTCTGGCCCACAGGAGCATTCTGAAAATAAGCACAAAAAGGCAGTAGATACCCAGAAGAAACTCCTGGAAGAATAAAAGGATGAAAATAAATAATGCTTGAGTCAGTCTTGGAAAATCTAAGTTCAGAGGGTGGGAAAATACAATAATATAGAAACAAGAAAAGCACATTCAAACTGTGACTGTGCAATAATTTCTTCCTTTATTCCATGTTGGTCTTGGAAAACTTATTGTTATTCTATTTTTACATCAAATTGGAAAGAAGAACATGAAAAGACGTTCCAGGAAGGAAGTCATACTGAACTACATAAATGCTACTGTGTTATAAAGATGCCTTGGGAAATGATTTGTACACAGCCCCATCTTAAGGCGATTAGAGGTTAACACTGAGTACTGATGGGGTAAGAACAGTTCTAGGTGGGATGTATTAAGAAAATACAACATAATAAGATAACATACCCACTCTACAAGTTAGGCAAAGGGTTTTTAAAATAATCTGTTGAAGCTGAAACTTAATGACAAAGGAGGAAAAGATAATCTCTAGTCTCCTGTTGATTAACTTGAAAGACAATTTTACACATTTAGGTATAACATAAACATAATGTTTGGTGTAGATCTTGTATGTATATAGACATCTACTTTTTGAAATTAGGCAATAGAATTGCACTTAATATCTCAATTAATTTTCTCAGCATTAACCAAAAACAAAACAAAAGCAAAATAAAACAAAAAAACAAATGAGGACCTTATTAATGGGCTAGTTGTAAACCACTGTAACACAAGATCTCTACAGTTTTCCCATAACTAACATTTTACAATTTCATAATTTATATTGAATACAATAATAATCATTTCTAGATGACTTTATGTTCTTGACCTCATATATGGTATATACATGTGCACACCTGAGGAAGCTCAGAGGAGGGTATGGAATCAGAGGGAAACAGAGGAAAAAATACAACAGAGGGGCCCACCAGCTTCACTGGACATTGATGAAAGTGAGCTAAGCAACTCAAGGTGCAGCAATGGGAGGGAGGGAAGGAGAGAGAAAGAGGGAACAGCTTACACTAAGCCAGAGGAAAGAAATGTACATATCACCTGATTTGGGAAAAAAAAAACACAGCTGTATCGTCAAAGTTTGTAAAGTCCATAAGCATTATAGACCATGATCATGACAGTGCACATGGTGAAGGTTAAAATGTATGTGTGTGTGTGACTTCTGGGAAGATGGCAGAGGAGAAGCTGGAGGCTAAACAAGCTCTCGGGTAGAAAGCAGTTTTCTTTTTCAGTGAACAGTCTTAGGCCAGAGAATTACACCAAATGTGCCATCACAGTACAGAGAGTTTGGCCAGAGAGGGAAACTCCAGGCAAGGAGACAGATCTGAGCATTTGCCAGCAGCAGTGGTTGTGGCTGCGGCAGCTGCTGCAGAGGCCATAACTGCCATACCTACAACACAGAGAGTCTGGGACAAAGGCGCCAGACACAGCGGGTGAGCAGATTCTACTCTCCAGTAATAACTGACTAGGAGCAGATATCTTCATCCTGCAGATCGCAGACCAGAGATGACCCAAGAACCAACACTCTGGCATGAGTAGAACCCTGACATCCTCACTCCTTCTCAGGAAGCAGACAGGGAAGGCCACCTCTCCCCACCTACACACTACCAGAGATCTCCATCTTTGATACTGACAAAGGCCTGGCTGAGCAGCTAGCTCCAACTCAGGCCTTGGAAGAAAACAAAAGAGTCATTTAGCAGGTCACAGGAACCTGCCCTGCCCTGCCAGGCTCAGCTCCATCCAGGAGAAAGCACCCAGACCAGGCAGAGAAAGCTCTGCCCCCGAAGGAGTGGCTTTCTTCACTGGGTAAACAGAACCAGAGGCTGCCCCTCCCAACAGAAGCCTAGACAATCAATTGAAATTCAGTAAATATAAACCCTGAGAATGGCTCCAGGCTGGGCTCTGTGAGTGTCTCAGATATAGCCCCTCAGGGAAAAGCTACTGTTTGCTGAAAGGCCTCAACTCTACCCAGAACCTAGCTTCATCACACCTTCTCCAAACTAGAGGAAACAGCCATCTCCCTCTTTTCTGATACTCAAAACAGATCTCCCTCCCACCGAACTAGCCTGGGAGGAGGATCACAAAATCCTGGATAAAGTAGAGCATTTTATCTGCCTGCCCAAACAAACTGACTTAAGAAACCAATCAAACCACAGGAAAACCAAACACCACAAGCAGACCAGAGACTCCACCAAGAGACTGGGAGATACAGAATCTTCCCATCCACCCTCTCAATTAAAAAAATGATTTCTATTAATCTTTTTTTTCTTCCTCTTATTTTTATTTTAGATGTGTATGTGGATGTGTCCTTTTTTAAAAAAAAATCTCTACTGACCTTTTGATCCTTTCTTTCTGTCTTTCTTTCTCATTCTTTTTATTTTTTCTTCTCTTTCATTCTTTTTTGTGTGACTTAATTGTTATTCTGCTCATCCTCAGATATACCTGTCATCGATTATTAGACCTTATCCTCCATTGTGTACACACGGAATCCAGAAATTTATTACTTAATTCAAAACCTCTTAGGCTTAAATTACTTAATAGTAGTAGTATTTCTTTATACCTATACAATATTTTAAATATCTATTTTTTAGTTTTTAATGTCTCCTTTCTATCCCTCCCCTCCTCTCATCCTATCCCCATTCTTCGTTCAATATTACTTCTTTAAACTTGTATAATTTTTAAGTGTTTCACTTTTTAAATTGAAATTTTTGTTTTTCCTTTTTTTTCTTGTCTCTTTTCTTTTTTTTTCTTCTCTCTCTGTCCAATCCATTTCCCTCTTTGAGATTAGGACTTGGTGAATTTCACTCTCCTTTTACCTTTCCACATCCCTCTAACCCTATTTTTCCCCATATTTCTCCCCAAACCTAATAATTTTTGGCTTGCCAAATTCTTCTTTGCTGTTCTTAGCCCATTAATACATAGCTGTTTGCTGTTGAATAGACTGTGTCTGTTGAACTAGATTGTATCTACAGACTTTTGACTGTGCAATTCCAGGACTTTGGATGGTGCTTGCCTTAAAATAGTGTTCTAGTACAAAACTGGTGTTACTTTTATACCAAATGGGCAGAACAAGCTGGAAAAACACAAGAAAAATGGCAAGTCTGGGTATATCAACTCCCACTCATGATAATCAGGTGACAGAACAGATCATGAATAATCCAGAGGAGAGTTCCCAAAAAGCTCTACAAACACTTCTGGTAAACATGGTGAATGAAAAAATTAAAAACCTGCAAAGGACTCAGTGTGAACGGGATAGGGAAAGAGAGGAGGCAAACCAAAGATCAATAAAGGAAGCTCATTAGCATGAGGAAGCCACTCAAAGATTGATACAGGAATTGTGTGAGCAGGTTGAGAACACTCAAAGAAAAATAAAGGAATTGCATGAGCAGGCTGAGAAAGGTCAAAGAGATAGACAGGAATGGCGTGAGTAGGCTGAGAACACTCAAAGAGAACTACAGGAATTGTGTGAATGTGAGGAATCTAAACAAAGAGTAATACAGGAATTGTGAGAGCAGGATGAGACTAGACAAAGATTAATAGAGGCATTCATGGAATCCATAAAGAACCAGCTAAAAGAAGTCAGGGAGACCACAAAGGGAATGCTGAATGGAGCCCAACAAAAGGAATGGGAGTTCAACTAAGTGATTTGAGAATAAACACTGAACACCAAATTAAGGAAGTAAAGAAGTTCAAACAAGATCTAAAACAAAGCTCCAACAAAGAATTTGAAGCCATCAAAGCTGACCATTAGAAGGAAAAGAAACTTAAAAAAAAGTAGAAAGTTTTGACAGTAGGTTAGACCATGCAGAAGATAGAATCTCGGGTATTGAAGACAGCCTAGATGTTGTAGAGAAAGAACATACAACTATTCAAGACAAATCCAAGAAATATGATAATCTATTCAGCATTTGGAAAACACCATCAGAAGGCCTAATCTGGGGATAATGGATGCAGAGGAGCACCTAAAGCCAGAAGTTAATGGTCTAGGAAATTTGTTTAACAGGATCCTAGCAGAGAACTTCCAAACATGCAAAAAGATAGGCCTATTCAGATACAAGAAGCATTTAGAATCCCAAATAGACCAGACCAGACCAGGACATCCCACCATCACATTATAATCCACACAGGATCAATTCAGACCAAGGAAAAGATCCTTAAAGCTGTCAAGGAGAAAAGATTAATCACCTATAAAGGAAAACCAATTAGAATCACCTCAGATTTCTCAGCAGAGACAATTAAAGCAAGAGCCTAGAATGATGTATGCCATGCCCTAAAAACAAACAACTATCAACCAAGAATACTTTACCCAGTTAAACTCTCCTTCATAACCGAAGGTCATGCAAAGAAAGACTGAAACAATATATCTCCACCAAATCAGCCCTACAAAAGATACTTAAAGATGTCCTACACATAGAAAACCAACAAGACCACAATAAAGGTCAAGAAAACACACCCAAACTGAGAATCCAAGAACCATAGGAAGAACCAAGTTGCCGCAGCCCCCAAGAAGATGGATAACATGGCAGACAATCCCAAATACCTCTCAGTCCTATCTCTCCACATTAACGGGCTTAACTCTCCAATTAAGGGACATAGACTGTCTAGTTGGATTAAAAAGCAAGGTTCTTCTATCTGCTGCCTTCAGGAGTCACACCTTGCCCATAAAAACAAACACATTTTGAAAGCGAAAGGCTGGAACAAAATTTACCATAAACAGGCAGGAATTGCAATCCTAATATCAGATAAAATAGATTTCAAATTAAAATTAGTGAGAAGTGATAAAGAAGGCTGCTACATACTAATTAAGGGATCTCTCCTTCAGGAGGATATTACAATTCTAAATATCTACTCACCAAAAAACAGAGCACCCAAATTTATCCAAGAAACACTACTTTCTCTCAAAACTCATATAGATCCAAAGACATTAATTGGTGGGGACTTTAACACTCCATTATCCCCACTAGATAGATCAACTCTGCAAAAACTCAACAGAGAAACCACAGATCTAAACAACTGCAAAGAACAACTAGATTTAACAGACATCTACCGAATATTTCACCCAGCAGCATCAGAATACACTTTTTTCTCAGCAGCACATGGAGCAATTTCCAAAATAGACCACATTTTAGGTCACAAAACCAACTTGTCCAAATTCAGAAACATTGAATAACACAAGGAACAAAACAAGGGGATAAAATTATAACTCAACACCAAAAGCCACCAAAGAAAGTCCTGTAACACATGGAGGCTGAACAACACACTGTTGAATCACCAGTGGGTCATGAAAGAGATTAGAAATAAAATTCAAATATTCATGATATTCAACAAAAATGAACACACAAATTACCAGCTCCTCTGGGACACAGCTAAGGCAGTACTCACAGGCAAGTTTATAGCTCTGAGTTCCTATATCAACAAACTGGAGAGATCTGAAACCAACAATTTGATGAGACATCTGAACCTCCTTGAAAAAAAACAGCAACATAAATCCCAATCCAGTAGATGGAAAAAAATAATTAAAATTAAATGAATTAGAATCCAAAAAAACTATAGAAAGAACAACAAAACAAAGAGTTGATTCTTAGGAAAAATTAACAAAATTGACAGACCCTTAGCAAATCTTATCAGAAAAAAAAGAGAACACACGCAAATAAATAAACTCAGAGATGAGAATGGAAACATCACTACGGAAACAACCAAGATTCAGAACATTATAAGGGAATACTTCTCAAAATTTTATGCTAATAAGTTTGAGAACTTGAAAGAAATGGACCTTTTCCTAGCAAATATTGACATGCCAAAACTAAACCAAGATGAATTAAACCATCTTAACAGGTCCATATCAAGCATTGAAATAGAAACAGCAATAAGAGATCTCCCATCTAAGAAAAGCCAGGACCAGATGGTTTTACAATAGAATTCTACAAGGCCTTCAAAGCAGAGCTCACACCAATACTCCTCCAACTCTTCAATGAAATTGAAAGGGAAAGTTCACTACCCAACTCTTTCTATGAAGCCATCGTAACCCTCATCCCAAAACCAGGCAGGGACTCATCAAAGAAAGGAACTATAAAACCCATTTCTTAGATGAACATTGACGCAAAACATCTCAACAAAACTTTGGCCAACCGACTTCAACAATTCATCCAAATAATCATACCACGATCAAACAGGATTCATTTCAGGGATGCAAAGCTGGTTCAATAAATGCAAATCAATTAATATAATTCATCACATCAACAAGAGCAAGGATAAGAACCACATGGTTATCTATTGAGATAGATGCAACACACTTTATGATAAAGGTTCTAGAAAAATTAGGAATCCATGGAACATTCCTCAATACAATAAAGGCTGTATATGACAAACCTACAGCCAGCATTATACCTAATGGTGAAAAACTAAAGCCATTTCCTCTAAACTCAGGAATGAGACAAGGATGTCCACTCTCTCCACTTCTCTTCAATCTAGTATTAGAATGCTTAGCTACAGTAGTAAGACAAGATGCAAACATAAAGGGGATCCAAATAGGGAAAGAGGAAGTAAAACTCTCCCTCTTTGCAGATGATATGATATTGTATTTAAAGAATCCCACAGACTCCACTTCCAAATTACTCAAGCTGATTCAAAGCTTTGGCAAAGTAACAGATTATATAATTAACCCTCAAAAAATCAACAGCTTTTCTGTATGCCAACAATGAGAAAAGCATGGCTGAAATTAGAAAAGCAACTCCATTCATAATAACCCCACACAAAATAAAATACCTAGGAATTAACTTAACCAAAGAAGTGAAGGACCTCTATGATGAAAACATTAAAAACCTGAAATAGGAAATCAAAGCAGAAATTGGGAAGTGGAAAAACCACCCATGCTCCTGGATTGGAAGGATCAACATCGTGAAAATGGCAATAC